>NW_027590440.1:0-340310 GCF_964213995.1 Mustelus asterias
GGAGAGGGGAACGGGGGGAGTGGCCGAGAGGAGGGAAGGGGGAAGGTGGAGGGGGAAGGGGAGCGGGGCAAGGTCAGGGAGGAGGGAAGGGGGAGGGGAGGGGGGAGTGGGGGGGCATGTGAGGAGGGAGAGGGGATCGGGGGGAGTGGCCGGGAGGGGGGAAGGGGGGAGGGGCAGGGATAGGGGCGGGGAGTGGGGCAAGTGGACGAGGAGGGAGGAGGAGAGAGGGAAGGGGAGGGAGGGGGGAAAGGGGCGGGGAGGAGGGAGGAGAGGGGGAGGGATGATAGGGGGGAGGGGAGGGGGGAAAGGGGAGTGGGGGTTGGGGGGAGGAAGGGGGGAAGGGTGTGAGGGGGAAGGAGTGGAGGAAGGGGGGAGAGGTGGAGGGGGAGGAGGGAGGAGATGGAGGGGGAGGAGGTGAGCGAGGGGGTGTGGAAGTGGGAGGGTAAGGGTGAGGGGAGGGGAGGGGGGAGTGGGAAGGGGGGAGGAAGTGGGAGGGGGTGAGGAAGGGGCGAAGTGGGGAGGAATGGGGGGAAGGGTGAAGGCGGGAGGGGGAGGGGGAGGGGGGAAGGGCAGGGGGGTGAAGTGGAGGGTTGGAGGGGGTGGAACGGGAGGGGGAGTGGAAGGGAAGGGGGCAGCGGTGGAAGGGGGTAGGTGGGAAGGCGAGGGGGAAGGGGATGGGGAGAGGGAAGGGGAGGGGGAGAGGGAAGCGGAGAGGGGAAGGGAAGCGGGGAGAAAGGGGAGGGGTGAGGGAGTAAAGGGGAGGGGAGTGGAAGGGGGGGATGAAGAGGTGGAAGGGGTGGGGGGAGGGAGGAGGGCGAGGGGAAGGGGAGGAGAGCGGGACGGGATGGGTGGGGAAGGGGAGGGGGTAATGGAGGGAGGCATGGGAGGAGGAAGGTGCAAGGGGGAGGGGGAGGGTTGATGAGGGGGAAAGGGAGGGAGGAAGGGGAGGGGGAGGGGAAGGGGGAGGGGAAGAGGGGAAGGGGAAAGGGGGGCAGTAAGGGGTGGGAGGGGTGGAGGAAGGGGTTAGGGGTGGAGGGGGAGGGGGGAGGAGGGGGGAGAAGGGAAGAGGGAGTGGGAGGGGAAGGGGGGATGGGAGGATGGAGGAGGGGGAGGGGTGGAGGGGGAAGGGTGGAGGAGGGGGTAGGAGGCGAGGGGAAAGGGAAGGGAGGGGGGAGGGGTGAAGGGGGGAGGGAGGGGGAAAGGGAGGAGGCGAGGGGGAGGGGGGAGGAAAGGGGAAGGGGGAGGGGAAGGGGAGGGGAGGGAAAGGGGGAGTGTAGGTGGGAATGGGAAAAGGGGGTCTGTAAGGGTGGGAAGAGTGAAGAAGGGGGGAGGGTTGAAGGGGGTAGGAAGGAGAAGGGAGGAGAAGGGGAGAGGGAATGGGAGGAAAAGGGGGGATGGGAGGGGGGAGGAGGGGGAGGGTGAGGGGTGGGGGAGGGGGGGGAGGGGAGGGGGAGGGGAGGGAGGGGAGGGAGGGGAAGAGGGGAGAGGAGAGGCGATGGGGAGTGAGGGGGAGGGGGAGGAAGGGGGGAGAGGGAGGAAGGGGGATGGGGCGAGTGGTTGAAGGGGAGAGAAAAATGGGGGGACGGGGAGGGGTGGAAGGAGAGAAGTGGGAAGGGGGGAGGGTGGGAAGGGGAGGGGGAAAGGTGAGGGGGGAAGGGGAGGGGGAAGGGTGGGGGGAAGTGGAGGGGGGAAGGGGAGGGGGAGGAGGCACGGGGGAAGGGAAGGGGAGGAGGGGTTGGTAGGGTGGAGTAGGGGAGAGGGCGATGGGAGGGGAAGGGGGAGCGGAGGGGATGAGGAGGAGGGGGGAGGGGGCAGGGTGGAAGGGGGGAGGGGAGGGGCTAGGGGGAAGGGGAGTGAGGGGGTAGGGGGCAGGGGAAGGGGAGGGAGGAGGGGAAGGGGCAGGGGGGAGGAAGGGGGAGGGGGGAGGAATGGGGTGAGGGGGGAGTAAGAGGTGAGAGGGGTTGAGGAATGTGGGGGGATAGGTGGAGGGGGAGGGGGAGGGGGAGGAGAGGGTGAGGAGAGAAGGAGTGGGTAGGAGGGGAAGGGGAGGGAAGGGGGGAAGGGAAGGGGGAGGGGAGGGGGAGGGGAGGGGAGGAGAGGGAGAAGGATGGGGAGCGGGTAGGGAGGGGGAGAGGGAGGGGGGAGGGATGGTGGAGACTGGGGGAGGGAGGAGGGGCGAGGGGGAGGAGAAGGGGGGAGGAGGCGGGGGGGAGGGGAGGGGGAGGAGGAGGGGTGTAGGGGGTGGGGGAGGAGGGGTTAAGGGGAAAGGGGGAGGAGAAGGAGGGGGAGGGAGGGGGAGGGGGGATTAGGGGGGGAGGTTGGAAGGGGGAGGGGGAGGGAGTGGGGCCGGGGGAGGGGATGGTTGGGGGGAGGGAGGAGGGGGAGGGGGGAGGAGGTTGGGGGAGGAGGGGGGGAGGAGGAGGTGGGAAGGGGAGAGGGAGAGGGAGAGGGGTGGGAGGGGGTAGGGGAGGGGAGGGGGGAAGGGGAGATGGGAAGGGGGAAGGGGAGGTGGGATGGGGAGGGGGAGGGGAGGGGAGAGAGGAGGGGAGGGGGGAGAGGAGGGGGGGGGAGGGGGAGGGGAGGGGGAGGAGGGGTAGATGAGGGGGCCGGGGGGAGGAGGGGGAGAGGAGGGTGAGGGGGAGAGGAGCGGGGTGCAGTGGGGGAGGGGGGAGAGGAGGGGGAGAGGAGGGGGAGAGGAGGGTGGAGGAAGAGGGGAGGGATGGGGTGGAAGGGGGGTGGGGGAAGGGCAGAGGGTTGAGGGGAGGAGGGGAGGGGAGTGGGGGAGGACGAGGAGGGGCGGAGGTGTGAGGGGGAGGTGGGAGAGGGGGGAAAAGGGGGAGGCGGAGAAGGGTGGGGGAGGATGTGGGGGCGAGGGGGGAGGGGAGAGGGGCTGGGGATGAGGGGGAGGGGCTGGGGATGAGGGGGTAGGGGATGGGGAGGGGACAGTGGGGGTTGGGGAAGGGGGAGGGGACAAGGGGGAGGTGGGGTGGGAACGACGGGGAGAGGTGTAGGGGATGAAGGGCAGAGGGGCTGGTGAAAGGGGGGGGTTGGCTGTGTAGGGAGGGGACACGGCGAAGGGAGGTGTCAAGAGGGGAGAGGAGGGGGCACGGGGAGGTGCTGAGTGGGAGTAGAGTGGAGGGGAGGGGACAGTGGTCGCCAAGGGGAGTGGACAATGGGGGAGGGGAGGGGCCAATGATGGAGCAGAGTGAAAGGGACAATGGGGGATGGGAGGGCCAATGGGGGAGGGGAGGGGAGGGGCCAATGGGGGAGGAAATGGGAGTGGCCAATGGGGGAGGAACGGCAATTTGGGGTGTGCTGATGCCTGCGAGAATGATTTGCCTCTGCTGGGGTAGAGCAAGCGATCAGGGTAGCCAATCAGATTAATCTGAGGCCTTACCTGATGCAATGTTTCAACGCCATCTTGGCCTTTTGGCCAGGGTGAAGCCCAGATCAAGCCCGGGAGGTGTTGCAATGCCTCATCCTTTCAGCGTCCATCTTGTTTGATCAAGCCAGGATGGGATGGAGATTCTTGTCTTGCCAGCTTGAATCTGGTTTGTCCCTCGTGTGGGGACTCTGATTGGACTTAACACTTTTATTATTCTGGATAAAGAATCAAAAGGTACAAACAATGTGGAAGAGAGAATGTGCGGGGTCCTTGATTATGCTGGCTGCTTTTCCGAGGCAGCAGGAAGTGTAGACAGAGTCAATGGATGGGAGGCTGGTTTGCATGATGGAGTGAGCTTTGTTCACGACCCTTTGTAGTTTCTTGCAGTCTTGGACAGAGCAGGAGACAGACCAAGCTGTGATACAACCAGAAAGAATGCTCTCTTGGTGCAACTGTAAAAATTGTGGGAGTCGTAGCGAACAACACTATTTAGCGGGCAGTGTTGTAGCGGGCAGCGGGCTGAGCAGGGAGCAGAATGAGAGCTGAAGGGCTTTGGCTTAACGGGCTTCGGCCAGAACAGGCAAAATCGAGAGGAGGGTTTTTTTCCCCAGAACGTTTATTCCTGTTTTCCCCAAATGCCAGGCAAGATGTTGGAATGCTCCTCCTACACACACACAGTGATACACACTGACCCCCACACACACAAACACTAATTCACACCTACACACACACACACAGTGCTGCACACTGACCCACACAAACACAGTGACACAAACTGACCGACGCACACACACTGACACACACACAGTGATACACACTGACACACACACACACAGTGATACACACTGACACACACACAGTGATACACACTGACACACACACAGTGACACACACTGACACACACACACAGTGATACACACTGAACCACACAAACCCACGCAGTGATACACAGACACACACAGTGTGACGGACTCAAACACACACACAGTGATACACACTGACACACACACACAACCAGTGACACACATTGACACACACACACAGTGACACAGACTGGCACGCACACACAGTGATACACACTGACGCACACGCACACACACACAGTGATACACACTGACACACACACAGTGACACACACTGACACACACACACATTGACACACACACAGTGACAAATACACAGTGACACACACTGACACAAACAGCGACACAAACTGACACACACATACAGTGACACACAATGACACACACACACAGTGAAACACACTGACACACATAGCGACACACACTGACACACACACACACACACACAGTGATGCACACTGACACACACACACACACACAGTAATACACACTGACCCACACACACACAGTGATACTCACTGACACACACACAGTGATTCACACTGACACACACACCCATTGAAACACACTGACACACACACACACATTGACACACACTGACACACACAGTGACACACACTGACACACACACACCGTGACACACACTCACACACAGCGACACACACTGACACAGACACAGTGACAGACACTGTCACACACACAGCAACACAGACACACACAGTGATGCACACTGACCCACACACACACATTGACACAAACTGACACACACACAGTGATACACACTGACACACACACAGTGATGCACACTGACACACACCCATTGAAACACACTGACACACACACACATGGACACACACTGACACGCACACAGTGATACACACTGACACACACAAACACACACACATTGATACACACTGACCAACACACACACACACTGATACACACCTACACACACACACACACACACACACACACACACACAGTGATGCACACTGACCCACACAAACACAGTGACACAACTGACCGATACACACAAACTGACACACACACAGTGATACACACTGACACATACACACACAGTGATACACACTGACACACACACACAGTGATACACACTGACACACAGACAGTGACACACACTGACACACACAGCAACACACACTGGCACACACACACACACACACACAGACATTGATACACACTGACACACACACGCACAGTGAGACACACTGACACACACACACACATGGAAACACACTGACACACGCACACACAGTGACACACACACAGTGACACACACACAGTGACACACACCGACACACACACCGTGACACACACAGTGACACACACTGACACACACACACAGTGAGACACACTGACACTCACCCAGTGAATCACACTGACACACACAATGACACACATACATTGACACACACTGACACGCACACACATAGTGACACACACACAGTGACACATACACATAGACACACACTGACACACACATACAGTGACACACACTGACACACACACAGTGACACACACTGACACACACAGCGACACACACTGACACACACACAGTTATGCACTCTGACACACACACACACACAGTGATGCACACTGACACACACACACACACACAGTGATACACACTGACCCACACATACACAGTGATACTCACTGACACACACACAGTGATTCACACAGACACACACACCCATTGAAACACACTGACACACACACATGACACACACTGACACACACACACCGTGACACACACTGACACACAGCGACACACACTGACAAACACACAGTGACACACACTGGCACACACACAGTAACACAGACACACACAGTGATGCACACTGAACCACAGAAACACTGACACAAACTGACCCACGCACACACATTGACACAAACTGACACATACATAGTGATACACAATGACACACACAGAGTGATGCACAGTGACACACACCCATTGAAACACAGTGACACACACACATGGACACACACTGACACGTACACAGTAATACACACTGACACACACAAACACACACACAATGATACACACTGACCCACATAGCGACACACACTGACACACACACACACACACACAGTGATGCACACTGACACACACACACACACACAGTAATACACACTGACCCACACACACACAGTGATACTCACTGACACACACACAGTGATTCACACTGACACACACACCCATTGAAACACACTGACACACACACACACACATTGACACACACTGACACACACAGTGACACACACTGACACACACACACCGTGACACACACTCACACACAGCGACACACACTGACACAGACACAGTGACAGACACTGTCACACACACAGCAACACAGACACACACAGTGATGCACACTGACCCACACACACACATTGACACAAACTGACACACACACAGTGATACACACTGACACACACACAGTGATGCACACTGACACACACCCATTGAAACACACTGACACACACACACATGGACACACACTGACACGCACACAATGATACACACTGACACACACAAACACACACACATTGATACACACTGACCAACACACACACACACTGATACACACCTACACACACACACACACACACACAGTGATGCACACTGACCCACACAAACACAGTGACACAACTGACCGATACACACAAACTGACACACACACAGTGATACACACTGACACATACACACACAGTGATACACACTGACACACACACACAGTGATACACACTGACACACACACAGTGACACACACTGACACACACAGCAACACACACTGGCACACACACACACACACACAAACATTGATACACACTGACACACACACGCACAGTGAGACACACTGACACACACACACACACACACACACACACATGGAAACACACTGACACACGCACACACAGTGACACACACACAGTGACACACACACAGTGACACACACCGACACACACACCGTGACACACACAGTGACACACACTGACACACACACAGTGAGACACACTGACACTCACCCAGTGAATCACACTGACACACACACAATGACACACACACATTGACACACACTGACACGCACACACACAGTGACACACACACAGTGACACATACACATAGACACACACTGACACACACATACAGTGACACACACTGACACACACACAGTGACACACACTGACACACACAGCGACACACATTGACACACACACAGTTATACACTCTGACACACACACACACAGTGATGCACACTGACACACAGACACACACACAGTGATACACACTGACCCACACATACACAGTGATACTCACTGATACACACACAGTGATTCACACAGACACACACACCCATTGAAACACACTGACACACACACATGACACACACTGACACACACACACCGTGACACACACTGACACACAGCGACACACATTGACAAACACACAGTGACACACACTGGCACACACACACAGTAACACAGACACACACAGTGATGCACACTGAACCACACAAACACTGACACAAACTGACCCACGCACACACATTGACACAAACTGACACATACACAGTGATACACAATGACACACACAGAGTGATGCACACTGACACACACCCATTGAAACACAGTGACACACACACATGGACACACACTGACACGTACACAGTAATACACACTGACACACACAAACACACACACAATGATACACACTGACCCACACACACACACTGATACACACCTACACACACACACACACACCCACACACACAGTGATGCACACTGACCCACACAAACACAGTGAAACAAACTGACCGACACACACACACACTGACACACACACCGTGATACACACTGACACACAGAGTGACACACACAGTGACACACACTGACACACACAGTGACACACACTGACCCACACACACACAGTGATACACACTGACCCACACACACACACACACACACACACACACATACACACACACACACACAGAGTGATGCACACTGACAACACACACACAGTGACACACACTGACACACACATGGGCGCTGACCCTCACACACACTGATACACACACACACACACCTTGATACACACTGACGCACACACACACACACAGACAGTGATACACACTGACACACACACGCACATTGAGACACACTGACACACACACACACACACACAGGAAATCTCACTGACAGACGCACACACAGTGACACACACTGACACACACAGCGACACAAACTGACATACACATACAGTGATACAAACTGACACACACACAGTGAGACACACTGACACACACCGGGTGAAACACACTGACACACACACACTGTGACACACACACAGTGACACACACTGACACACACACACACACACACACAGTGACACACACAAAGTCATACATACACAGTGACGCACACTGACACACACACACTTACAGTGATACACACTGACACACACACACACACACAGTGATACACACTGACACACACACACAGTGACACACACTGACACACACACACCGTGACACACACTCACACACAGCGACACACACTGACACACACACAGTGACACACACTGGCACACACACATAGTAACACAGACACACACAGTGATGCACACTGACCCACACAAACACTGACACAAACTGACCCACACACACACATTGACACAAACTGACACACACACAGTGATACACACTGACACACACACAGTGATGCACACTGACACACACCCATTGAAACACACTGACACACACACACATGGACACACACTGACACGCACACAGTGATACACACTGACACACACAAACACACACGTAGTGATACACACTGACCCACACACACACACACACACACACACACACACACACACACAGTGATGCACACTGACCCACACAAACACTGTGACACAAACTGACCAACACACACACACTGACACACACACAGTGATACACACTGACAAACACACACACACAGTGATGCACACTGACCCACACATACACAGTTACACAAAGTGACACACACACAATGATACACACGGACACATGCACACACAGAGATAGTCACTGACCCACACACAAAGTGATTAACACTCACACACACTCAGTGAAACACACTGACACACACACACAGTGACACACACACAGCCACACACACACACACACACACACACAGTGATACACACTGACACACACAAACATAGTGATACACACAAACACACACAAACAGTGATACACACTGACACATACACACACAGTGACACGCACTGACCCACACACACGCACAGTGGTACACGCTGACACACACACACACACCGTGATACACACTGGCACAGACACACACACAATGACACACACAGTGATACACACTGACACATACACACACGGTGATACACACTGACACACACACACAGTGATACACACTGACACACACACAGTGACACACTCTGACACACACACACACACACGGTGATACACACTGAACCACACAAACACACGCAGTGATACAGAGGCACACACAGTGATACGCACTCACACACACACACACTGTGATACATACTGACACACACACACACACCCAGTGATACACATTGACACACACACAGTGACACACACTGACACGCACACACAGTGATACACACTGACGCAAACACACACACACACACACACACACACAGTGATACACACTGAGACACACACACAGTGATACACACTGACACACAAAGTGACACACAACGACACACACAGTGACAACCACACAGTGATACACACTGACACACACGGTGATACACACTGACACACACAGTGACACACACTGACCCACACACACACAGTGATACACACTGACCCACACACACACACACACACACACACACAGTGATGCACACTGACAACACACACACAGTGACACCAACTGACACACACATGGACACTGACTGTCAAACACACTGATACACACACACACACACACATTGATACACACTGACGCACACACACACAGGCAGTGATACACACTGACACACACAGTGAGACACACTGACACACATACACAGGGAGACACACTGACACACACACAGTGACACACACACAGTGACAAACACTGACACACACACCGTGACACACACACAGTGACACACACTGACACACACAGCGACACAAACTGATACACACATACAGTGATACACACTGACACACACATAGTGAGACACACTGACACACACCCAGTGAAACACACTGACACACACACACACAGTGACACACACACACTGACACACACTGACACACACACACACACACGCAGTGACACACACAGAGTGACACATACACAGTGAAACACACTGACGCACACAGCGACACAAACCGACACACACATACAGTGACACACACTGACACACACACAGTGACACACACTGACACACACACAGTGATACACACTGACACACACACACAGTGATACACACTGACACACACACACATGACACACACTGACACACACAGTGACACACACTGACACACACACAGTGATACACACTGACCCACACACACACATAGTGATGCACACTGACACACACACTCACACACGCAGCGACTGAAACCGACACACACATGGACAACGCCCCCACACACACTGATACACACACACACACAGTGACACACACTGACACACACAAACACACGCAGTGATACACACTGACACACACAGTGATACGCACTGACTCACACACACCCAGTGATACGCATTGACACACACGCGCACACACAGTGACACACACTGACACGCACACACAGTGATACCCACTGACACACACACACGCAGTGATACACACTGACACACACACACAGTGACACACACTGACACACACAGTGGCACACACACAGTGATACACACTGAAACACACAGTGATAAACACTGACACACACACACACACACAGTGATACACAATGACACACACACACACACACGCACTGATACACACCTACACACACACACACAGTGATACACGCTGACACATACACACAGTGAGACACATTGACACACACACACAGGGAAACACACTGACACACGCACACACAGTGACACACACAGTGACAAACACTGACACACACACCGTGACACACACACAGTGACACACACTGACACACACAGCGACACAAACTGATACACACATACAGTGATACACACTGACACACACACGGTGAGACACACTGACACACACCCAGTGAAACACACTAACACACACACACAGTGACACACACTGACACACACACACAGTGACACACACACAGTGACACATACACAGTGACACACACTGACGCACACAGCGACACAAACCGACACACACATACCGTGACACACACTGACACACACACAGTGACACAGACTGACACACATAGCGACACACACTGACAGTCACAGTGATACACACTGACACACGCACACAGTGACACACACTGACACACACACAGTGATACACACTGACCCACACACACACATAGTGATCACACTGACACACACTCACACGCACAGCGACACACACATGGACAACGCCCCCACACACACTGATACACACACACACAGTGACACACACTGACACACAGAAACACACGCAGCGATACACACTGACACACACAGTGATACGCACTGACTCACACACACACAGTGATACACATTGACACACACACGCACACACAGTGACACACACTGACACGCACACACAGTGATACCCACTGACACACACACACACAGTGATACACACTGACACACACACACTCAGTGACACACACTGACACACACAGTGACACACACAAATGATACACACTGAAACTCACAGTGATACACACTGACACACACACACACACACAGTGATACACAATGACACAAACACAGACACACGCACTGATACACACCTACACACACACACACAGTGATACACACTGACACACACACACAGTGAAACACACTGACACACACAGTGACACACACACAGTGATACACACTGACACACACAGTGATACACACTGACACACACACACACAGTGATACGCAATGACACACACGCACACACTGATACACACCTACACACACACACAGTGATGCACACTGACCCACACAAACACAGTGACACAAACTGGCCGACACACACACACTGTCACACACACAGTGATACACACTGACACACACAGTGATACACACTGACGCCCACACACACACAGACAGTGATACACACTGACACACACACACACAGTGAGACACACTGACACACACACACACACACACACACACAGGGAAACACACTGACACACGCACACACAGTGACACACACACAGTGACACACACTGACACACACAGCGTGACGCAGACACAGTGATACACACTGACACACACAGCGACACAAACTGACACACACATACAGTGATACACACTGACACACACACAGTGAAACACACTGACACACACACACACTGACACACACACAGTGACCCACACTGACACGCACACACAGTGATACACACTGACACACACACAGTGACACACACTGACACACACAGTGACACACATACACAGTGAGACACACTGACACACACAGTGACAACCACACAGTGATACACAC
Organism: Mustelus asterias; assembly: GCF_964213995.1. NCBI lineage: Eukaryota > Metazoa > Chordata > Chondrichthyes > Carcharhiniformes > Triakidae > Mustelus > Mustelus asterias. Next base: position 12,893 of record NW_027590440.1, read on the forward strand.
TGACACACACAGTGATACACACTGACACACACAGTGACACACACTGACCCACACACACAGTAATACACAATGACCCACACACACACACACACAGTGAGACACAAACACACACAAACAGTGATACACACTGACACATACACACACAGTGTCACACCCTTACACACACACACACACACACACACACACACACACACACACAGTGATACACACTGACACACTCACACACAGTGATACACACGGGCACAGACACACAAACAGCGACTCACACAGTGATACACACTGACACATATACACACAGTGATACACACTGACACACACAAACACCCACGCAGTGATACACACTGACCCACATACACACAGTGATACACACTGACCCACACAAACACAGTGACACATACTGACCGACACACACACACTGACACCCACACAGTGATACACACTGACACATACACACAGTGATGCACACTGACCCACACACACACAGTTACACACAGTGACACACACGCAATGATACACACGGACACATGCACACACAGAGATACTCACTGACCCACGCACACAGTGATAAACACTGACACACACACATTCAAACACACTGAAACACACACACAGACACACACACACACACAGTGATACACACTGACACAAACACACAGAGTGAGACACACAAACACACACAAAGAGTGATACACACTGACACATACACACACAGTTACACACGCTGACACACACACACACACAATGATACACACTGACACACTCACACACAGTGATACACACTGGCACAGACACACACACAGTGAAACACACAGTGATACACACTGACACATACACACACAGTGATACACACTGACACACACACAGTGATGCACACTGACACACAGGCAGTGACACACACTGACACGCACACACAGTGATACACACTGACGCACACGCACACACACTCACACACACAGTGATATACACTGACACACACAGTGACACACACTGACACACACAGTGACAAACATACACAGTGACACACACTGACTCACACTGACACACACAGTGACAACCACACAGTGATACACACTGACACACACAGTGACACACACTGACCCACACACACAGTGATACACACTGACACACACACAGTGACACACAGTGACACACACAGTGACAAACATACACAGTGACACACACTGACACACACTGACACACACAGTGACAACCACACAGTGATACACACTGACACACACAGTGATACACACTGACACACGCAGTGACACACACTGACCCACACACACAGTGATACACACTGACCCACACACACACACACACACAGTGAGACACACAAACACACACAAACAGTGATACACGCTAACACATACACACACAGTGACACACGCTGACACACACACACACACACACAGTGATACACACTGACACACTCACACACAGTGATACAGACTGGCACAGACACACACACAGTGACACACACAGTGATACACACTGACACATACACACACAGTGATACACACTGACACACACACACAGTGATCCAACTGACACACACTGACACACACAAACACACGCAGTGATACACAGACACAAACAGTGATACGCACTCACACACACACACACAGTGATGCACACTGACACACACACACACCCAGTGATACACATTGAGACACACACACAGTGACACACACTGACACGCACACACAGTGACACACACTGACACGCACACACAGTGATACACACTGACGCACACGCACACACACACACAGTGATACACACTGACACACACTCAGTGACACACACTGACACACACAGTGACACACATACACAGTGACACACACTGACACACACAGTGACAACCACACAGTGATACACACTGACACACACAGTGATACACACTGACACAGACAGTGACACACACTGACCCACACACACACAGTGATACACACTGACCCACACACACACACACACACGGTGAGACACACAAACACACACAAACAGTGATACACACTGACACATACACACACAGTGACACACGCTGACACACACAAACACACAGTGATGCACACTGACACACTCACACACAGTAATACACACAGGCACAGACACACACACAGTGACACACACAGTGATACACACTGACACATACACACACAGTGATACACACTGACACACACACACAGTGATACAAACTGACACACAGGCAGTGACACACACTGACACACACAAACACACGCAGTGATACACAGACACACACAGTGATACGCACTCACACACACACAGTGATACACACTGACACACACACACACCCAGTGATACACATTGAGACACACACACAGTGACACACACTGACACGCACACACAGTGATACACACTGACGCACACGCACACACACTCACACACACAGTGATACACACTGACACACACACAGTGACACACACTGACACACACAGTGACACACATACACAGTGACTACACACTGACACACGCAGTGACAACCACACAGTGATACACACTGACACACACAGTGATACACACTGACACACACAGTGACACACACTGACCCACACACACACAGTGATGCACACTGACCCACACACAGGCACACACACACACACACAGTGGTGCACACTGACAACACACACAGTGACACACATTGACACACACATGGACACTGACCCACACACACACATTGACAGAAACTGACACACACACAGTGATACACACTGACACACACACAGTGATGCACACTGACACACACCCATTGAAACACACTGACACACACACACACATGGACACACACTGACACGCACACAGTGATACACACTGACACACACAAACACACACGTAGTGATACACACTGACCCACACACACACACACACACACACACACACACAGTGATGCACACTGACCCACACAAACACTGTGACACAAACAGACGGACACACACACGCTGACACACACACAGTGATACACACTGACAAACACACACACACACATTGATGCACACTGACCCACACATACACAGTTACACAAAGTGACACACACACAATGATACACACGGACACATGCACACACAGAGATAGTCACTGACCCACACACAAAGTGATTAACACTCACACACACTCAGTGAAACACACTGACACACACACACAGTGACACACACACAGCCACACACACACACACACACACACACACAGTGATACACACTGACACACACAAACACAGTGATACACACAAATACACACAAACAGTGATACACACTGACACCTACACACACAGTGACACGCACTGACCCACACACACGCACAGTGGTACACGCTGACACACACACACACACACACACACAATGATACACACTGACACACTCACACACAGTGATACACACTGGCACAGACACACACACAGTGACACACACAGTGATACACACTGACACATACACACACAGTGATACACACTGACACACACACAGTGATACACACTGACACACAGGCAGTGACACACACTGACACGCAAAAACAGTGATACACACTGACGCACACACACTCATACACACAGTGATACACACTGACACACACACAGTGACACACACTGACACACACACTGACACATACACACACAGTGATACACACTGACACACACACACACACAGTGATACGCAATGACACACAGGCACACACTGATACACACCTACACACACACACACAGTGATGCACACTGACCCACACAAACACAGTGACACAAACTGTCCGACACACACACACTGTCACACACACAGTGATACACACTGACACACACAGTGATACACACTGACGTCCACACACACACACACAGACAGTGATACACACTGACACACACACACACAGTGAGACACACTGACACACACACACACAGAGAAACACACTGACACACGCACACACAGTGACACACACTGACACACACAGCGTGACGCAGACACAGAGATACACACTGACACACACAGCGACACAAACTGACACACACATACAGTGATACACACTGACACACACTCAGTGAAACACACTGACACACACACACACTGACACACACACAGTGACACACACTGACTCACACACACACAGTGACACACACAAAGTGACACATGCACAGTGACACACACTGACACACACAGCGACAAAAAGTGACACACACATACAGTGACACACACTGACACACACAGTGACACACACTGACACACACAGCGACACACACTGACACACACACAGTGATACATACTGATACACACACACACAGTGATGCACACTGACACACACACACAGTAATATACACTGACACACACACACAGTGACACTCACTGACACACACACAGTGATTCACACCCATTGAAACACACTGACACACTCACACCGTGACACACACTCACACACAGCGACACACACTGACACACACACAGTGACATACACTGGCACACACACACAGTAACACAGACACACACAGTGATGCACACTGACCCACACAAACATTGACACAAACGGACCCACACACACACATTGACAAAAACTGACACACACAGAGTGATACACACTGACACACACACAGTGATGCACACTGACACACACCCATTGAAACACACTGACACACACACATACATGGACACACACTGACACACACACAGTGATACACACTGACACACACAAACACACACGCAGTGATACACACTGACCACACACACACACAGTGATGCACACTGACCCACACAAACACAGTGACACATACTGACCGACACACACACACTGACACACACACAGTGATACACACTGACACATACACACAGTGATACACACTGACACACACACACACAGTGAAACACAGTGACAAACACACACACACAGTGATGCACACTGACCCACACACACACAGTTACACACAGTGACACACACACAATGATAAACACGGACACATGCACACACAGAGATACTCACTGACCCACGCACACAGTGATAAACACTGACACACACACATTCAAACACACTGAAACTCATACACAGAGAGACGCACAAACACACAGTGAAAGACACTGACACAAACAGTGAGACACACACACACAGTGATGCACACTGACAACACACACACAGTGACACACACTGACACACACATGGACACTGACCCTCACACACACTGATACACATACACACACAAACAGTGATACACACTGACGCAAACACACACACACAGGCAGTGATACACACTGACACACACACACAGTGAGACACACTGACACACACACACACAGGGAAATCGACTGACACACGCACACACAGTGACACACACACAGTGACACACACTGACACACACAGCGACACAAACTGACACACACATACAGTGATACACACTGACACATACACACACAGTGACACACGCTGACACACACACACACACACACACACACACAATGATACACACTGACACAATCACACACAGTGATACACACTGGCACAGACACACACACAGTGACACACACAGTGATACACACTGACACATACACACACAGTGATACACACTGACACACACACAGTGATACATACTGACACACAGGCAGTGACACACACTGACACGCACACACACTCACACACACAGTGATACACACTGACACACACACAGTGACACACACTGACACACACAGTGACACACATACACAGTGAGACACACTGACACACACAGTGACAACCACACAGTGATACACACTGACACACACAGTGATACACACTGACACACATAGTGACACACACTGACCCACACACACAGTAATACACACTGACCCACACACACACACACACACACACACAGTGAGACACACAAACACACACAAACAGTGATACACACTGACACATACACACACAGTGTCACACGCTGACACACACACACACAGTGATACACACTGACACACTCACACACAGTGATACACACGGGCACAGACACACACACAGTGACACACACAGTGATACACACTGACACATACACACACAGTGATACACACTGACACACACACACAGTGAAACGCAATGACACACGGGCACACACTGATACACACCTACACACACACACAGTGATGCACACTGACCCACACAAACACAGTGACACAAACTGTCCGACACACACACACTGTCACACACACAGTGACACACACTGACACACACAGTGATACACACTGACGCCCACACACACACACACACACAGACAGTGATACACACTGACACACACACACACAGTGAGACACACTGACACACACACACACACACTGACACACACACACACACACACAGGGAAACACACTGACACACGCACACACAGTGACACACACTGACACACACAGCGTGACGCAGACACAGAGATACACACTGACACACACAGCGACACAAACTGACACACAGACACAGTGATACACACTGACACACACAGTGACACACACTGACCCACACACACAGTGATACACACTGACCCACACACACACACACACACACACACAGTGAGACACACAAACACACACAAACAGTGATACACGCTGACACATACACACACAGTGACACACGCTGACACACACACACACAACCACACACACACACAGTGATACACACTGACACACTCGCACACAGTGAAATACACGGGCACAGACACACACACAGTGACAAACACAGTGATACACACTGACACATACACACACAGTGATACACACTGACACACACAAACACACACGCAGTGATGCACACTGATCCACACAAACACAGTGACACATACTGACCGACACAGACACACTGACACACACACAGTGATACACACTGACACATACACACAGTGATACACACTGACACACACACACACACAGTGATACACACTGACAAACACACACAGTGATGCACACTGCCCCACACAGTTACACACAGTGACACACACACAATGATACACACGGACACATGCACACACAGAGATACTCACTGACCCACGCACACAGTGATAAACACTGACACACACACATTCAAACACACTGAAACACACACACAGAGACACACACACACACACATGATACACACTGACACAAACACACACAGTGAGACACACAAACACACACAAAGAGTGATACACACTGACACATACACACACAGTGACACACGCTGACACACACACACACACACACACACAATGATACACACTGACACACTCTCACACAGTGATACACACTGGCACAGACACACACACAGTGACACACACAGTGATACACACTGACACATACACACACAGTGATACACACTGACACACACACAGTGATACACACTGACACACAGGCAGTGACACACACTGACACGCACACACAGTGATACACACTGACGCACACACACTCACATACACAGTGATACACACTGACACACACACAGTGACACACACTGACACACACAGTGACAAACGTACACAGTGACACACACTGACACACACAGTGACAACCACACAGTGATACACACTGACACACACGATACACACTGACACACATAGTGACACACACTGACCCACACACACAGTGATACACACTGACCCACACACACACACACACACACACACAGTGAGACACACAAACACACACAAACAGTGATACACGCTGACACGTACACACACAGTGACACACGCTGACACACACACACACACACACACACACACAGTGAGACACACAAACACACACAAACAGTGATACACGCTGACACACACACACACAGTGATACACACTGACACACTCACACACAGTGAAACACACGGGCACAGACACACACACCGTGACAAACACAGTGATACACACTGACACATACACACACAGTGATACACACTGACACACACAAACACACACGCAGTGATACACACTGACCCGCACACACACACAGTGATGCACACTGACCCACACAAACACAGTGACACATACTGACCGACACACACACACACAGTGAGACACACTGACACACACACACACACACACACTGACACACACACACACACACACAGGGAAACACACTGACACACGCACACACAGTGACACACACTGACACACACAGCGTGACGCAGACACAGAGATACACACTGACACACACAGCGACACAAACTGACACACAGACACAGTGATACACACTGACACACACAGTGACACACACTGACCCACACACACAGTGATACACACTGACCCACACACACACACACACACACACACAGTGAGACACACAAACACACACAAACAGTGATACACGCTGACACATACACACACAGTGACACACGCTGACACACACACACACAACCACACACACACACAGTGATACACACTGACACACTCGCACACAGTGAAATACACGGGCACAGACACACACACAGTGACAAACACAGTGATACACACTGACACATACACACACAGTGATACACACTGACACACACAAACACACACGCAGTGATGCACACTGATCCACACAAACACAGTGACACATACTGACCGACACAGACACACTGACACACACACAGTGATACACACTGACACATACACACAGTGATACACACTGACACACACACACACACAGTGATACACACTGACAAACACACACAGTGATGCACACTGCCCCACACAGTTACACACAGTGACACACACACAATGATACACACGGACACATGCACACACAGAGATACTCACTGACCCACGCACACAGTGATAAACACTGACACACACACATTCAAACACACTGAAACACACACACAGAGACACACACACACACACATGATACACACTGACACAAACACACACAGTGAGACACACAAACACACACAAAGAGTGATACACACTGACACATACACACACAGTGACACACGCTGACACACACACACACACACACACACAATGATACACACTGACACACTCTCACACAGTGATACACACTGGCACAGACACACACACAGTGACACACACAGTGATACACACTGACACATACACACACAGTGATACACACTGACACACACACAGTGATACACACTGACACACAGGCAGTGACACACACTGACACGCACACACAGTGATACACACTGACGCACACACACTCACATACACAGTGATACACACTGACACACACACAGTGACACACACTGACACACACAGTGACAAACGTACACAGTGACACACACTGACACACACAGTGACAACCACACAGTGATACACACTGACACACACGATACACACTGACACACATAGTGACACACACTGACCCACACACACAGTGATACACACTGACCCACACACACACACACACACACACACAGTGAGACACACAAACACACACAAACAGTGATACACGCTGACACGTACACACACAGTGACACACGCTGACACACACACACACACACACACACACACAGTGAGACACACAAACACACACAAACAGTGATACACGCTGACACACACACACACAGTGATACACACTGACACACTCACACACAGTGAAACACACGGGCACAGACACACACACCGTGACAAACACAGTGATACACACTGACACATACACACACAGTGATACACACTGACACACACAAACACACACGCAGTGATACACACTGACCCGCACACACACACAGTGATGCACACTGACCCACACAAACACAGTGACACATACTGACCGACACACACACACACAGTGAGACACACTGACACACACACACACACACACACTGACACACACACACACACACACAGGGAAACACACTGACACACGCACACACAGTGACACACACTGACACACACAGCGTGACGCAGACACAGAGATACACACTGACACACACAGCGACACAAACTGACACACAGACACAGTGATACACACTGACACACACAGTGACACACACTGACCCACACACACAGTGATACACACTGACCCCCACACACACACACACACACACACAGTGAGACACACAAACACACACAAACAGTGATACACGCTGACACATACACACACAGTGACACACGCTGACACACACACACACAACCACACACACACACAGTGATACACACTGACACACTCGCACACAGTGAAATACACGGGCACAGACACACACACAGTGACAAACACAGTGATACACACTGACACATACACACACAGTGATACACACTGACACACACAAACACACACGCAGTGATGCACACTGATCCACACAAACACAGTGACACATACTGACCGACACAGACACACTGACACACACACAGTGATACACACTGACACATACACACAGTGATACACACTGACACACACACACACACAGTGATACACACTGACAAACACACACAGTGATGCACACTGCCCCACACAGTTACACACAGTGACACACACACAATGATACACACGGACACATGCACACACAGAGATACTCACTGACCCACGCACACAGTGATAAACACTGACACACACACATTCAAACACACTGAAACACACACACAGAGACACACACACACACACATGATACACACTGACACAAACACACACAGTGAGACACACAAACACACACAAAGAGTGATACACACTGACACATACACACACAGTGACACACGCTGACACACACACACACACACACACACAATGATACACACTGACACACTCTCACACAGTGATACACACTGGCACAGACACACACACAGTGACACACACAGTGATACACACTGACACATACACACACAGTGATACACACTGACACACACACAGTGATACACACTGACACACAGGCAGTGACACACACTGACACGCACACACAGTGATACACACTGACGCACACACACTCACATACACAGTGATACACACTGACACACACACAGTGACACACACTGACACACACAGTGACAAACGTACACAGTGACACACACTGACACACACAGTGACAACCACACAGTGATACACACTGACACACACGATACACACTGACACACATAGTGACACACACTGACCCACACACACAGTGATACACACTGACCCACACACACACACACACACACACACACAGTGAGACACACAAACACACACAAACAGTGATACACGCTGACACGTACACACACAGTGACACACGCTGACACACACACACACACACACACACACACAGTGAGACACACAAACACACACAAACAGTGATACACGCTGACACACACACACACAGTGATACACACTGACACACTCACACACAGTGAAACACACGGGCACAGACACACACACCGTGACAAACACAGTGATACACACTGACACATACACACACAGTGATACACACTGACACACACAAACACACACGCAGTGATACACACTGACCCGCACACACACACAGTGATGCACACTGACCCACACAAACACAGTGACACATACTGACCGACACACACACACTGACACACACACAGTGATACACACTGACACATACACACAGTGATACACACTGACACACACACAGTGATGCACACTGACCCACACAGTTACACACAGTGACACACACACAATGATACACACGGACACATGCACACACAGAGATACTCACTCTCCCACGCACACAGTGATAAACACTGACACACACACATTCAAACACACCGAAACACACACACAGAGACACACACACACAGTGATACACACTGACGCAAACATACACAGTGAGACACACAAACACACACAAAGAGTGATACACACTGACACATACACACACAGTGACACACGCTGAAACACACACACACACAATGATACACACTGACACACTCTCACACAGTGATACACACTGGCACAGACACACACACAGTGACACACACAGTGATACACACTGACACATACACACACAGTGATACACACTGACACACACACACAGTGATGCAAACTGACACACAGGCAGTGACACACACTGACACACACAAACACACGCAGTGATACACAGACACACACAGTGATACGCACTCACACACACACACAGTGATACACACTGACACACACACACACCCAGTGATACACATTGAGACACACACACAGTGACACACACTGACACGCACACACAGTGACACACACTGACACGCACACACAGTGATACATACTGACGCACACGCACACACACTCACACACACAGTGATACACACTGACACACACACAGTGACACACACTGACACACACAGTGACACACATACACAGTGACACACACTGACACACATAGTGACAACCACACAGTGATACACACTGACACACACAGTGATACACACTGGCACACACAGTGACACACACTGACCCACACACACACAGTGATACACACCGACCCACACACACACACACACACACACACACACACACACAGTGAGACACACAAACACACACAAACAGTGATACACACTGGCACATACACACACAGTGACACACGCTGACACACACGCACACACACACAGTGATACACACTGACACAATCACACACAGTAATACACACAGGCACAGACACACACACAGTGACACACACAGTGATACACACTGACACATACACACACAGTGATACACACTGACACACACACAGTGATACAAACTGACACACAGGCAGTGACACACACTGACACACACAAACACACGCAGTGATACACAGACACACACAGTGATACGCACTCACACACACACACACAGTGATACACACTGACACACACACACACCCAGTGATACACATTGAGACACACACACAGTGACACACACTGACACGCACACACAGTGATACACACTGACGCACACGCACACACACTCACACACACAGTGATACACACTGACACAAACACAGTGACACACACTGACACACACAGTGACACACATACACAGTGACTACACACTAACACACACAGTGACAACCACACAGTGATACACACTGACACACACAGTGATACACAATGACACACACAGTGACACACACTGACCCACACATACACAGTGATACACACTGACCCACACACACACACACACACACAGTGATGCACACTGACAACACACACTCAGTGACACACACTGACACACACATGGACACTGACCATCACACACACACACACACACAGTGATACACACTGACGCACACACACACACACAGGCAGTGATACACACTGACACACACAGTGACACACACTGACCCACACACACACAGTGATACACACTGACCCACACACAGACACACACACACAGTGATGCACACTGACAACACACACACAGTGACACACACTGACACACACATGGACACTGACCCTCACACACACTGATACACACACACACAAACAGTGATACACACTGACGCGCACACACACACACACAGGCAGTGATTCACACTGACACACACACACAGTGAGACACACTGACACACACACACACACACATGGAAATCGACTGACACACGCACACACAGTGACACACACACAGTGACACACACTGACACACACACCGTGACACACACACACTGACACACACTGACACACACAGCGACACAAACTGACACACACATACAGTGATACACACTGACACATACACACACAGTGACACACGCTGACACACACACACACACAATGATACACACTGACACACTCACACACAGTGATACAGACTGGCACAGACACAAACACAGTGACACACACAGTGACACACACTGACACATACACACACAGTGATACACACTGACACACACACAGTGATACACACTGACACACAGGCAGTGACACACACTGACACGCACACACAGTGATACACACTGACGCACACGCACACTCACTCACACACACAGTGATACACACTGACACACACACAGTGACACACACTGACACACAGTGACACACATACACAGTGACACACACTGACACACACACAGTGACAACCACACAGTGATACACACTGACACACACACAGTGACAACCACACAGTGATACACACTGACACACACAGTGATACACACTGATACACACAGTGACACACACTGACCCACACACACAGTGATACACACTGACACACACACACACACACAGTGAGACACACATACACACACAAACAGTGATACACGCTGACACATACACACACAGTGACACACGCTGACACACAAACACACACGCAGTGATACACAGACACACACAGCGATACGCACTCACACACACACACAGTGATACACACTGACACACACACACACAGTGATACACATTGAGACACACACACACTGACACGCACACACAGTGACACACACTGACACGCACACACAGTGATACACACTGACGCACACGCACACACACTCACACACACAGTGATACACACTGACGCACACACAGTGACACACACTGACACACACAGTGACACACATACACAGTGACACACACTGACACACACAAACACACGCAGTGATACACAGACACACACAGTGATACGCACTCACACACACACAGTAATACACACTGACACACACACACATCCAGTGATACACATTGAGACACACACACAGTGACCCACACTGACACGCACACACAGTCATACACACTGACACACACACAGTGACACACACTGACACACACAGTGACACACATACACAGTGAGACACACTGACACACACAGTGACAACCATACAGTGATACACACTGACACACACAGTGATACACACTGACACACAAAGTGACACACACTGACCCACACACACAGTAATACACACTGACCCACACACACACACAGTGAGACACACAAACACACACAAACAGTGATACACACTGACACATACACACACAGTGTCACACGCTGACACACACACACACACACAGTGATACACACTGACACACTCACACACAGTGATACACACGGGCACAGACACACACACAGTGACACACACAGTGATACACACTGACACATACACACACAGTGATACACACTGACAAAACACTCACACACTTTGACACACACTGACACACACTTGGACACTGACCCTCACACACACTGATACACACACGCGCACACACAGTGACACACACACACACAGTGATACACACTGACGCACACTCACACACACACAGACAGTGATACACACTGACAAACACACACACACAGTGAGACACACTGACACACACACACACAGTGAAACACACTGACACACACACACAGTGACAAACACTGACACACACACAGTAACACACACACGGTGACACACACAAGGTGACACACACTGACACACACAGCAACACAAACTGACACACACATACAGTGATACACACTGACACACACACACTGTGACACACACTCACACACACACACACAGTGACACACACACAGTGACACACACACTGTGTCACAAACTACGGCACAAACTGACACACACACACAGTGACACACACTGACACACACAGCGACACAAACTGACACACACACACAGTGATACTGAAACGCCCACACACAGTGATACACACTGACACACACAGTGACACACACTGAAAAACACACAGTGATACACACAGACACACACACACAGTGACACACACTGACACACAAAGTGTCACACATTGACCCACACATACACAGTGATACACACTGACCCGCACACACTCAGTGATGCACACTCACACACACGCTCACACACACAGCGACCCACACTGACACACACAGGAGACTGACCGTCACACACACTGATACACACACACACAGTGACACACACTGACACACACACACTCAGTGACACACACTGACACACAGCGACACACACTGACAAACACACAGTGATATACACTGACACACACAAACACACACACAGTGATGCACACTGACACACACACACAGTGACACACACTGACACACACACAGTGACGCACACTGACACACATACAGTGACGCACAGTGACACACACTGACACACACACAGTGACACCCACAGACACACAGCGACACACACTTACACACACACAGTGACACACACATACAGTGACACACACTGACCCACACACACACGCAGTGATACACACTGACCCCCACACACACACAATGACACACACTGACCCACACACACACAGTGATACACACTGGCATTGAAACACACTGACACACTCACACCGTGACACACACTCAGACACAGCGACACGCACTGACACACACACAGTGACATAGACAGTTACACACACACAGTGACACACACTGACACACACGCACACAGTGACGCACCCTGACACACACACAGTGACACACAATGACACACACAGTGACACACAAACAGTGATACACACCGTCACACACACACACACACACACAGTGATACACACTGATACACACAGTGACACACACTGACACACACGCACACAGTGACGCACAGTGACACGCACACAGTGAAACACACACAGTGACACACACTGACACACACACACAGTGACACACACTGACACACACAGCGACACAAACTGACACACACACACAGTGATACTGAAACGCCCACACACAGTGATACACACTGACACACACAGTGACACACACTGAAAAACACACAGTGATACACACAGACACACACACACACAGTGACACACACTGACACACAAAGTGTCACACATTGACCCACACATACACAGTGATACACACTGACCCGCACACACTCAGTGATGCACACTCACACACACGCTCTCACACACAGCGACCCACACTGACACACACAGGAGACTGACCGTCACACACACTGATACACACACACAGTGACACACACTGACACACACACACTCAGTGACACACACTGACACACAGCGACACACACTGACAAACACACAGTGATATACACTGACACACACAAACACACACACAGTGATGCACACTGACACACACACACAGTGACACACACTGACACACACACAGTGACGCACACTGACACACATACAGTGACGCACAGTGACACACACTGACACACACACAGTGACACCCACAGACACACAGCGACACACACTTACACACACACAGTGACACACACATACAGTGACACACACTGACCCACACACACACGCAGTGATACACACTGACCCCCACACACACACAATGACACACACTGACCCACACACACACAGTGATACGCACTGGCATTGAAACACACTGACACACTCACACCGTGACACACACTCAGACACAGCGACACACACGGACACACACACAGTGACATACACAGTTACACACACACAGTGACACACACTGACACACACACACACAGTGACGCACCCTGACACACACACAGTGACACACAATGACACACACAGTGACATACAAACAGTGATACACACCGTCACACACACACACACACACACACAGTGATACACACTGATACACACAGTGACACACACTGACACACACGCACACAGTGACGCACAGTGACACACACACAGTGACACACACACAGTGACACACACTGACACACACACACAGTGACACACAATGACACACACAGTGACACACAAACAGTGATACACACCGACACACACACACATTGATACACACTGACACACACAGTGACACACACTGACCCACACGCACACAGTGATACACAATGTCACACACACACACACACACACACACACACACAGACACACAGTGATGCACAATGACAACACACTCACACACTTTGACACACACTGACACCCACATGGACACTGACCCTCACACACACTGATACACACACAAACACACACACACACACACAGTGACACACACACACATAGTGATACACACTGACGCACACACACACACACACAGTGATACACAGTGACGCGCACACACACACAGTTAGACACACTGACAAACACACACAGTGAAACACACTGACACACACACACAGTGACACACACACAGTGACACAAACTGACACACACAGTGATACACACACAGTGACACGCACACAGTGACACACACTGACACACACAGCGACCCAAACTGACACACACATACAGTGATACACACTGACACACACACACAGTGACACACACTGACACACACACAGTGATACTGACACACGCACACACAGAGTGATACACACTGACACACACAGTGACACACACGGACACACACAGACACACACTGACACACACAGACACACACAGTGACACACACTGAAACGCACACAGTGATACACACTGACACACACAGTGATACACACTGACACACACAGTGTCACACATTGACCCACACATACACAGTGATACACACTGACCCACACACACACTCAGTGATGCTCACTCACACACACAGCGACCCACACTGACACACACAGGAGATTGACCGTCACACACACTGATACACACACTCACAGTGACACACACTGACACACACTGACACACAGCGACACACACTGACAAACACACAGTGATATACACTGACACACACACACGGTGACACACACTGACACACACAGTGACGCACACTGACAAACATACAGTGACGCACAGTGACACACACTGACACACACACAGTGACACACACAGACACACAGCGACACACACTTACACACACACAGTGACACACACATACAGTGACACACACTGACCCACACACACACAGTGATACACACTGACCCACACACACACACAGTGATGCGCACTGACCCGCAAATGGGCACTGACTCTCAGACATACTGATACACACACTGTGACACACACGGACACACACACAGTGATACACACTGACAGCCGCACAGTGATACACACTGACACACACAGTGACACACACTGACCCACACACACACAGTGATGCACACTGATACACACACACACACAAACCGTGTCACACAGTTACACACACACAGTGACACACATTGACACACACGCGCACAGTGACACACACACAGTGACACACACTGACACACACACAGTGACACACAATGACACACACAGTGACACACAAACAGTGACACACACCGACACACACACACAGTGATACACACTGACACACACAGCGACACACACTGACCCACACGCACACAGTGATACACAATGTCACACACACACACACACACACATACACACACACACAGACCCACAGTGATGCACACTGACAACACACTCAAACACTTTGGCACACACTGACACCCACATGGACACTGACCCTCACACACACTGATATACACACACACACACACAGTGACACACACACATAGTGATACACACTGACGCACACACACACACACAGTGATACACAGTGACGCGCACACACACACACATTTAGACACACTGACAAACACACACAGTGAAACACACTGACACTCACACACAGTGACACACACACAGTGACACACACTGACACACACACAGTGATACACACACAGTGACACACACACAGTGACACACACTGACACACACAGCGACACAAACTGACACACACATACAGTGATACACACTGACACACACACACAGTGACACACAGTGACACACACAGCGACACACACTGACACACACACTGTGATACTGACACAAGCACACACAGAGTGATACACACTGACACACACAGTGACACACACGGACACACACAGTCACACACTGACACACAGAGACACACACAGTGACACACACTGAAACACACACAGTGATACACACTGACACACACACACAGTGATACACACTGACACACACAGTGTCACACATTGACCCACACATGCACAGTGATACACACTGACCCACACACACACTCAGTGATGCACACTGGCACACGCACAGCGTCACACACTGGCACACACATGGACACTGACCCTCACACACACTGATACACACACGCAGTGACACACACTGACACACACACACTCAGTGATACACACTGACGCACATACACACAGTGATACACATTGAGACACACACGGTGCCACTCACTGACTCAGACACACAGTGTCACACAATGACACACACAGCGACACACACTGACAAACGCACGCAGTGACACACACTGACACACAGCGATACACACTGACACACACACAGTGATGCACACTGACCCACACACACACACAGTGATGCACACTGACACACACACAGTGAGGCACAGTGACACACACTGACACACACACACAGCGACACACTCTGACACACACACGCACAATGACACACACACACAGTAACACACACACACACACACACACACAGTGACACACACTGACCCATACACACACAAACACAGTGATACACACTGACCCCCCCACACACACACACACACAGTGACACACACTGACACACACACACTCAGTGACAGTGATACACACTGACCCCCCCACACACATAGACACACAGCGACACACACTGACACACACAGTGACAAGCACTGACACACACACACAGTAACACACACACACAGTGACACACACTGACCCACACACACACACACATACAGTGATACACAGTGACCCACACACACATACACAATGACCCACACTGACCCACAAACACACAGTGATACACACTGACCCACAAACACACACAGTGATGCACACAGACACACAAATGGGCGCCGGCCCTCACACACAGATACGCACACTGTGA
This sequence comes from Mustelus asterias, assembly GCF_964213995.1. Lineage (NCBI taxonomy): Eukaryota > Metazoa > Chordata > Chondrichthyes > Carcharhiniformes > Triakidae > Mustelus > Mustelus asterias. The sequence goes on from NW_027590440.1 coordinate 33,400, forward strand.
CACACACGGACACACACAGTGATACACACTGACACACACACAGTGACACACACACATACACACAGCGACATACACTGACACACACACACAGTAACACAAACACACACAGTGACCCACACTGACCCACACACACACCCACAGTGACACACACTGACCCACACACACACAGTGATACACACTGACCCACACACACACAGTGATGCACACTGACACACAAATGGGCACTGACTCTCACACACACTGATCCACACACTTTGACACACACGGACACACATACAATGATACACACTGACACACACACCGTGATACACACTGACACACACACACAGTGACACACACTGACACACACGCACAGAGACACACACACACACAGTTACACACACTGACACACACACAGTGCACACACTGACACAGACAGTGACACAGTCCCAGTCATACACATTGACACACACACACACATTGATACACTCTGACACACACAGTGACACACACGGACCTACACACACACATTAATACACAGTGACACACACACACACACACACAGAGTGATGCACACTGACAAAACACTCACACACTTTGACACACACTGACGCACACATGGACACTGACCCTCACACACACTGATACATACACACGCACACACAGTGACACATACACACACAGTGATACACACTGACGCACACTCATACATACACAGACAGTGATACACACTGATAAACACACACACAGTGAGACACACTGACACACACACACAGTGAAACACACTGACACACACACAGTGGCAAACACTGACACACACACCGTAACACACATACGGTGACACACACAAGGTGACACACACTGACACACACAGCAACACAAACTGACACACACATACAGTGATACACACTGACACACACACTGTGACACACACTGACACACACACACACACACAGTGACACACACACAGTGACACACACACTGTGTCACATACTACGGCACAAACTGACACACACATACAGTGACACACACTGACACACACACACAGTGACACACACTGACACACACAGCGACACAAACTGACACACACACAGTGAAACTGAAACGTACACACTCAGTGATACACACTGACACACACAGTGAAACACACTGAAACACACACAGTGATAAACACTGACACACACACGCACACACACAGTGATACACACTGACCAACACACACACTCAGTGATGCACACTGACACACACACTCACACACACAGCGACACACACTGACACACACAGGAGACTGACCGTCACACACACTGATACACACACACACGGTGACACACACTGACTCACACACACTCAGTGATACACACTGACGCACACACACACAGTAATACACACTGACACACACACAGTGAGCCACACTGACACACACACAGAGACACACACAAACACTGACGCACAGTGACACACACACAGTGACACACACTGAGACACACAGTGACAGACACTGACATACACAGCGACACACACTGACACACGCACACTGTGACACACACTGACACACAGCGACACACACTGACACACACACATTAATATACACTGACACACACAAACACACACACAGTGATGCACACTGACACACACACAGTGACACACACTGACACACACACTGCGACACACACAGCCACACAGCGACACACACTGACACACACACACACAGTAACACCCACACCCAGTGACACACACTGACGCACACACAGTGATGCGCACAGATCCACACACACACAGTGACACACACTGACCCACACAGTGATACACACTGACCCAAACACACACAGAGTAATGCACACTGACACACAAATGTGCACTGACTCTCACTCATACTGATACACACACTGTGACACACACGGACACACACACACAGTGATACACACTGACAGACACACAGTGATACACACTGACACACACACACTGACAAACACTGACCCACACACACACAGTAATGCACACTGGCACACACACAGTGACACACACTGACACACACAGAGTGACACGTACTGACGCACAGCGAGACACACTGACAAACACACAGTGACACACACTGACAGACACACACAGTGACATACACAGTGACACACGCTGACCCACACACACACACACACACACACACACACACACACATACACACACACACACACACATACACACTGACCCACACACACTCACACAGCGATGCACACTGACACACACATCGACACTGACCCTCACACACTGATACACACACAGTGGTACACACTGACACACACACAGTGATACACACTGACACACATAGTGATACACACTGACCACCACAGACACACAGTGACACACACTGACACACACAGTGATACACACTGACCCACACACACACAGTGATAAACACTGACACACACACACACACAAACAGTGACAAACACTGACACACACACACAGTGACACACACTGACACACACACACACAGTGAAACATACTGACACACACAGTGACACACAGACAATGATACACACCGAGACACACACACAGTGATACACACTGACACACACAGTGACACACATTGACCCACATGCACTCACACAGCGATGCACACTGACACACACATCGACACTGACCCTCACACACTGAAACACACACACACAGTGACACACACTGACACACACACACTGACAAACACTGACCCACACACACACAGTGATGCACACTGACACACACACAGTGACACACACTGACACACACAGAGTGACACATACTGACGCACAGCGAGACACACTGACAAACACACAGTGACACACACTGACAGACACACACAGTGACATACACAGTGACACACGCTGACCCACACACACACACACACACACACACACATACACACACACACACACACATACACACTGACCCACACACACTCACACAGCGATGCACACTGACACACACATCGACACTGACCCTCACACACTGATACACACACAGTGGTACACACTGACACACACACAGTGATACACACTGACACACACAGTGATACACACTGACCACCACAGACACACAGTGACACACACTGACACACACAGTGATACACACTGACCCACACACACACAGTGATAAACACTGACACACACACACACACACAAACAGTGACAAACACTGACACACACACACAGTGACACACACTGACACACACACACACAGTGAAACATACTGACACACACAGTGACACACAGACAATGATACACACCGAGACACACACACAGTGATACACACTGACACACACAGTGACACACATTGACCCACATGCACTCACACAGCGATGCACACTGACACACACATCGACACTGACCCTCACACACTGAAACACACACACACAGTGACACACACTGACACACACACACTGACAAACACTGACCCACACACACACAGTGATGCACACTGACACACACACAGTGACACACACTGACACACACAGAGTGACACATACTGACGCACAGCGAGACACACTGACAAACACACAGTGACACACACTGACAGACACACACAGTAACATACACAGTGCCACACGCTGACCCACACACACACACACACACACACACACACACACACACACATACACACTGACCCACACACACTCACACAGCGACACACACATCGACACTGACCCTCACACACTGATACACACACAGTGGTACACACTGACACACACACAGTGATACACACTGACACACACAGTGATACACACTGACCACCACAGACACACAGTGACACACACTGACACACACAGTGATACACACTGACCCACACACACACAGTGATAAACACTGACACACACACACACACACAAACAGTGATACACACTGACACACACACACACAGTGACACAGACTGACACACACGCACACAGTGAAACATACTGACACACACAGTGACACACAGACAATGATACACACCGAGACACACACACAGTGATACACACTGACACACACACACACACACACACACACACACACACAGTGATGCACACTGACAACACACTCACACACTTTGACACACACTGACACACACATGGACACTGACCCTCACACACACTGATACACACACACACACACACACACAGTGACACACACACATAATGATACACACTGACGCGCACACACACACACACACACACACACACACACAGACAGTGATACACAGTGACGCGCACACACACACAGTTAGACACACTGACAAACACACACAGTGAAACACACTGACCCACACACACACTCAGTGATGAACACTGACACACACAAAGCGACACACACTGACACACACATGGACACTGACCCTCACAAGCACTGATACACACACACGCAGTGACACACACTGACACACACACTCACTCAGTGATATACACTGGCGCACATACGCACAGTGATACACATTGACACACACACAGTGAGACACACTGACACACACACACACAGTGCAACACACTGACTCACACACACAGTGACACACACATACAGTGACGCACAGTGACACACACACAGTGGCACACACTGAGACACACCATGACGCACACTGACACACAAATGGGCACTGACCCTCACACACACTGATACACACACTGTGACACACACGGACACACACACAGTGATATACACAGACACACACACAGTGATACACACTGACACACACACACACACACTGACACACACTGACCCACACACACACAGTGATGCACACTGACACACACACAGTGAGGCACAGTGACACACACTGACAAACACACAGTGACACACACAAACACACAGCGACACACACTGACACACACACACACTGACACACACACACAGTAACACACACACACACACAGTGACACACACTGACCCATAAACACACAAACACAGTGATACACACTGACCCACACACACACACACAGTGACACACAGTGACACACACACACTCAGTGATACACACTGGCGCACATACGCACAGTGCAACACACTGACTCACACGCACAGTGACACACACATACAGTGACGCACAGTGACACACACACAGTGGCACACACTGAGACACACCATGACACACACTGACACAGACACAGCGACACACACTGACACACGCACACATTGACACACACTGACACACAGCGACACACACTGAGAAAAAAGAGTGTTACACACTGACACACACAAACACACACACACACAGTGATGCACACTGACACACACACACACACAGTGACACACACTGACACACACAGTGACACACACTGACACACACACACAATGACGCACAGTGACACACACTGAGACACACACTGACACTCACACAGACACACAGCGACACCCACTGACACACACACACAGTGACACACACTGACACACACACACAGTAACACACACACACACAAACAGTGATACACACTGACCCACACACACACACACAATGACACACACTGACCCTCCCATACACAGTGATATACACTGACCCCCACACACACACAGTGATGCACACTGACACACAAATGGGCACTGACGCTCACACATACTGATACACACACTGTGACACACACGGACACACACACAGTGATACACACTGACACACACACAGTGATACACACTGACACACAAACACACAGTGACACACACTGACCCACACACACTCAGTGATGCACACTGACACACACACAGTGAGGCACAGTGACACACACTGACAGACACACACAGTGACACACATATACACACAGCGACACACTGACACACACACACAGTAACACACACACACACACAGTAACACACACTGACCCACACACACACAAACACAGTGATACACACTGACCCACACACACACACACACACACACACACAGTGACACACACTGACCCACACACACACACACACATAGTGATGCACACTGACACACAAATGGGCACTGACCCTCACACACAATGATCCACACACTGTGACACACACGGACACACATGCAGTGATACACACTGACACACACACACACACACACACACACACACACACAGTGACACACACTGACCCACACACACAGTGATGCACACTGACACACACACAGTGACACACACTGACACACACCCAGTGACACACACTGACACACAGCGACACACACTGTCACACACACCGTGACACACACTGACGGACACACACAGTAACACACACAGAAGTACACACTGACCCACACACACACACACACACAGTGATGCACACTGACACACACATGGACACTGACTCTCACACACTGATACACACACAGTGATACACACTGACACACACACAGCGATACACACTGACCCCCAAACACACAGTGATACACACTGACACACACATTGATACACACTGACCCACACACACACAGTGTAACACACTGACCACCCCCCACACACACACACACACAGTGATGCACACTGACACACACATGGACACTGACCCTCACACACTGATAGACACACACACACATTGACACACACAAACACACACAGAGTGATACACACTGAAACACACACACAGTGATACACACTGACCACCACAGACACACAGTGACACACACTGACACACACAGTGATACACACTGACACACACAGTGTTACACACTAACACACACAGTGTCACACATTGACCCACACATACACAGTGATACACACTGACCCACACACACACTCAGTGATGCACACTCACTCACACACACACTCACACACACAGTGACCCACACTGACACACACAGGAGACTGACCGTCACACACACTGATACACACACACACAGTGACACACACTGACACACACATACTCAGTGACGCACACTGACGCACAGCGACACACACTGACAAACACACAGTGATATACACTGACACACACAAACACACACACAGTGATGCACACTGACATACACACACAGTGACACACACTGACACACACACAGTGACGCACACTGACACACATACAGTGACGCACAGTGACACACACTGAGACACACACAGTGACACACACAGACACACAGCGACACACACTTACACACACACAGTGACACACACATACAGTGACACGCACTGACCCACACACACACGCAGTGATACACACTGACCCACACACACACAGTGACACACACTGACCCACACAACACAGTGATACACACTGACCCACACACACACACAGTGATGCACACTGACCCACAAATGGCACTGACTCTCAGACATACTGATACACACACTGTGACACACATGGACACACACACAGTGATACACACTGACAGCCGCACAGTGATACACACTGACACACACTTTGACACACACTGACCCTCACACACACAGTGATGCACACTGATACACATACACACACACCGTGACACACAGTTACACACACACAGTGACACACATTGACACACACGCACACAGTGACGCACAGTGACAGACACGCACACAGTGACGCACAGTGACACACACACAGTGACACATACACAGTGACACACACTGACACACACACAGTGACACACAATGACACACACAGTGACACACACTGACCCACACGCACACAGTGATACACAATGTCACACACACACACACACACACACAGACACACAGTGATGCACACTGACAACACACTCACACACTTTGACACACACTGACACCCACATGGACACTGACCCTCACACACACTGATAAACACACACACACACCCACACAGTGACACAGACACATAGTGATACAAACTGACGCGCACACACACACAAAGTGATACACAGTGACGCGCACACACACACAGTTCGACACACTGACAAACACACACAGTGAAACACACTGACACACACACACAGTGACACACACACAGTGACACACACTGACACACACACAGTGATACACACACAGTGACATACACACAGTGACACACACTGACACACACAGCGACACAAACTGACACACACATACAGTGATACACACTGACACACACACACACATTGACACATACTGACGCACGCACACACAGAGTGATACACACTGACACACACAGTGACACACACGGACACACACAGAAACACACTGACACACACAGACACACATAGTGACACACACTGAAACGCAAACAGTGATACACACTGACACACACACAGTGATACACACTGACACACACAGTGTCACACATTGACCCACACATACACAGTGATACACACTGACCCACACACACACTCAGTGATGCACTCTCACACACACAGCGACCCACACTGACACACACAGGAGACTGACCGTCGCACACACTGATACACACACTCACAGTGATGCACACTGACACACACACACAGTGACACACACTGACACACACAGTGACACACACAGACACACAGCGACACACACTTACACACACACAGTGACACACACATACAGTGACACACACTGACCTACACACACACACAGTGATACAAACTGACCCACACACACACGCACACAGTGATGCACACTGACCCGCAAATGGGCACTGACTCTCAGACATACTGATACACACACTGTGACACACACGGACACACACACAGTGATACACACTGACAGCCGCACAGTGATACACACTGACACACACAGTGACACACACTGACCCACACACACACACAGTGATGCACACTGATACACACACACACACACACACACCGTGACGCACAGTGACACACACACAGTGACACACACTGACACACACACAGTGACACACAATGACACACACAGTGACACACAAACAGTGATACACTCCGACACACACACACACAGTGATACACACTGACACACACAGTGACACACACTGACCCACACGCACACAGTGATACACAATGTCACGCACACACACACATACACACAGACACACAGTGATGCACACTGACAACACACTCACAAACTTTGACACACACTGAAACCCACATGGACACTGACCCTCACACACACTAATACACACACACACACACACACAGTGACACACACACATAGTGATACACACTGACGCACACACACACACAGTGATACACAGTGACGCGCGCACACACACACAGTTAGACACACTGACAAACACACACAGTGAAACACACTGACACACACACACAGTGACACACACACAGTGACACACACTGACACACACACAGTGATACACACACAGTGACACACACACAGTGACACACACTGACACACACAGCGACACAAACTGACACACACATACAGTGATACACACTGACACACACACACAGTGACACACACTGACACACACAGCGACACACACTGACACACACACAGTGATACAGACACACGCACACACAGAGTGATACACACTGACACACACAGTGACACACACGGACACACACAGACACACACTGACACACACAGACACACACAGTGACACACACTGAAACACACACAGTGATACACACTGACACACACACATGATACACACTGACACACAGTGTCACACATTGACCCACACATACACAGTGATACACACTGACCCACACACACACTCAGTGATGCACACTGCCACACACACAGCGTCACACACTGACATACACATGGACACTGACCCTCACACACACTGATACACGCACACACAGTGACATACACTGACACACACACACACTCAGTGATACACACTGAGAACATCCACACAGTGATACACATTGAGACACACACAGTGCAACACACTGACTCAGACACACATACAGTGACGCACAGTGACACACAAACAGTGGCACACACTGAGACACACCGTGACACACAATGACACACACAGCGACACACACTGACAAACGCACGCAGTGACACACACTGACACACAGCGACACACACTGACACACACACAGTGATGCACACTGACACACACACACAGTGACACACACTGACACACACACAGTGACACACACTGACACACACACACAATGACGCACACTGACATACACTGACACACAATGTGACACACACACAGACACACAGCGACACACACTTACACACACACAGTGACACACACTGACACACACACACAGTAACAGACACACACACACAGCGACACACACTGACCCACACACACACATACAATGACACACACTGACCCACACACACACACAGTGATACACACTGACCCACACACACACACACACACAGTGATGCACACTGACACACAAATGGGCACTGACCCTCACACACACTGATACACACACTGTGACACACACGGACACACACACAGTGATATACACAGACACACACACAGTGATACACAGTGACACACTCACACAGTGACACACACACAGTGACACACACTGACACACACAGCGACCCAAACTGACACACACATACAGTGATACACACTGACACACACACACACTGACACACACTGACACACACACAGTGATACTGACACACGCACACACAGAGTGATACACACTGGCACACACAGTGACACACACGGACACACACAGACACACTCTGACACACACAGACACACACAGTGACACACACTGAAACGCACACAGTGATACACACTGACACACACAGTGATACACACTGACACACACAGTGTCACACATTGACCCACACATGCACAGTGATACACACTGACCCACACACACACTCAGTGCTGCACACTCACACACACAGCGACCCACACTGACACACACAGGAGACTGACGGTCACACACACTGATAAACACACTCACAGTGACACACACTGACACACACTCAGTGACACACACTGACACACAGCGACACACACTGACAAACACACAGTGATATACACTGACACACACAAACACACACACAGTGATGCACACTGACACACACACACACACAGTGACACACACTGACACACACAGTGACGCACACTGACACACATACAGTGACGCACACAGACACACAGCGACACACACTTACACACACACAGTGACACACACATAGAGTGATGCACACTGACCCACACACACACACACAGTGATACACACTGACCCACACACACACACTGTGATGCACACTGACCCGAAAATGGGCACTGACTCTCAGACATACTGATACACACACTGTGACACACACGGACACACACACAGTGATACACACTGACAGCCGCACAGTGATACACACTGACACACATAGTGACCCACACTGACCCACACACACACAGTGATGCACACTGATACACACACACACACACAGTGACACACATTGAAACACACGCACACAGTGACGCACAGTGACACACACACAGTGACACACACTGACACACACACAGTGACACACAATGACACACACAGTGACACACAAGCAGTGATACACACCGACACACACAGTGATACACACTGACACACACAGCGACACACACTGACCCACACGCACACAGTGATACACAATGTCACACACACACACATACACACACACACACAGACACACAGTGATGCACACTGACAACACACTCACAAAATTTGACACACACTGACACCCACATGGACACTGACCCTCACACACACTGATACACACACACACACACACACACACAGTGACACACACACATAGTGATACACACTGACGCACACAAAACACACACAGTGATACACAGTGACGCGCACACACACACATTTAGACACACTGACAAACACACACAGTGAAACACACTGACACTCACACACAGTGACACACACACAGTGACACACACTGACACACACACTGTGATACACACACAGTGACACACACACAGTGACACACACTGACACACACAGCGACACAAACTGACACACACATACAGTGATACAAACTGACACACACACACAGTGACACACAGTGACACACACAGCGACACACACTGACACACACACAGTGATACTGACACAAGCACACACAGAGTGATACACACTGACATACACAGTGACACACACGGACACACACAGACACACACTGACACACAGAGACACACACAGTGACACACACTGAAACACACACAGTGATACACACTGACACACACACACAGTGATACACACTGACACACACAGTATCACACATTGACCCACACATACACAGTGATACACACTGACCCACACACACACTCAGTGATGCACACTGCCAAACGCACAGCGTCACACACTGGCACACACATGGACACTGACCCTCACACACACTGATACACACACAGTGACACACACTGACACACACAGTGTCACACATTGACCCACACATACACAGTGATACACACTGACCCACACACACACTCAGTGATGCACACTCACACACACAGCGACCCACACTGACACACACAGGAGACTGACCGTCACACACACTGATACACAGACTCACAGTGATGCACACTGACACACACACACAGTGACACACACAGACACACAGCGACACACACTTACACACACACAGTGACACACACATACAGTGACACACACTGACCCACACACACACACAGTGATACACACTGACCCACACACACACACACACAGTGATGCACACTGACCCGCAAATGGGCACTGACTCTCAAACATACTGATACACACACTGCGACACACACGGACACACACACAGTGATACACACTGACAGCCGCACAGTGATACACACTGACACACACAGTGACACACACTGACCCACACACACACAGTGATGCACACTGATACACACACACACACACACACACCGTGACACACAGTTACACACACAGAGTGACACACCCTGACACACACACACACAGTGACGCACAGTGACACACACACAGTGACACACACTGACACACACACAGTGACACACAATGACACACACAGTGACACACAAACAGTGATACACACCGACACACACACACACAGTGATACACACTGACACACACAGTGACACACACTGACCCACACGCACACAGTGATACACAATGTCACGCACACACACATACACACACACAGACACACAGTGATGCACACTGACAACACACTCACAAATTTTGACACACACTGACACCCACATGGACACTGACCCTCACACACACTAATACACACACACACACAGTGACACACACACATAGTGATACACACTGACGCACACACACACACAGTGATACACAGTGACGCGCGCACACACACACAGTTAGACACACTGACAAACACACACAGTGAAACACACTGACACACACACACAGTGACACACACACATTGACACACACTGACACACACACAGTGATACACACACAGTGACACACACACAGTGACACACACTGACACACACAGCGACACAATCTGACACACACATACAGTGATACACACTGACACACACACACAGTGACACACACTGACACACACAGCGACACACACTGACACGCACACAGTGATACAGACACACGCACACAAAGAGTGATACACACTGACACACACAGTGACACACACGGACACACACAGACACACACTGACACACACAGACACACACAGTGACACACACTGAAACACACACAGTGATACACACTGACACACACACAGTGATACACACTGACACACACAGTGTCACACATTGACCCACACATACACAGTGATACACACTGACCCACACACACACTCAGTGATGCACACTGCCACACACACAGCGTCACACACTGACATACACATGGACACTGACCCTCACACACACTGATACACACACACACAGTGACACACACTGACACTCACACACACAGTGATACACACTGACGAACATACACACAGTGATACACATTGAGACACACACAGTGCAACACACTGACTCAGACACACATACAGTGACGCACAGTGACACACACAGTGGCACACACTGAGACACACCGTGACACACAATGACACACACAGCGACACACACTGACAAACGCACGCAGTGACACACACTGACACACAGCGACACACACTGACACACACACAGTGACACACACTGACACACACACACAGTAACACACACACACACAGCGACACACACTGACCCACACACACACATACAATGACACACACTGACCCACACACACACAGTGATACACACTGACCCACACACACACACACACAGTGATGCACACTGACACACAAACGGGCACTGACCCTCACACACACTGATACACACACTGTGACACACACGGGCACACACACAGTGATATACACAGACACACACACAGTGATACACACTGACACACACACACAGTGACACACACACAGTGACACACACTGACACACACAGCGACCCAAACTGACACACACATACAGTGATACACACTGACACACACACGCAGTGACACACACTGACACACACACAGTGATACTGACACACGCACACACAGAGTGATACACACTGACACACACAGTGACACACACGGACACACACAGACACACACTGACACAGACAGACACACACAGTGACACACACTGAAACGCACACAGTGATACACATTGACACACACAGTGATACACACTGACACACACAGTGTCACACATTGACCCACACATACACAGTGATACACACTGACCCACACACACACTCAGTGATGCACACTCACACACACAGCGACCCACACTGACACACACAGGAGACTGACCGTCACACTCACTGATACACACACTCACAGTGACACACACTGACACACACTCAGTGACACACACTGACACACAGCGACACACACTGACAAACACACGGTGATATACACTGACACACACAAACACACACACAGTGATGCACACTGACACACACACACACACAGTGACACACACTGACACACACAGTGACGCACACTGACACACATACAGTGACGCACAGTGACACACACTGACACACACACAGTGACACACACAGACACAAAGCGACACACACTTACACACACACAGTGACACACACATACAGTGACACACACTGACCCACACACACACACACACAGTGATACACACTGACCCACACACACAGTGATGCACACTGACCCGAAAATGGGCACTGACTCTCAAACATACTGATACACACACTGTGACACACACGGACACACACACAGTGGTACACACTGACAGCCGCACAGTGATACACACTGACACACATAGTGACACACACTGACCCACACACACACAGTGATGCACACTGATACACACACACACAGTGACACACATTGACACACACACAGTGACACACACTGACACACACACAGTGACACACAATGACACACACAGTGACACACAAACAGTGATACACACCGACACACACACACAGTGATACACACTGACACACACAGCGACACACACTGACCCACACGCACACAGTGATACACAATGTCACACACACACACACACATACACACACACACAGACACACAGTGATGCACACTGACAACACACTCACACACTTTGACACACACTGACACCCACATGGACACTGACCCTCACACACACTGATACACACACACACACACAGACACACACACACACAGTGACACACACACATAGTGATACACACTGACGCACACACACACACACAGTGATACACAGTGAAGCGCGCACACACACATTTAGACACACTGACAAACACACACAGTGAAACACACTGACACTCACACACAGTGACACACACTGTGATACACACACAGTGACACACACACAGTGACACACAGTGGCACACACTGACACACACAGCGACACAAACTGACACACACATACAGTGATACAAACTGACACACACACACAGTGACACACAGTGACACACACAGCGACACACACTGACACACACACAGTGATACTGACACAAGCACACACAGAGTGATACACACTGACATACACAGTGACACACACGGACACACACAGACACACACTGACACACAGAGACACACACAGTGACACACACTGAAACACACACAGTGATACACACTGACACACACACACAGTGATACACACTGACACACACAGTGTCACACATTGACCCACACATACACAGTGATACACACTGACCCACACACACACTCAGTGATGCACACTGCCACACGCACAGCGTCACACACTGGCACACACATGGACACTGACCCTCACACACACTGATACACACACAGTGACACACACTGACACACACAGTGTCACACATTGACCCACACATACACAGTGATACACACTGACCCACACACACACTCAGTGATGCACACTCACACACACAGCGACCCACACTGACACACACAGGAGACTGACCGTCACACACACTGATACACACACTCACAGTGATGCACACTGACACACACACACAGTGACACACACTGACACACACAGTGACACACACAGACACACAGCGACACACACTTACACACACACAGTGACACACACATACAGTGACACACACTGACCTACACACACACACACAGTGATACACACTGACCCACACACACACACACAGTGATGCACACTGACCCGCAACTGGGCACTGACTCTCAGACATACTGATACACACACTGTGAGACACACGGACACACACACAGTGATACACACTGACAGCCGCACAGTGATACACACTGACACACACAGTGACACACACTGACCCACACACACACAGTGATGCACACTGATACACACACACACACACACCGTGACACACATTGACACACACGCACATAGTGACGCACAGTGACACACACACAGTGACACACACTGACACACACACAGTGACACACAATGACACACACAGTGACACACACACACATACACAATGACCCACACTGAACCACAAACACACAGTGATACACACTGACCCACACACACACACAGTGATGCACACTGACACACAAATGGGCGCCGGCCCTCACACACAGATACACACACTGTGACACACACGGACACACACACAGTGATACACACTGACACACACACAGTCATACACACTGACACACACACACAGAGACACACACTGACCCACACACACACAGTGATGCACACTGACACACACACAGTGAGGCTCAGTGACACACACTGACACACACAGTGACACACACACACACACACAGCGACATACACTGACACACACACACAGTAACACAAACACACACAGTGACCCACACTGACCCACACACACACCCACAGTGACACACACTGACCCACACACACACAGTGATACACACTGACCCACACATGGGCACTGACCCTCACACACACTGATCCACACACTTTGACACACACGGACACACATACAATGATACACACTGACACACACACCGTGATACACCCTGACACACACACACACACAGTGACACACACTGACACACACGCACAGTGCACACACTGACACACACAGTGACACAGTCCCAGTCATACACATTGACACACACACACACACAGTGATACTCTCTGACACACACAGTGACACACACGGACCCACACACACACATTAATACACAGTGACACACACACACACACACACACACAGTGATGCACACTGACAAAACACTCACACACTTTGACACACACTGACACACACATGGACACTGACCCTCACACACACTGATACATACACACGCACACACAGTGACACATACACACACAGTGATACACACTGACGCACACTCATACATACACAGACAGTGATACACACTGACAAACACACACACAGTGAGACACACTGACACACACACACAGTGAAACACACTGACACACACACAGTGACAAACACTGACACACACACAGTAACACACATACGGTGACACACACAAGGTGACACACACTGACACACACAGCAACACAAACTGACACACACATACAGTGATACACACTGACACACACACTGTGACACACACTGACACACACACACACACAGTGACACACACACAGTAACACACACACTGTGTCACATACTACGGCACAAACTGACACACACATACAGTGACACACACTGACACACACAGTGACACACACTGACACACACAGCGACACAAACTGACACACACACAGTGATACTGAAACGTACACACACAGTGATACACACTGACACACACAGTGACACACACTGAAACACACACAGTGATACACACTGACACACATACACACACACAGTGATACACACTGACCAACACACACACTCAGTGATGCACACTGACACACACACTCACACACACAGCGACACACACTGACACACACAGGAAACTGACCGTCACACACACTGATACACACACACACAGTGACACACACTGACACACACACACTGACAAACACTGACCCACACACACACAGTGATGCACACTGACACACACACAGTGACACACACTGACACACACAGAGTGACACATACTGACGCACAGCGAGACACACTGACAAACACACAGTGACACACACTGACAGACACACACAGTAACATACACAGTGACACACGCTGACCCACACACACACACACACACACACACACATACACACTGACCCACACACACTCACACAGCGACACACACATCGACACTGACCCTCACACACTGATACACACACACAGTGGTACACACTGACACACACACAGTGATACACACTGACACACACAGTGATACACACTGACCACCACAGACACACAGTGACACACACTGACACACACAGTGATACACACTGACCCACACACACACAGTGATAAACACTGACACACACACACACAAACAGTGATACACACTGACACACACACACAGTGACACATACTGACACACACGCACACAGTGAAACATACTGACACACACAGTGACACACAGACAATGATACACACCGAGACACACACACAGTGATACACACTGACACACACAGTGACACACATTGACCCACACGCACACATTGATACACAATGACACACACACACACCCACACAGTGATGCACACTGACAACACACTCACACACTTTGACACACACTGACACACACATGGACACTGACCCTCACACACACTGATACACACACACACACACACATACACACACAGTGACACACACAAATAATGAAACACACTGACGCGCACACACACACACACACACAGCCAGTGATACACAGTGACGCGCACACACACACAGTTAGACACACTGACAAACACACACAGTGAAACACACTGATCCACACACACACTCAGTGATGCACACTGACACACACAAAGCGACACACACTGACACACACATGGACACTGACCCTCACAAACACTGATACACACGCACACAGTGACACACACTGACACACACACTCACTCAGTGATACACACTGGCGCACATACGCACAGTGATACACATTGACACACACACAGTGAGACACACTGACACACACACACACAGTGCAACACACTGACTCACACACAGTGACATACAAATACAGTGACGCACAGTGACACACACACAGTGGCACACACTGAGACACACCATGACGCACACTGACACACACACTGTGACACACACGGACACACACACAGTGATATACACAGACACACACACAGTGATACACACTGACACACACACACACACACACTGACACACACTGACCCACACACACACAGTGATGCACACTGACACACACAGTGAGCACAGTGACACACACTGACAAACACACAGTGACACACACAAACACACAGCGACACACACTGACACACACACACACTGACACACACACACAGTAACACACACACACACACAGTGACACACACTGACCCATAAACACACAAACACAGTGATACACACTGATCCACACACACACACACACACACAGTGACACACAGTGACACACACACACTCAGTGATACACACTGGCGCACATACGCACAGTGATACACATTGACACGCACACAGTGAGACACACTGACACACACACACACAGTGCAACACACTGACTCACACACACAGTGACACACACATACAGTGACGCACAGTGACACACACACAGTGGCACACACTGAGACACACCATGACACACACTGACACACACACAGCGACACACACTGACACATGCACACATTGACACACACTGACACACAGCGACACACACTGGGAAAAAACAGTGTTACACACTGACACACACAAACACACACACACAGTGATGCACACTGACACACACACACAGTGACACACACTGACACACACACAGTGACACACACTGACACTCACACACAAGGACGCACAGTGACACACACTGAGACACACACTGACACTCACACAGACACACAGCGACACCCACTGACACACACACACAGTGACACACACTGACACACACACACAGTAACACACACACACACACAAACAGTGATACACACTGACCCACACACACACACACACAATGACACACACTGACCATCCCATACACAGTGATACACACTGACCCCCACACACACACAGTGATGCACACTGACACACAAATGGGCACTGACGCTCACACATACTGATAAACACACTGTGACACACACGGACACACATACAGTGATACACACTGACACACACACAGTGATACACACTGACACACACACACACAGTGACACACACTGACCCACACACACTCAGTGATGGACACTGACACACAAACACAGTGAGGCACAGTGACACACAGTGACACACACACACAGTGACACACATATACACACAGCGACACACTGACACACACACACTGACACACACACACAGTAACACACACACACACACAGTAACACACACTGACCCACACACACACAAACACAGTGATACACACTGACCCACACACACACACACACACACACACACACACTGACACACACTGACCCACACACACACAGTGATGCACACTGACACACACACAGTGAGGCACAGTGACACACACTGACAAACACACAGTGACACACACAAACACACAGCGACACACACTGACACACACACACACTGACACACACGCACAGTAACACACACACACACACACACAGTGACACACCCTGACCCATAAACACACAAACACAGTGATACACACTGATCCACACACACACACACACAGTGACACACAGTGACACACACACACTCAGTGATACACACTGGCGCACATACGCACAGTGATACACATTGACACGCACACAGTGAGACACACTGACACACACACACACAGTGCAACACACTGACTCACACACACAGTGACACACTCATACAGTGACGCACAGTGAGACACACACAGTGGCACACACGGAGACACACCATGACACACACTGACACACACACAGTGACACACACTGACCCACACACACAGTGATGCACACTGACACACACACAGTGACACACACTGACAGACACACAGTGACACACACTGACACACAGCGACACACACTGTCACACACACAGTGACACACACTGACGGACACACACAGTAACACACACAGAAGTACACACTGACCCACACACACACACACAGTGATGCACACTGACACACACATGGACACTGACTCTCACACACTGATACACACACAGTGATACACACTGACACACACACAGTGATACACACTGACCCCCAAACACACAGTGATACACACTGACACACACATTGATACACACTGACCCACACACACACAGTGTAACACACTGACCCACACACACACACACACACACACACACACACACACACACAGGGATGCACACTGACACACACATGGACACTTACCCTCACACACTGATAGACACACACACACATTGACACACACAGACACACACAGAGTGATACACACTGAAACACACACACAGTGATACACACTGACACACACACACACACATGCACACAGTGATGGACACTGACACACACATGGACACTGACCCTCACACACACTGATACACACACACACACACAGTGACACACACAGACACACACATAGTGATACACACTGACACACACATACAGTGATGAACACTGACACACACTTGGACACTGACCCTCACGCACTGATACACACACACACAGTGACACACACAGACACACACACAGTGATACAAACTGACCCACACACACACAGTGATACACACTGACACACACACAGTGATGCACACTGACACACACATGGGCACTGACACACACACAGTGACACACAAATGGACACTGACCCTCACACACTGACACCAGCTTCTTGTTTGGTTGAAGTGTCTGTCACTCCCGGATTTGCTCTGGGGGCGGGGCCGTTAGCTGCTGCTGTTCTGATTGGCTGACACGGCTGTCAGTCAGAAAGCTCAGCCTCTGATTGGCTCATTCGCTGTCAGTCAAAGTGCAGAGACCAGTCGTTGGTGGACTTGGCTGTCAGGAGGTGAGCGGCAATTCTGATTGGCTGATTCGGGCAGTCGTCCATGTGGGCTCTGATTGGCTGAGGCGGTGTTAGCAATCCAGTCTCTGATGGCTGAGGCGGTGATTTAGTGACCCCACTCTCTGATTGGCTGTGGTGTTGATTTAGTGATCCCGCTCTGTGATTGGCTGAGGCGGTGATTTAGTGATCCTGCTCTGTGATTGGCTGAGGCGGTGATTTAGTGATCCTGCTCTGTGATTGGCTGAGGTGGTGATTTAGTGATCCCGCTCTATGATTGGCTGAGACGGCGATTTAGTGATCCCGCTCTTTGATTAGCTGTCAGTCAGTTTTGCTTCTTCATTAATTGAATATTTGAAGTGAGTGGATGTTTCACCGTGATCCTGATCTGCTCCCTGAACTTGGATTGAGTCACCGCGTAAATAAATGTGTTTGCGCAGGAATTTAAATCCCGCAGCATAAATCAGACATTTTGAAATGTGTATTCAGTATCAGTGAGGTAAATTAATCCTTTCACTTTCACATATAAAAATTTTATGACAAAAACAGCCCAGAGGAGAATGAAAGCTGCGAAATGCTGAAAAGTAAAATCATTGACTTTCTTCTGCTCTCCATCTCGGGGTCTCTGCGATTCTCTCCCTGACTCTGAGCCCTCAGTCCCTTCCGGACTCGACTGGTCACCAAAATGTGTCTGACAGTCAGAGCGTTAATCACCAGGATTAAACCGAATGGGAGTAATGGGGTCAAAACCGCATCAAACCCGGAAAATCCAACCAAGCCAGGATCAGTGAGATAGCTTGTCTTTGTCCCACAGCCCCACTGGACATTGTCCATTATCCGCTGAGGTTCCTGTGTAAAGTACCAGGGGATGTTTCTCACAGAGAGCAGGAGGCCGGTTGTTGCCAGAACCACAGCCGCAGTTTTCCCGGTGCAATATTTAGTTTTCAGTTTCTGGCAGCGAAATGGCCACAAATCGATCAAAGGAGAAAGTGAGGGTGAACCAGACTGAACAGTCTGTGGCTGCAGACAGCAGAACAGTGCGAACACGACACACAGGGGTGAGGGACAAGAAACTCAGCGGGAAAAAATAAACTTTTATCCTGCTGAGAATGGGGTTAAAGATGATGAACAGCAGATCCGCCGCTGCCATGGCCACCAGGTAGCGAGTGGTGCAGGTGGAGAGGCCACACTTTCCCCGACTCAGGATCACAATTCCCAGTAAATTAACTGTCAGTGAAAAAGGGACAAGAGGCGGGAAATGAGTGAGTGAACATTCCCCATGTGTGAACCCACAGTAAGGAGAGGATTTCAGCATCAATCCAATGGGGTTCCGGGGGTCGCGGTGTTGTTGGAGGAGTTGTGTTAGAGATTAACATTGCAGATTGGAAAGTAGCCAATGTAAACCGCTGGTTAAGTAGGGACTGGGGGACAGGAAGCAGTGAATTACACATCTCTCACTTTGATGGAGCAAATCTGCAAATTCTCATCATTCAAATAATTCACAGAGTTTGCATTTCTCATCTGATCTGTTTTCCAGGATTAATTCAGACTGGACGGTTTCCCAATTAGACCCAAAGTGGACAGAGATAGAATCTGCAATCCCTTCCTGCACCCAATTATCAGAGCCCACCCCGGATTGAACACGTCTCTGGACTGGACAGCTGGTGAAGTTGGAAGTCAATTCAGGATTTTTCTATTTAACTTCCCCTCTCCAAATTTCCTCCCCATTCTGACTCTCCCCCGCAGCTTTTCTGCTTCTAATTAACAGATTATATCCTCTGTCTGTCTCTTTTTTCCTTTCTTCTCTCCCTCTCTCTTTGCCTTCTCCTTTGCTTCCCTATCTATCTCTTCCTAATCTCTTCGTCTCTCCGACCAGCTTTATTCCCCTCTATCTGGATTTCTCTCTTATCCAGTGCGTTTCCATTCTTCATTCACATTATAACTTCACCCCATATCTCCTTATCGCTCTCCAATTGTTCTCTCTCTCCTCCTGTTTCTCCCGATATCTCTCTATCTCACCCCAGTATTGCTCTCTCCATCTCGCTTTCTCCACATTCCTGTTCACCTCCCTCCAGAATCTCTCCCTCTCCCTTTCCAGCTTTCTTTGTGGGGATTTTAAGCGCAGCATGATCCCATGGACAGCACTGTGACCATTTCCAGAGAGGAAAAAGTGGGTGGTGGGGAGTGGGGGGGGGGAGGGGGGCAGACATGTCATTCCCCCAGCCTCGCGCTTGGTGTAATCCTCCACCCAGCTCCATGTGAATTCTGAGTTTGGATACATTTCCACTCAGTGACAGAAAGAAATAAACTCCCCTCTTTAAACTGGGAAAAAGCTGTGTCCATTCCTTTGGTAGACTTTTTAAAATGAGCCTCCCAGTAGTTATTTATGAATAAATTAATCGATCTACAGACCCTCACCACCCTCTGGGGAAAAACATATTTCCTCACACGCCCCCCCCCCCCCGCCCCCCCCCCCAAACCTCCTTACCCCCACCGTGAACCTGTCCCCTCGTGACTGACCCTTCAGATATGGGAAAAGTTGCTCCTTATCCACTCTGTCCATGGCCCTCATAATCTTTTCTACCTCGATCAGGTCGCCCCTCAGTCTTTTCTGCTAAAACGTTAATAACCCAAGCCCACGCAACCTCTTTTCATAACGTAGATCTTCCATCCAAGGCAGCATCTTGGTGAATCTCCTCTGTCACCTCATCCAGCGCAAACACATCCTTCCTATAATGTGGCGATCAGAACTGCACACAGTACTCCAGCTGGGGCCTCACCAAAGATCCAGACAATTCCAACATTACTCCCCTGCATTTGTAATCGATGCCTCGAATGATAAAGGCAAGTGTCCCATATGCAATTTTCACCACCTTACTAACATGCCCTGCTGCTTTCAAAGATCTGTGGTCAAATACGCCAAGGTCACATTCTACCATAGATCTTCCTATAGTCCGAACATTCATTGAGTACTTCCTTGTTAAATTAATCCTTCCAAAGTGTACCAGCTCACACTTTTCAGGGTTACATTCCATTACACGGTGTAAAACACACTCCAAGCTGCCAACTGCACCTTGTGCGATCTTGCTGCAAAACTTGCTTTAAAGGTTGTTTAAGTGTTGAGAGAGAGTTTCATCTTTCCAGGGAAATGAAGGGAATTCTCCAGACTTGGGACAATGCACACACACAGAGTGGTAGGTGTGTGGGGCTTTTTTGTTGGGTGCCGTGCTGGAAAGGACTCACAGCAGGTGTGAGGATGGAGGCAGGGGAAGGGCTGTGTCTCAATTGATTAGTTTCACAGTGCAGCTGCTGTGGGATCTTGCTGTGCACAACCTGTCCTGGGCCCTTTGTCTGCCTTGAAACAATGATCATCCTCTTTGAAAATAGTTCACTGTCTGTAAAGAAGGCTCCAAGGCCTTAAATATAAAAAAGCTTCAACTTGAACAATGGGACTGAGGGAGTTCATGAACACTTTCTGCAGAGGACTGAGGGGACATTCAGCCAACATTACATTGCTGCCTGTGGGATCTTACTGTGCGACAAATATTCCAGCCTCAGTTTGTACATTAAAACAAGAAACACAAACACACAGAAAACAATTATCATAAACTCTGAACTGAATTTGAAACTGCCTCTATGCTTTGGATCTTCCTGTGCACAAGTTATAATCAGAAATCTCTAAATTAACAGCAGTGAGGTCAGATTAACAATTAATCTCTTCACTGTAAATAATTCTTGATGGCCTGGAATGAAAGTTCTTTAACTAGAAGCGGGTGTAATTGTGGAATAAAAATGTGTCTGAGGCAGAGAGATAAATGTGAGGGTGAAATGAAATGCACAGGGTTCTATTTGAATACAGTTTGCTGTGGTGGTGATTGTCGGAGCTCTCGCTCTATGTCTGGTGTTGGGAAGCTGAGTTTGTGAAGTGTGGTCCCTTTAAAAGCTGGTTTTGTGTCCCTTTAAAGTTGGACATGTTTCAATGCTTGGAGGCTTCAAATGCAGGTACAGACAGAGTACACAGACTGCAACATTTGTTGCAAAGACCAAGCATCAAGGTCGCCATGGTAACAGGCTTTGCAGGTTATTGAATTTTGAGTTTAGCCGAGCAGTCCAAAGAAGACACTCAGCTCTCAGGAAGCTATCAAATGTTAATTTATTGTTGTTGACAAGATCAGATCAATCCTGGTGCAGGAAAATTCAGAGGTCATCACAATTATAAAAAACAGGAGATCAATTGCCTGCCTACAGTTCAACTAAAGGGTTGCCACCTCTCAAAGCCTAGAGAGGGAACGCGCAGCTCTCTCCAGCTTTGAATATGACTTAATAGACCTCTCCATCTATCGATCTGAATCAGAAATAACTTGCAGGCAGCGGAATAGAAAGACGAACGCCAAAACGTTTCCAAAGCCAGAAAATCTAGTTGTATACATTTTTGCGCGTGACTAAATTATGTTCTTTTTTTTCTGTTAATGAATGTCCTTGTGTGTATTTGAACAGCTTTCCAGTAGAATCTGACTTTAATCACAATGCTACTTCTTTAAATAAAGTTCCCTGTTAGTTAAATACATAAATTGTTAATTATTCACTTAAAGTGAGTGTCAGATATTTCTGTTAGTTAACAACTAAATGTTAATGAAGAACAGTTCACACCTTCCCACACACCTTTCACACATCACAAATCAAGGTATTCCTCTTTGAGGAATTCGGTGTGGCTTGTTAAAAGGGCATCAATCTTTGTCTCATGACACTGTCTCTCTATCTGTGTCTCTGTATCTCCATTGTGTGGCTTGTGAGGGAGGAAGTGAGAGAGTGGGGAGACAGGCTGAGGGAGGGCTGATGTTACGGAGTGAGAGAGAAAAGGGCGGATCAGGTTAAAGAGGGGGAGAGATAGCTGAACATTGTGGAGTTAGGATGGAGGGAAAATGGCACAGGATTTGGGGGTAGAGGGTTTCCTGTGAGCAGTAACTGCTGATGTCCCTGTCACATCTTCCTGAAGGTGTGATGTTCAAACACTCAAATCCTGAGACAGCCTGTTTTGAAATGTATCCTGAGGAAATGAACAGTTTCTTCCCGATTGAGGTTTTCGCCACTTGCCTCCTGGGCTGGGCGGTGTGGAAACATTGCTACCCATGGGATCCTGCTGTGCATCAATGACCTGCATGATATACAGAACTGCAAATGGCAACCACACAACTTAAAAGGCAAATTACCTCAGTGACGATAAAGCACATGGGAGGATGAAGGGGATAAAAATCAAACCCTTGGCCTTGGTAAAGCCTTGTTCTCAATCCCTGTGTCCTGTTTGTGTTTTTAGACAGGGTGGTGAGATTTGGAGGATTTATTATTTTTTGAGGGGGGTGGGGAGGGATAGGGGTTCAATATCTAGGACTCTGTCACCACAACTTTTCTTCTCTCTCCCCATCCATTTGCTTCAATGTTGCACCCTGTAATTAATGAGAAATAAAATCCCCTTGCGTTTTGTTTTATTGCTGTGGGGTGTATGAGGGGTGTGCGGACGGGACAGAGGGTGGGGAACAGTGGTTCTCTTTTCCCTCTTGCCCCTTCCATCCGTGTGTGGGATGTTTTGGGTCTGGAAAGGACAGTTCTGCTTCACTGGGGTGGGGAGAATCCTGTTATTTGTCCCCAAGGTTTATTGCATCCTGTGGGACTAGGCCTCAATTCAAGGCCTAATCTCAGGGCCCTCAGGATGCCTTTTCCATTCTCTTCATTCCATACAGTTACTGAGTTTAATTTTATGAGATCATTCGTTAAATAAAACTGTAGCAGCCGCGGCAATTCATTCCAGTCAGGATGCAATTGTCGGTTTTCAAACTCTCTCACCCAACGTTCTCATTAGATTGTGTTATCAGTGAGGGAGAGAGAGAAAAAGAGGAAGGAGTAAGAGAGAGAGAGAGAGCGAGAAGTCCGAGAAGAAGGGAGAGGTGAGAAGATAAATTGTCGGGGGGATTGGTGGGGGATGAGGGAGGGTGGGTGGGCGGAGATAGGACGTGATTAGGGGGTCCTCCACTGTTTCATTCCAGGCGAGCCCCCAGTCATTGAAACATATAAACTAGAAGCATGAGTTGGAGCCTGGCCGCCATTCAATTCTGTTGTGGCTGATCATCAAATTTAACATCTTGATTCACCCTGACCCCATATCCCTTGATCCCTTTCGCCCCGAGAGCTATATCTAATTTATTTTTGAAGTCACAGAATGCCTGTGAATTCCACACATTCACCACCCTCTGACTGAAGAAATTTCTCCTCACCTCAGTTCTAAAAAGGTTTTCGTTTATCATCAAGCTAAGACAGCTAGTTGTGGACTCCCCCACCATTGGTAACTTTCTTTCCGAATCGACCCGTTCGAATCCTGTTTGAATTTTATAAGTTTCTATGAGATTTCCTCTCACTATTCTGAATGCATTTGCCGGAACAACATTCGGTGGTAGTGAATCCCACACATTCACCATCCTCTGACTGAATAAATTTCTCCTCACCTCAGCTCCAAAAGATTTGTCCCTAATCCTAAACCTATGACCCCGAGTTCTCGACTCCCCAACCATTGGTAACATTCTTTCTGAATCGACCCTGCCTCATTCTGTTAGAATTTAATACGTTTCTATGAGGTCCCCTCTCACTCTACAAATTGCAATTGAAGATAATCCTAACAAATCTAATCTCTCCATCCCAGGAATCAGCCTCGTAAACCGTCGCTGCACTTCCTCTACAGCAAGGACATCCTTCCTCAGATCAGAACAACAAAACAGTACAAAACTCTCCAGATGTGGCCTCTCCAATGCTTTATAAATTGCACGAAATCATCCCTATCCCTAAATAGGAATCATCTCGCTATGAAAGCTTACAGACCATTTAGCTCCATTCCTGCCTGCTGCCCCTGCCTGGTTCCGTGCAGTGAATGATGCAGGAGGAGACCAATGTTTTGATGAGAATCCACCTCCCTCAATTTACACCCATTCAATAATAACTTGTCTTCCTAATATTCCTACCAGAGTCAATATCCTCACAGTGATCCACATTAAACTGCATCTGCCATGCGTATGACCACACCCTCAGCCTGTCCAAATCACGCTGAATATTCTCTGCACCCTCCTCACAGCTCACCCTCCCACCCAGCTTTGTACCGTCTGCAAATTTGGAGAGGATGCATTCAGTAACCCTTCTGGAAGACTAAATAAACCCCATCCACTGGTTCGCCTCGGTCAACTCTACTAGTTCCACCCTCAAACAATTCCAACATATTCCAATCATGATATCCCTTTAGTAAATCCATGCTGCCTTTGTCTGATTGTGACACTGCCTTCCAAATGCCGAGTTATCAAATCCTTGAAATTTGACACTTGCAATTTCCCCAGCACCGACGTTAGGCTCACTGGTCTATAGTTCACTGTTTTCTCTCTCCAGTCCTGTCTGAATACCGGCCTTGCATTCGCTACCCTCCAATCTGTAGGAACCAGCCCAGAGTCCAATAAAATTGGAAAATAACCACCATTGGATCTGCTATTCCCAGGAAGACATACTTAAGTACTCTGGGATGAAGATTATCAGAACCTGGAGATTTATCCACCTTCAATCCCATCATTTTCCCCAAAACCATTTCTCTACAAATTCAAATTTCCTTCAGCTTCTCTCTAAAACTTGTTCCTCTCAGAACTTTTGTATATTATTCATGTCTTCCTTTCTGAAGATCGAAGTCATGTACAATTTAATTCCTCAGCTATTATTTTGTCCCCGTGATGGGATCTCCCATTTCTGACTGCAAAGGTCCTAGTTTGTCAATCTGTTTCTCTTTACATACCGATCGACATTGTTTGAAGTCAGTTGTCATGTTCCACGGTAGATTACTTTCATACTCTATTTTCCTTTCCTTAATCAATCCCTTGCTCCTCCCAAAAGTTTGGATTTGAAAAAAGTGATTCTGTTACTGAGGGTGAATCTGTGATGATGTGTTTTAGCTTTTCACCAATTCACACCTAAAATTGTGTTTTCTATCTGGCTGCTCCCATATTGCAGTGTCATTGTGGGATCTTGCTGTGCAGGATGACCAGCAGGACTTCTGAAATGACACAGGAACATGTTATTTTCCTCAGAAACCCTCTAACCCTCCTGCTGCTGACCTTAGTCTACACACCTTGGTTATTGAGCCCTCTGCTCAGGGGAAGAAGTTTCTTCTTAACTATCCTATCTTTGTCCCTCATAATTTTGAACACCTCAATGATGTCCGCACTCCGCCTTCACTGTTATGTGGAAAGCAACCCCAGCCTAACCAGCCTGTCTTCACTGCAGAAACACTGCTGCCCAGGCAACATTCTGGTGAATCTCCTTTGCGTTACTTCCAGAGCAATCACATCCTCCGTCGAGTGAGGCCCCCAGAAATCCTCACAGTCCTCGGGCTGATGACAAATGAGTGTTTCATACATCTCCATCATGACCTCCCTGCTCCTATCTTCGATACATCAGCTAGTAAAGAAAATTGCCATGTCTGCCTTCGTAAGCAGCTGATCATCAGAAACTACCCACTGGAATGGAAAACAATAGAAGGTTTATGTTTTCTCCTGAGTTTAAACAGGAATTAAATTTTTAAAAATCCAAAGAGCAGTGGTCCAGTCACAACCTCAACATAAAAAAATAAATGAACTAACTTCAAAAGAGTAAAAAAAATGTCAAGTAACACAGGCTGTGATAACGAGCATTCAGCACATGTTCCAAAATTAAGATCATCTTGACAGATTTCATTGAAGAATTTTAGCAATTATCAGGAATGATATGGTCGATGTCCGACACATGGCGTTTCTAGATGCCTTCAGTAAGTTAAGGCTGAACAGACACATGAGTAACCTCATTGCAAGTGGAGTTAAAGGACCAGCAGCAGAATGACTAGAAGTTGGTTACAAAGACACAACACAGGGAGTGGAAGTTAAAGGGATTTTTATCTGATTGCTGGAAGGTGGGAAGTGGTTTTCCACGAGGATCAGCGCTGGGATCACTGTCCTTCACCATTTACATCAACAACATGGTATAGGGAAACAAAATTATCATTTCAAAATTTACAAACCAATCCAAACTGAGAATGAGAATGAGAAGAGTGGAAGAATACACCTAAATACAATAACACATAAATAATAAATTATAAACATGCAAATTGGGTATTGGAATTGGGAATTAATTTCACCACAGCTCAGTGTCAGGTTCTTCATTCTGATCAGAACAATATGTTTCCCAATCACTCTGTAGAAATCAAGTATCTGAATGTTCTCGAGGAGTTCAGGGCTTCAGGTGATCAGATTCACAAATCGCTTTCTGAAGCAACACAGTTTAGACAGAACCACAACAACCCAGAAAAAAAACCCATTGGAGTTCATTTATAGATTAATGGAAATGTGAACAAATCACAAAATGTTTGACAAGCACTGAATACTGCACGGTTTGTAATTTATTTGTTTAAATATCTTGAAGTCGCTGAAACCTCTTTCTTTTCAATACAAAGCCGAGGTATGGAGAAATTTCACATCATCCACTGACCACCAAACAAAGCCAAACTCTTCCTGTTTTCAACATATTCCAACGATAAAAGACTGAGGCAGCTCCACAGAATGGACATCTCACTCAGCAAATTAAAATAGGATATATTTGAAACTGAAACAACTTACTTCATTCCAACTCTTTTCCGAAACACAATACAATTCTACATTGGACAGAAAGTGCCAGATATTAATGGAGACTTCGATCAGATATTCCACTCAGTTGAAAGATCGACAATCAGTACAATTTTACACTGACAAATATACCCTGCAATACTTGTTCACTGTTGTCAGGTATTCCACTCTGGTTAGTGATCCGCATTCAAATTTCCATTATATTCTTACTCCCACTAAACATTATTTCAGAAAGATCACCTTCACTGAGGTCCAATCTTACAATAGATATGATTGAGTAGTTCACTCCTCAATACATTAACTTCATTGAGTAGTGAGCCCGTGAATAACATACGGAGGCTCATTGTCAGTTGATGAAAAGCATTAAAATCACAGAGATATTTCAAGCCATTTGATTTAAGTAAATTACATCGTTGACCTGGTGTCTTTATAACAGTGACCACGAGATCAGCATGGAGCATTTTCAGTCAGAGTTTAAAATCAGAGAGCCGTTCACACACAGATTTACACAACCACAATTGTTCCAGTCACTCACCAGGAACAACAATAATGGCAATGATTGGGTAGAATATTTTCTGAACGCTGTCAATTGGATAATGCATCATCAGTGCGAGGTGATGTGCCTCATCGAGCTGCTGGCAGTCTCCCTGTGTTAAACTCTGAGGTGGTATGTTCCCAAACCCTTTAATTTATACACTGTAAAGGTACCTGAGGGACGTTGTGGCAGCAACCTGGTTTGAAGTTTTTTAAAAAAAATACATGAACAAATAGATTTCGACATTGAGTTCAGTGATGGAAAATATTAATTTTTAGTCTTGTCTTCTTTCCAAACACTGGATTCTGTTGATCGCATTTATCAACTAATAACAAGTGGAAAGATGCTGTTCACTCAAACACCATCAGTCCCACCTCTCGATCTCAGATAGTTTCAGTGATATCTGTTACTAGACTGTGACATTTCAGTAATTCAGTTTCAATTGTTACCGTGTCCTTCCGTGTGATCTTTAACTGTGGACATTCTGCGATGTGATTTAAGTGGGTTTGAGTTGAGCATAAATTGCAAAATTCTGTTGATCAATAATTTTAAACTATTTCGTCTGCAAAGAAATTTGTTTTTTTTATCCCGAAATCTACTGCAGCTCCTCAAAGTGAGAAAATATTCAGAAACAATGGGATATCTCAGAAAGTTGAGGCCCTGCAGCAGATACAATCACATCATCTCTTAGAGCAGTAAAACAATAGATTTAACTGTGACGAGCAATGCACAGGTTCCAAATGACACTGGACCCACATCTGATACAGTGTTCAGAAACGTGCACAGAGGTGGAAGGAGAGAGAAGAGCAGGAGAGAGAGGGACGACTTGTGGGATGGGCTGAATCTAGAAAGGGTGCGAGGCTGGGAAAATGAATGGATAAGAATGAGAGAGGAAGACTCTGAGCGAGTGAAAGTGAAAAAGAGGAAGATAGAATGATAGATGGGGCAGGAGTGAGGGCGTGATGATGGGGAAGCAGTTATTGTGAAAGGAATGGTGTTCATAACAGTAACTTAGCTTAGAGAGAAGTTAGCTCCGCTGGCTATGAGGAGAGGTTGAATAAACCAGGATTGTTTTCACTGGAAAGAAGAAGGCTGAGGGGAAACCTGATGGAGGTCTACAAAATTGTGAGAGGCACAGACAGGGTGGATTTTCACAAGCTTTTTTCCCAAGGGTGGAAGGTTTAATTACAAGGGGGCAGTGGTTCCAATTGCAGGAGGAAATATTAAAGCAGATGTGCGGGGGATGTTATTCACACAGCAGTGTCGGTGCCTGGAATGCGTGCCAGAGGAGGTGGTGGAATGAGGCACATTAGCAACGTTTAAGAGGCATCTGGATTGATGCATTAATAGGAGGTAAGAGGGATAGAGACAGGATAAGCGCAGCAGATATTATTTTAAAATAGGGCACGATGATCGGCACAGGTTTGGAGGGTCAAAGAATCATAAAAACACTACAGCACAGAAAGAGGCCATTCGGCCCATCGAGTCTGCACTGACCATAAACGCACCCAAGCCCTAGCCCCATACCCCTCCATATTTACCCGCTAATCCCTCTCACCTACGCATCTCAGGACAAAAAGGGCAATTTTAGCAGGGCCAATCAACCTAACCCGCTCATCATTGGATTATGGGAGGAAACCAGAGCACCCGGATGAAACCCACGCAGAAACGATGAGAATGTGCAAACTCCACACAGGCAGTGATCCAAGCCAGGAATCGAACCCAGGTCCTTAAAGGTGGCAGCACAGGTGGAGAGGGCGGTGAAGAAGTCGTATGGCATGCTTGCCTTTATTGGACGGGGCATATAATATAAAAGTTGGCATATGGTGTTGCAGCAGTATAGAACATTGGACAAAAACTGACCCATCTAAAGTACTCGAACTGTAGCTTTTCCAGTCAATATTTGCAAAGTTAAAGTCCCTATAACAACTACCCTGTGGCTTTCGCTCCGATCCAGAATCATCTTTGCAAACCTTTCCTCTACATCTCTGGATATTTTCGGTTGCCTATCAAAAACTCCCAACAGGGTGACCTCTCCTTTCCTGTTTCTCACCTCAGCCCAAACTACCTCAGTAGACGAGTCCTCATCGAATGTCCTTTCTGCCAATGTAATACTGTCCTTGACTAACAATGCCACACCTCCACCTCTTTTACCACCTTCCCTGCTCTGACTGAAACAGCCAAACCCCGGAACCTGCAACAACCATTCCTGACTCTGCTCTGTCCATGTCTCGGAGATGGTCACTGCATCGAAGTCCCAGGTACCAACCCATGCTGCAAGTTCACCCACCTTATTGCGGATGCTCCTGGCATTGAAGTATACACACTTCAAACCATCTTTCTGCCTGCCAGTTCACTCTGCGACGCTGAAACCTTATGCACGACCTTTCTACTCTCAAACTCCTGTACAGTGGATCTAAAATTTAGGTTCCCACCCCCCTGCTGAATTAGATTGAACCCTCCCAAAGAGCATGAGCAAATCCCACCCCCCCTCCCCAGGTTATTGGTACCGCTCTGGTTCAGGTTTAGACCATCCCATTTGCAGATGTCCCACCTACCCCAGAATGAGCCCCAATGGTCAAGGTATCTGAATCTCTCCCTCCTGCACCATCCCTGTAGTCACGTGTTCAACTGCTCTCTCTCCCTATTCCTCTCCTCGCTAGCACGTGGCACGGGTAACAAACCAGAGAAAACAACTCTGTTTCTTCTAGGCCTAAGCTTCCATCCTAACTCCCTGAATTTCTGCCTTACAGCGCCATCCCTTTTCCTACCTATGTCTTTGGTGTCTGTGTGGACCACGACGTGGGGCTGGTCCCCCTCCCCCTTAAGGAACCCGAAAACACGATCCGAGACATCATGGACCCCGGCACCTGGGAGGCAACTCACCAAAAGCGAATCCCTCTCGTTCCCACATAATCTCCTATCTGTCCCCCTAACTATGGAGTCCCCAATAACTAATACGCTACTCCTCTCCCCCCTTCCCTTCTGAGCAACACAGGCAGCCTCTGTGCCCTTGTGGCTTACCCCTGCTAATTCTGCCCCCCAAACATCCCATTGGCGGAACATTGCACTGCCTGCACTGACATCCCTACTACTTCCTTTACGGAGAAACGAGAGAGAGAAAAAAGAAGCGTACCGAGTCTTTTTTGGATAGAGGAGGGGGGAGGGTGGGGAAATCTACACGTGTAGAGTCTCGGGTTAACTCCGCGTTCAAATTTATTCCGTCAAAAAAAACCTTCCCAGGCCTCCCCGCGGCCTACTTCCGGTTTCCTGTTTACTCCGCGAAAGTAAGGTAAAAAAAATCACTCTTACCCTCAGCCACTACTGACATGAATCGCTTGCTACGGTGGAACAATGATGGGTGATGGAGGGAGAGCAGGGGCAATGGAGAGAGAGCAGGGATGATGGAGGGAGAGCAGGGGTGAGGGAGAGAGAGCAGGGGCGAGGGAGAGGGAGCAGGGGCAATGGATGGGGAGCAGGGTGAGGGAGAGGGAGCAGGGGTGAAGGAGGGAGGGACGATATGATGGAGGGAGAGATGGTGCTAGGGAGGGAGGAAAGACGGGTTAAAGAAGTGAGAGTAGTGGAGGGAGGGAACGATGTTCTGAGGGATTGATGAACGGTGGGAGGAGACTTTGACATCAGCAGAGATGGGATGAAGGAGGGAGAGACAGAGCGAATGAGGGAGACAAGGTGCGGCTGAGGGAGGTCGAAAAGTTTCAATGAGGGAGAAACGGTAGAGGAAGGGAGAGACAAGGTGAGGGACTCACAAACTGGGTCAGGGATGGACAGACAGTGTGAGGTCGAGAATGAAAGGGTGCGGGATAGAGGGACAGGGGGAGGGACGAGAGATAGGATGAGGGAGGGAAAGACAGGGCGAAGGACGGAAAGACGAGATGAGGGAGGGGCAGATCGTGAAATGTGGAGTGAAGGATGGAGGGACAGAGGGAAGGAGGGACAGATGGGCTCAGGGAGCAAGAGATAGTGAGATGTGGAGTGAAGGATGGAGGGACAGGGTGAGGGAGGGACAGACGGGGTGAGGGAGGGAGAGATAGTGAGATGTGGAGTGAAGAATGGAGGGAAGGGGTGAAGGAGGGACAGACGGGGTGAGGGAGGGAGAGATAGTGAGATGTGGAGTGAAGGATGGGGATACGGGGGTGAGGGAGGGACAGACCGGGTGAGGGAGGAAGGGATAGTGAGATGTGGAGTGAAGGATGGAGAGACGGGGTGAGGGAATGACAGACGGGGTGAGGGAGGGAGAGATAGTGAGATGTGGAGTGAAGAATGGAAGGACGGGGTGAAGGAGGGACAGACGGGGTGAGGGAGGGAGAGATAGTGAGATGGGAGAAGGGAAGGGAGTGAGCAGTCTGTGGAGGGATCCCCTGTGGTTGTCCCCCTCCAAAATAGGTATATGTTTTGGATTCTGTGGAGGGGGATGACCCTCCAGGGGTAAGCCACGAGGACCAGATCGCCTCCACGGAGACAGGCTCAGGGGTCCGGAAGGGAAAGAAGGGGTTCAGGAGAGTGATAGTTGTGGGGGACGCAATGGTGAGAGGCACGGACAGGCGCTTCTGTGGGACTGAACGAGAATCCAGGATGGTAGTCTGCCTCCCTGGTGCCGGGGTACTGGATGGCTCCGAGAGGGTAGGAAGCATATTTAATAAGGAAGGTAGTCAAACTGATGTGATTGTACACATTGGTGGAAATGATGTAGGTAGGAAGAGCAGGGGGGGGTCATACGAGAGAAATTCAGGGTGTTGGGTGCTAGGCTAAAAAGTAAGACCTCCAGGGTGGCAATCTCTGGACTGCTCCCGGTGTCTAGTGCAAGTGAGGCTCGGAACAGGGAGATTCTACAGGTGAACGTGTGGCTAAAGGACTGGTGCAAGCGGGATGGTTTTAAATTCATGAATACCTATGAAATCTTCAAGTCAGGATGGCAACTGTACAGAAAGGATGGGTTACACCTTAACTGGAAGGGAGCAAATATCCTGGCTGGGAGTTTTGCTGGAGTGTTTCGGCAGGATTTAAACTAGTGTGGCAGAGGGGTGGGGAACAAAACAGGAGGTCAGTAAATACTGAGGCTGGGGTTGAGCTAGGGGCCAGGGCAAGGCTAGCTAAGAAGAGGAGCACTCTGGAGGAGGAGGACCTGACTGGGCCTGGAGGTCTGGAGTGCATCTGCTTCAATGCGAGGAGAGTAACGGGTAAAACAGACGAACTTATGCTTATGCGGAATTTGGATGTGGTTGCGGTGAAGGAAATTTGGTTAAAAGAAGGACAGGACTGGCAGCTGAATATTCCGGGGGATAAGTGTTTTAGGCGAGACAGAGGAGGGGCTAAAAAACGTGGGGGAGTAGCGATATTAGTTAAGGAGCATATTACCGCGGTGCAGAGGGTAGACAACTTAGAGGGGTCATGTACTGAGTCGCTGTGGGTGGAACTCAGAAACAAGAAGGGTGCAGTCACTATGCTGGGGGTGTACTACAGACCACCCAACAGCCCACGAAAAGTGGAGGAAAGGATATGTCAGGAGATTCTGGATAGGTGCAGAAAACATAGGGTTGTTGTCGTGGGGGACTTCAATTTCCTTGGCACAGACTGGAAAGTGCTTAGAGCTGGTGGTCCATACGGGGAGGAATTTGTAAAATGCGTACTGGGAGGTTCCTTGGAACAGTATGTAGATAGCCCGACTCGAGAGGGGGCTATACTGGACCTAGTTCTGGGAAATGAGCCCGTTCAGGTCGTCAAAGTTTCGGTAGGGGAACATGTGGCAAATAGTGACCACAACTCTGTTAACTTTAGGATAGTAATGGACAAGGATGAGTGCTGTCCTACGGGCAGGGTGCTAAATTGGGGGAAGGCTGACTATAGCCGGATGAGGCAGGAATTGGTGGATGTTGATTGGGAGAGGATGTTCGAGGGTATGTCCGCGTCTGGCATGTGGGAGTCTTTTAAGGAACTATTGATAAGGCTGCAGGATCGGCATGTACCTGTAAAAAGGAAAGATA
The DNA here is from genome assembly GCF_964213995.1 of Mustelus asterias. Classification (NCBI taxonomy): domain Eukaryota; kingdom Metazoa; phylum Chordata; class Chondrichthyes; order Carcharhiniformes; family Triakidae; genus Mustelus; species Mustelus asterias. Next base: position 71,806 of record NW_027590440.1, read on the forward strand.
GGAACGGTAGGATCCGAGAGCCGTGGATAACCAGGGAAATTGAGGATCTGACTAAAATGAAAAGGGAGGCGTACGTTAAGTCCAGGCAACTGAAAACAGATGGAGCTCTGGAGGAATACAGAGAGAGTAGGAAAGATCTCAAACGGGGAGTGAGAAGGGCGAAAAGAGGTCACGAGATGTTCTTGGCAGGCAGGATTAAGGAGAACCCTAAGGCATTCTAGTCATACGTTAGGAACAAAAGAGTTGTCAGGGAGAAAATCGGACATCTCAGGGACAAAGGAGGGGAATTATGCTTAGAACCCAAGGGAATAGGGGAGAGCCTAAATGAATACATGGCATCGGTATTCACGAAGGAGAGGGGCGTGTTAACCGGGAGTGTCTCAGAGGGAGGTGTTGACCCGTTAGAGAAAATCTCCATTACAACAGAGGAAGTATTAGGTTTTTTAGGGAACATTAAAACTGACAAAGCCCCAGGGCCTCATGGCATCTATCCTCGACTGCTCAGGTAGACGAGAGGTGAAGTTGCTGGGCCTCTGACGGAAATCTTTGTCGCTTCTTTGGACACGGGTGAGGTCCCTGAGGATTGGAGGATAGCGAATGTGGTCCCGTTGTTTAAGAAGGGTAGCAGGGATAACACAGGAAATTATCGGCCGGTGAGCTTGACATCCGTGGTAGGGAAGTTGTTGGAGAGGATTCTTAGAGACAGGATGTATGTGCATTTAGAACGGAACAATCTCATTAGTGACAGACAGCCTGGTTTTGCAAGAGGGAGGTCGTGCCTTACAAATTTGGTGGAGTTTTTTGAGGAAGTGACAAAAACGGTTGATGAAGGAAGGGCCGTGGATGTCGTCTATATGGATTTCAGTAAGGCATTTGACAAAGTCCCACATGGCAGGTTGGTTAAGAAGGTTAAGGCTCATGGGGTACAAGGAGAAGTGGCTAGATGGTTGGAGAACTGGCTTGGCCATAGGAGACAGAGGGTAGTGGTCGAAGGGTCTTTTTCCGGCTGGAGGTCTGTGACCAGTGGTGTTCCGCAGGGGCCTGTACTGTGACCTCTGCTATTTGTGATATATATAAATGATTTGGAAGAATGTGTAACTGGTGTAATCAGCAAGTTTGCGGATGACACGAAGATGGCTGGAATTGCGGATAGCGAAGAGCATTGTCGGGCAATACAGCAGGATATAGATAGGCTGGAAAATTGGGCGGAGAGGTGGCAGATGGAGTTTAATCTGGATGAATGCGAAGTGATGCATTTTGGAAGAAATAATGTAGGGAGGAGTTATACAATAAATGGCAGAGTCATCAGGAGAATAGAAACACAGAGGGACCTATGTGTGCAAGTCCACAAATCCTTGAAGGTGGCAACACAGGTGGAGAAGGTGGTGAAGAAGGCATATGGTATGCTTGCCTTTATAGGACGGGGTATAGAGTTTAAAAGCTGGAGTCTGATGATGCAGCTGTATAGAACGCTGGTTAGGCCACATTTGGAGTACTGCGTCCAGTTCTGGTCGCCGCACTACCAGAAGGACGTGGAGGCATTGGAGAGAGTGCAGAGAAGGTTTACCAGGATGTTGCCTGGTATGGAGGGTCTTAGCTATGAGGAGAGATTGAGTAGACTGGGGTTGTGCTACTTGGAAAGACGGAGAATGAGGGGAGATCTAATAGAGGTATACAAGATTATGAAGGGTATAGATAGGGTGAACAGTGGGAAGCTTTTTCCCATTTCGGAGGTGACGATCACGAGGGTTCACGGGCTCAAACTGAGAGCGGCGAAGTATAACTCAGACATCAGAGGGACGTCTTTTACACAGAGGGTGGTGGGGGCCTGGAAAGCGCTGCCAAGTAGGGTGGTGGAGGAAGGCACGCTGACATCGTTTAAGACTGACCTGGATAGTCACATGAGCAGTCTGGGAATGGAGGGATACAAACGATTGGTCTCGTTGGACCAAGGAGCGGCACAGACTTGGAGGGCCGAAGGGCCTGTTTCCTGTGCTGTACTGTTCTTTGTTATTTTATGTGGAGTGAAGGATGGGGATACGGGGGTGTGGGAGGGACAGACGAGGTGAGGGAGGGAGGGATAGTGAGATGTGGAGTGTAGGATGGAGGGACGGGGTGAGGGAGGGACAGACTGGGTGAGGGAGGGAGAGATAGTAAGATATGGAGTGAAGGATGGAGGGACGGGGTGAGGGAGGGACAGACGGGTTGAGGGAGGGTGAGATAGTGAGATGTGGAGTGAAGGATGGGGAGACGGGGTGAGGGAGGAATAGATAGTGGGATGTGGAGTGAGGGATGGAGGAACGCGGTGAGGGAGGGAGAGACGGGGTGAGGGAGGGAGAGATAGTGAGATGTGGAGCGAAGGATGGGGAGACGGGGTGAGGGAGGGATAGATAGTGAGATGTGGAGTGAAGGATGGAGGGACGGTTTGAAGGTGGAACAGACGGGGTGAGCGAGGGTGAGATAGTCAGATGTGGGGTGAAGGATCGAGGGACGGGGTAAGGGAGGGACAGACGGGGTGAGGGAGGGAGAGATAGTGAGATGTGGAGTGAAGGATGGAGGGACGGGGTGAAGTAGGATGTTTGGTGATGACTGAGGAGGAAGAGTTGTGAGGAATGGAGAAACTCAGCGTGGGAGTGAAAATTGGGGCGTGGGATTGACAGTTGCACCGAGTTTATTGAACGCGGGGGAGGGCGTGGACAGGTTAAAAGAATGCAACCGAGGAGAATATGCTGGTCAGTTTTAATTGAATTGAAAGTAATTAAGTGTTAAGATACTTGAGGATAGTTTGGAAGACAGACAGATTCAGTATGCAATCCCCAGTGAGATCAGGAACACATTCGCATTCTCTCTCCACTCCCTGTGTTTTGCGGACTTGCTGCAAGTATATTAGCGGCTTGTGTGGTGCTCAGGTTTTATTGAAATGTTTTTCTTTTGAAACATGAGCAACAGGGGAAAGAAGAGTGTGTGAGGGAGAGATTTTGAGAGAGTGGGTGAGATTGTTGGTGCATTTCACCAGACTGACTGTATCCTCCTGACAGCGGCTAATCTCTTCATTTTCATTTTCTCCGTTCCATGCGGTCGTCATTGAGTAATTTGAGTAAACACTGAGTCAGTTTGGATCATTTATGCTGCAGTGCTTATAGTATTTAATCAGATAACTGTCTTCAAACAGGCACAATGTTTTTTCTGTGTCTGACATTATGGAGTGGACAGAGAATGGGAATTTGAACATGTTAGTGTGTTAACTCCCAAAATTAGGAATTGACACTTGGTCTGTTGTTGTCGGCGGCAAGTCCCAAAAATAAGGGGAAGCAGAGTTAGGAATGAGCTGAGGAGGAACCTCTTCACCCAAAGGGTTGTGAATCTCTGGAATTCCCTGCCCAGTGAAGCAGTTGAGGCTCCGTCATTGAATGTTTTTAAGGCAAGGATAGATAGATTTTTGAACAGTAAAGAAATTAAGGGTTATGATGCACGGGCGGGTCCCTGAGAAGAACAGCCATAATCTGATTGAATGGTGGAGCAGGCTCGAGGAGCCAGATGGCCTACTCCTGCTCCCGGTTCTTATGTCCACACGTTTTTTTGTTTACTCCCGGCATGAATTTTATTCATAACACTGGGCATCGTATTACACAGGCCGGCTGTTCACAAAGCGTGCATGTGCGCGTGCATGCGTGTGTGTGTGTGCGTGCGCACGTGCAAAATGTTCTGTGTGTCTGTTAGTGTGTGCATGTGGGTGCATGGTTTTCTGTTTTTCAGTCAGCATATGTGTGAAAGATCATGTGTGTGCGTTTCATGAGTTAGTGTGTGTGTCAGCGAATATGTGAGAATGTATATTCGTGTGTGAATGTACACACGTGCACAAATGTGTTTAGATGTGATGAAGGTTGTCAGAAAATACAACAAGATATTGATAAGCTGGAAAATTGGGCGGAGAAATGGCAGATGGAACTTAATCCAGATAAATGCGAGGTGATGCATTTTGGGCGATCAAATTCAGGTGGGAGCTGTAAACAAAATGGCAGAACCATCAGGAGCACAAACACACAGAGAGATCTGGGAGTACAGGTGAACAGATTTATAAAAGTGGCAGCACAGGTGGTAAAGGTTGTGAAGAAAGCACATGGAATGCTTGCCTTCAGCAGACAGGGCAACGAGTAAAAAATTTGGCAAATTATGTTACAGTTGTATAAAACATTGGTTTGGCCACATATTGAATGGTGTGTCCAATTCTGGTCACCGCACTACCAGAAGGATGTGGAGGCTTTGGAGAGGGCACAGAACAGGTTTTGCAGGATGCTGCCTGGTATTTGCTATGAGGGGAGATTGAGAACACTGGGATAGTTCTCCCTTGAATGGCGCAGGCTGAGGGGCCACCGACTAGAAGTTTATAAAATGATGAGGGGTATAGATAAGGTTAACAGTTGGAAGCTATTTCCCAGGACATAAATGACAATTGCAAGGGGGCACAAGTTCAAGATAAGGGGGAAATGTTCATTTCGGGTCTGCAGGTGAAGCTCTTTACACAGAGGATGGCGGGGGCCTTGAACGCACTGCCAAGTGAGGCAGTTACTTCAGCCACATTTAAGACTTATCTTGATAGGCATATGAACAAGCGGGGAATAGAGGGATATCAGTGGTTGGTCTAGATAGGTGAACATGATCGGCGCAGGCTTGGAGGGCCGGCCTGTTCCTGCGTGTAGTGTTCTTTGTTGATAGAACATAGAACATTACAGCGCAGTACAGGCCCTTCGGCCTTCGATGTTGCGCCGACCAGTGTAGCCAATCTAAAACCTCTCTAATCTACACTACTCAAATATCATCCATATGTTTATCCAATAACCATTTCAATGCTCTTCATGTTGACGAGTCCACGACTGCTGCAGGCAGGGCATTCCACGCCCTTACTACTCTCTGAGTAAAGAACCTACCACTGACATCTGTCCTATATCTCGCACCCCTCAATTTAATGGTATGTCCCCTCGTGTAGGCCATTACCATCCGAGGAATAAGGCTCTCACTATCCACCCTATCTAATCCTCTAATCCTCTGATCACCCTTGTATGCCTCTATTAAGTCACCTCTTAACCTTCTTCTCTCTAACGAAAAGAACTTCAAGTCCCTCAGCCTTTCCTCATACGATTTTCCCTCCAAATCAGGCAACATCCTGGTAAATCTCCTCTGCACCCTTTCCAATGCCTCCACATTTTCCTATAATGTGGCGACCAGAACTGTATGCAATACTCCAAGTGCAGCCGCACCACAGTTTTGTACAGTTGCAGCATGACCTCATGGCTCCGGAACTCAATCCCTCTACCAATAAAAGCTAAGACTAACACCCCGTAAGCCTGGGTGTCAACTTTCCGGGATCTATGTACATGGACACCCAGATCCCTCTGCTCATCCACACTAACCTTATCTTACCATTAGGCCGGTACTCGGTATTCCTGTTACTACTCCCGAAGCGAATCACCTCACATTTTTCCGCATTAAACTCCATTTGTCACCTCTCAGCCCAGCTCTGCAGCTTATCCATGTCCCTCTGTAAGCTACCACTTCCCTACACACTGTTTACAACTCCACCGACTTTAGTGTCATTCGCAAATTTACTAATCCATCCTTCTACGCCCTCGTCCAGGTAATTTATAAAAATGACAAACAGCAGTGGCCCCAATACAGATCCTTGCGGTACACCACTAGGTACTGAACTCAAGGATGAACATTTCCCATCAACCACCACCCTCTGTTTTCTTACAGCTCGCCAATTCCTGATCCAAACCACTAAAGCACCCGCAATCCCATGCATCTGTATTTCCTGGAATATCTTACCATGGGGAACCTTATCAAACGCTTTGCTGATATCCATATACACCACATCAACCGCTTTACCCTCATCCACCTCTTTGATCACCTTCTCAAAGAACTCAATGAGGCTTGTGCGGCACGACCTACCCTTCACAAAACCGTGCTGACGATCCCTAATCAAATTATTCCTTTCTGGATTATTATAACTCCTATCTCTTATAACCCTTTCCAAAACTTTACCCACCACAGAAGTAAGGCTCAGCGGTCTATAATTACCAGGGTTGTCCCTACTCCCCTTCTTGAACAAGGGGACAACATTTGCTATCCTCCAGTCTTCTGGCACTGTTCCTGTAGACAATGACGACACAAAGAACAACGCCAAAGGCTCTGCAATCTCCTCTCTCGCCTCCCAGAGAATCCTACGATAAATCCTATCCGGCCCAGTGGACTTATCTATTTATACCCTTTCCAGAATTCCTAACACCTCCACCTTATGAACCTCAATTCCGTCCAGTCCAACAGCCTGCATCTCAGTACTTCCCTCGACAACACTATCCCTCTTGTGTGTATGTTTGTGTCTTTCCTTTTGTGTGTGTGTATGTGTGTGTGTGTGTGTGTGTGTGTGTGTGTGTGTGTGTGTGTGTGTGTGTGTGTGTGTGTGTGTGTGTGTGTGTGTGTGAAGGAGAGAGAGAGAGAGAGAGATTCTCAGTGAGATTGTGTATGTGACTGTGTGTGAGTGAGCCTGTCCGTGAGGATATGTGTGAGGGAGTTGGTGCGGGTGATTTTAACATAGAAATTTTGAAACTAAAAGCAAGAAGAGGAAATTCTGCCCTTTCGAATGTCCCGCCACACTTTATGATCAAGGCTGATCATCAAATACTATACGCTGACCCCGACTTTCCCACATATCCCTTGATCCCTTTAGCCCCAAGAGCTATATCTACTTTATTGCTGAAATCACACAATGTTGTGGCCTCAGCTACATTATGTGGGAGTGAATTCCACACATTCATCACCCTCTGGGTGAAGAAATTTCTTCTCACCTCAGTTCTAAAAGGTTTACCTCTGATCCTCAAACTATGACCCCGAGTTCTGAACGCCCCCACCATCGGGAACATTCTTTCTGAATCTACCAGGTTGAACACTGTTAGAAATTTATCATTCATATGAGATCTACTCTCACCCTTTTAAACTCCAATTGTGTTGAAATGTGTGATTATGTGTCAGAGTTTGTTAATGTGAGACTGCATGCGTGACTTTGTATGAATGCTTATCTGTCTGTGAGAGTGAGAGTGTAAGATTTACGACTCAGTGTGTGATTGTCTGTGTGAGATAGTGTGAGGGAATGTGTTTGTGAGAGGGTGTGTGTGTGTGTGTATGAGTGTCTGTGAGAAAGTGAGAGTGTAAGACTTACTGAATCAGTGTGTGATTGTCTGTGCGAGAAAGTGTGAATGTTTTTGAGATAGTGTGTGTGTATGAGTATCTGTCTGTGAGTCAGAGTGTGAGTAAGATTTACTGACACAGTGTGTAATTGTCTGTGTGTGATAGTGTGAGAGAATGTGTTTGTGAGACGGTGTGTGCCAGTGTGATTTTTGTCTGTGTGTGAGAGAGCGGGAGCTCTGCATGTGAGAGAGTGGCAATGTGAGAGAGACAGAGACGGACAAATTGACCAAGTGTCTAATGGAGACAGACACACAGAGAGACGCAGGGAAAGATTCGCCAATTTTAAAATGATTGTGGATTTACAATGGGCCACAGAAAGTTTGAGAATTCATGGCCAATTACATCATGGAGTGACATTCTGGAAAACTGGCACTGCGAACACAGAAGCACACACACATAAACTTGGACACACACACACACACACACACACACACATGGTGGCAGAGAAACAGACAGTGACTGCTTAACATTTCGATTTCTCACAATAAACGCCCTCTTTAAACTATCACTGGAGAGTGGGGTTAACCCAGCAAAACACACAGCCGAGGCAGGATTAAGCACAAGATGGAGACTCGAAGATACGGCAGGGCTGACAGCAAACTGCGCACTGCGATCAGAATCCTGAGAGAAAGAGGAATAGATATACGATGTCTTCAACAAGCCTGCAGATGGAGTGCAGTATAGATAAGCATGGTTGCTGCCAGATGGGTCTGTCCACTCCAGGATAGGCCTCCTGTCCCATGCGTTCAAAGTAAGGTCCACCGATGTCCAGCCGGCGTTCTATTCTGACCACTGCCTCCGACTGGACGACTGTCACCGAGAGAAAACACAGAAAGTGGGCGAGGCGTACATTGAAGGCGAATGTAAAACTGTTGACCCCGGAGAACCTTGAGGAACTCAAAAGGAATTACAAAGGTTGGAGAATGGTGAAACGATTATTTGATTTGATTTACTATTGACACATGTATTGGGATACAGTGAAAAGTCTTGTTTCTTGCGCACTATACAGAAAAAGCATACGGTTCACAGAGAACATAGAGGAGAAGGAAACGAGATAGTGCATAATGTAGTGTTACAGTCATAGCTAGGGTGTAGATAAAGATCAACTTAATGCCAAGTAGGTCCATTCAAACGTCTGACAGCAGCAGGCAAGACGCTGTGCTTGAGTCGGTTGGTACGTGACCTCAGACCTTTGTATCTCTTTCCCGACGGAAGAAGGTGGAAGAGGGAATGTCCGTGCATAGGGTCCTTAATCATGCTGGCTGCTTTTCCCGAGGGAGCTGGAAGCGTAGACGGAGCCAATGAATGGGAGGCTGGTTTGAGTGATGGACTGGCTTTTGTTCATGACCATTTGTAGTTTATTGCGGTCCTGGGCAGAGCAGCAGCCATACCAAGCTGTCATACAACCAGAAAGAGTGCTTTCTACTGTGCATCTGTTGAAGTTGGTCAGATTCGTAGCTAACAGGCCAAATTTCCTTAAATGAGTCTCCATCACTTTGTTGGAAAGCTATTAAGGGGAACACCAGGATTTTCTTCATCCTGAATGGAGTTCAGAAGGCGAGAGAGAGATGAGGGGAATGTCCCGACTCCGAAAAGACATCTGCTCTGACTGCGGTCGATGGGGGTAGGTGCAAAGGAGGATTGCCAGGAGTTGAAGAAACCACGAGATCACCCGGATAACTTTTTAGCCGGGCCCGAAGGTAATGGTTCTCTTTCCAAAACTCTGACTTTGTTACTGTGGGGAGACGTTGGCCCATTGTCCAGATCAGTGACAGGGAACTCAGTGCTCCCTTACAGAAAGAGACAGGGAGAGCACCTCACTTGACTGGAGTTAACACAGGCCTAGATTACATCAACTGCTTCACCAACGGAGTCGAGACACCACTTCCTGTATTGAATGTTCCTGAATACCGGCAAGTTACCTTTTTAATCATTTTCCTGGCTCTGTCTCTTCCCTTGCTTTTCACAGTGTGTTTTGTCTCTGCCTGGCAGTGATACTTCACTGGGAATGTTCCAGTGACCTGAACACTTGAGGCTAACACTGGTGCACTACTGAGGCCACACTGTCAGAGGGTCAGGGCAGAGGGATTGCTGCACGGTCGGAGGATCAGTCTTGAGGGAGTGCCACACTGTCAGAAGGTCAGAACTGAGAGAGTGCTGCACTGTCAGAGGATCAGTACTGAGGGAGTGCTGCACTGTCAAAGGGTCAATACTGAGGGAGTGCCACACTGTCAGACGGTCAGGACTGAGAGATCGCCGCACTGGCAGAAGGATAGTACTGAGGGAGTGCCGCACTGTCAGAGGGTCAGTGCTGAGGAAGTACTGCACAGTCAGAGGGTCAGTACTGAACGAGTGCTGCAGTGTCAGAGGGTCAGGGCTGAAGGAGTACCGCACTGTCAGAGGGTCAGTGCTGACGGAGTGCTGCCCTGTCATAAGGTTAGTGCTGAAGGTGTTCCGCACTGTCAGCGGGTTAGTGCTGAGGGATTGCTGCACTGTCAGAGTGTCAGTACTGAGGGAGTGCTGCACTGTCAGAGGGTCAGATTGAGGGAGTGCCGCACTGCCAGAGGGTCAGTGCTGAGGGAGTGCTGCACTGTCAGAGGGGCAGTACTCAGGGAGTGCTGCACTGCCAGAGGATCAGTGCTGAGGGAGTGCCGCACTGTCAGAGTGTCCGTACTGAGGGAGTGCTGCACTGTCAGAGGGTCAGTGCTGAAGGAGTGCTGCACTGTCAGAGTGTCAGTACTGAGGGACTGCTGCACTGTCAGAGGGTCGGTACTGAGGGAGTGCTGCACTGTCAGAGGGTCAGTGCTGAAGGAGTGCTGCACTGTCAGAGTGTCAGTACTGAGGGAGTGCTGCACAGTCAGAGGGTCGGTACTGAGGGAGTGCTGCAATGTCGGAGGGTAAGTACTGAGGGAGTGCCGCACTGTCAGAGGGTCAGTACTGAGGGAGTGCCGCACTGTCAGAGTGTCAGTGCTAAAGGAGTGCTGCACTGTCAGAGGGTCAGTACTGAGGGAGTGCTGCACTGTCAGAACGTCAGTGCTGAGGGAGTGCTGCACTGTCAGAGAGCCAGTGCTGAGGGAGTGCTGCACTATCAGAGGGTCAGATTGAGAGAGTGCCGCACTGTCAGAGGGTCAGTGCTGAGGGAGTGCTGCACTGTCAAAGGGTCAATACTGAGGGAGTGCCACACTGTCAGACGTTTAGGACTGAGAGATCGCCGCACTGTCAGAAGGAAAGTACTGAGGGAGTGCCGCACTGTCAGAGGGTCAGTGCTGAGGAAGTACTGCACAGTCAGAGGGTCAGTACTGAACGAGTGCTGCAGTGTCAGAGGGTCAGGGCTGAAGGAGTACCGCACTGTCAGAGGGTCAGTGCTGACGGAGTGCTGCCCTGTCATAAGGTTAGTGCTGAAGGTGTTCCGCACTGTCAGCGGGTTAGTGCTGAGGGATTGCTGCACTGTCAGAGTGTCAGTACTGAGGGAGTGCTGCACTGTCAGAGGGTCAGATTGAGGGAGTGCCGCACTGCCAGAGGGTCAGTGCTGAGGGAGTGCCGCACTGTCAGAGTGTCAGTACTGAGGGAGTGCTGCACTGTCAGAGGGTCAGATTGAGGGAGTGCCGCACTGCCAGAGGGTCAGTGCTGAGGGAGTGCTGCACTGTCAGAGGGGCAGTACTCAGGGAGTGCTGCACTGCCAGAGGATCAGTGCTGAGGGAGTGCCGCACTGTCAGAGTGTCCGTACTGAGGGAGTGCTGCACTGTCAGAGGGTCAGTGCTGAAGGAGTGCTGCACTGTCAGAGTGTCAGTACTGAGGGACTGCTGCACTGTCAGAGGGTCGGTACTGAGGGAGTGCTGCACTGTCAGAGGGTCAGTGCTGAAGGAGTGCTGCACTGTCAGAGTGTCAGTACTGAGGGAGTGCTGCACAGTCAGAGGGTCGGTACTGAGGGAGTGCTGCAATGTCGGAGGGTAAGTACTGAGGGAGTGCCGCACTGTCAGAGGGTCAGTACTGAGGGAGTGCCGCACTGTCAGAGTGTCAGTGCTAAAGGAGTGCTGCACTGTCAGAGGGTCAGTACTGAGGGAGTGCTGCACTGTCAGAACGTCAGTGCTGAGGGAGTGCTGCACTGTCAGAGAGCCAGTGCTGAGGGAGTGCTGCACTATCAGAGGGTCAGATTGAGAGAGTGCCGCACTGTCAGAGGGTCAGTGCTGAGGGAGTGCTGCACTGTCAAAGGGTCAATACTGAGGGAGTGCCACACTGTCAGACGTTTAGGACTGAGAGATCGCCGCACTGTCAGAAGGAAAGTACTGAGGGAGTGCCGCACTGTCAGAGGGTCAGTGCTGAGGAAGTACTGCACAGTCAGAGGGTCAGTACTGAACGAGTGCTGCAGTGTCAGAGGGTCAGGGCTGAAGGAGTTCCGCACTGTCAGAGGGTCAGTGCTGACGGAGTGCTGCCCTGTCATAAGGTCAGTGCTGAAGGTGTTCCGCACTGTCAGCGGGTTAGTGCTGAGGGAGTGCTGCACTGTCAGAGTGTCAGTACTGAGGGAGTGCTGCACTGTCAGAGGGTCAGATTGAGGGAGTGCCGCACTACCAGAGGGTCAGTGCTGAGGGAGTGCTGCACTGTCAGAGGGGCAGTACTCAGGGAGTGCTGCACTGCCAGAGGATCAGTGCTGAGGGAGTGCCGCACTGTCAGAGTGTCCGTACTGAGGGAGTGCTGCACAGTCAGAGGGTCAGTGCTGAAGGAGTGCTGCACTGTCAGAGTGTCAGTACTGAGGGACTGCTGCACTGTCAGAGGGTCGGTACTGAGGCAGTGCTGCACTGTCAGAGGGTCAGTGCTGAAGGAGTGCTGCACTGTCAGAGTGTCAGTACTGAGGGAGTGCTGCACAGTCAGAGGGTCGGTACTGAGGGAGTGCTGCACTGTCAGAGGGTAAGTACTGAGGGAGTGCTGCACTGTCAGAGGGTCAGTGCTGACGGAGTGCCGCACTGTCAGAGTGTCAGTGCTGAAGGTGTTCCGCACTGTCAGCGGGTCAGTGCTGAGGGAGTGCTGCACTGTCAGAGTGTCAGTACTGAGGGAGTGCTGCACTGTCAGAGTGTCAGTACTGAGGGAGTGCTGCACTGTCAGAGGGTCAGATTGAGGGAGTGCCGCACTGCCAGAGGGTCAGTGCTGAGGGAGTGCTGCACTGTCAGAGGGGCAGTACTCAGGGAGTGCTGCACTGCCAGAGGATCAGTGCTGAGGGAGTGCCGCACTGTCAGAGTGTCCGTACTGAGGGAGTGCTGCACTGTCAGAGGGTCAGTGCTGAAGGAGTGCTGCACTGTCAGAGTGTCAGTACTGAGGGAGTGCTGCACTGTCAGAGGGTCGGTACTGAGGTAGTGCTGCACTGTCAGAGGGTCAGTACTGAGGGAGTGCTGCACTGTCAGAGGGTCAGTACTGAGGGAGTGCTGCACTGTCAGAGGGTCAGTACTGTGGGAGTGCCGCACTGTCAGAGTGTCAGTGCTGAAGGAGTGCTGCACTGTCAGAGGGTCAGTACTGAGGGAGTGCTGCACTGTCAGAAAGTCAGTGCTGAGGGAGTGCTGCACTGTCAGAGAGTCTTTGCTGAGGGAGTGCTGCACTGTCAGATGGTCAGATTGAGAGAGTGCCACACTGTCAGAGGGTCAGTGCTGAGGGAGTGCTGCACTGTCAGAGGGTCAGATTGAGGTAGTGCGGCACGGCCAGAGGGTGAGTGCTGACGGAGTCCCGCACTGTCAGAGGGTCAGTGCTGAGGGAGTGCTGCACTGTCAAAGGGTCAATACTGAGGGAGTGCCACACTGTCAGACGTTTAGGACTGAGAGATCGCCGCACTGTCAGAAGGAAAGTACTGAGGGAGTGCCGCACTGTCAGAGGGTCAGTGCTGAGGAAGTACTGCACAGTCAGAGGGTCAGTACTGAACGAGTGCTGCAGTGTCAGAGGGTCAGGGCTGAAGGAGTTCCGCACTGTCAGAGGGTCAGTGCTGACGGAGTGCTGCCCTGTCATAAGGTCAGTGCTGAAGGTGTTCCGCACTGTCAGCGGGTTAGTGCTGAGGGAGTGCTGCACTGTCAGAGTGTCAGTACTGAGGGAGTGCTGCACTGTCAGAGGGTCAGATTGAGGGAGTGCCGCACTACCAGAGGGTCAGTGCTGAGGGAGTGCTGCACTGTCAGAGGGGCAGTACTCAGGGAGTGCTGCACTGCCAGAGGATCAGTGCTGAGGGAGTGCCGCACTGTCAGAGTGTCCGTACTGAGGGAGTGCTGCACAGTCAGAGGGTCAGTGCTGAAGGAGTGCTGCACTGTCAGAGTGTCAGTACTGAGGGACTGCTGCACTGTCAGAGGGTCGGTACTGAGGCAGTGCTGCACTGTCAGAGGGTCAGTGCTGAAGGAGTGCTGCACTGTCAGAGTGTCAGTACTGAGGGAGTGCTGCACAGTCAGAGGGTCGGTACTGAGGGAGTGCTGCACTGTCAGAGGGTAAGTACTGAGGGAGTGCTGCACTGTCAGAGGGTCAGTGCTGACGGAGTGCCGCACTGTCAGAGTGTCAGTGCTGAAGGTGTTCCGCACTGTCAGCGGGTCAGTGCTGAGGGAGTGCTGCACTGTCAGAGTGTCAGTACTGAGGGAGTGCTGCACTGTCAGAGTGTCAGTACTGAGGGAGTGCTGCACTGTCAGAGGGTCAGATTGAGGGAGTGCCGCACTGCCAGAGGGTCAGTGCTGAGGGAGTGCTGCACTGTCAGAGGGGCAGTACTCAGGGAGTGCTGCACTGCCAGAGGATCAGTGCTGAGGGAGTGCCGCACTGTCAGAGTGTCCGTACTGAGGGAGTGCTGCACTGTCAGAGGGTCAGTGCTGAAGGAGTGCTGCACTGTCAGAGTGTCAGTACTGAGGGAGTGCTGCACTGTCAGAGGGTCGGTACTGAGGTAGTGCTGCACTGTCAGAGGGTCAGTACTGAGGGAGTGCTGCACTGTCAGAGGGTCAGTACTGAGGGAGTGCTGCACTGTCAGAGGGTCAGTACTGTGGGAGTGCCGCACTGTCAGAGTGTCAGTGCTGAAGGAGTGCTGCACTGTCAGAGGGTCAGTACTGAGGGAGTGCTGCACTGTCAGAAAGTCAGTGCTGAGGGAGTGCTGCACTGTCAGAGAGTCTTTGCTGAGGGAGTGCTGCACTGTCAGATGGTCAGATTGAGAGAGTGCCACACTGTCAGAGGGTCAGTGCTGAGGGAGTGCTGCACTGTCAGAGGGTCAGATTGAGGTAGTGCGGCACGGCCAGAGGGTGAGTGCTGACGGAGTCCCGCACTGTCAGAGGGTCAGTACTGAGGGAGTGCTGCACTGTCAGAGGGTCAGTGCTGAGGGAGTGCTACACTTTCAGCGGGTCCATACTGAGGGAGTGCCGTGCTGTCAGAGGGTCAGTGCTGAAGGAGTTCCGCACTGTCAAAGTGTCAGTACTGAGGGAGTGCCACACTGTTAGAGTGTCAGTGCTGAAGCAAAAGCTTCAGGGTTTTCCTTGATCCTACCTGCCAAAGGCTTCTCATGTTCCCTCCTGGGTCTTCTTAATTCCATCTTTAGGTCCTTCCTGAAAAACTTGTAACCCTCAAGCGCCCCAACTGAGCCTTCACGTCTCATCTTCACATAAGTCTCCTTCTTCCTCTTCACAAGAGATTCAACTTCTTCAGTAAACCACGGTTCCCTCACTCGACCACTTACTCCCTGCCTGACAGGTACATACATATCAAGGACACCGAGTAGCTGTTCCTTGAACAACCTCCGTATTTCAATTGTGCCCATCCCCTGCAGTTTCCTTCCCCAACCTTTGCATCCGAAATCCCGCCTAATCGCATCATAATGTCCTTCCCCCCAGCTATAACTGTTGCCCTTCGGTATACATCTATTCCTTTCCATTGCTAAAGTAAACGTAACCGAATTATGGTCACTATCACCAAAGTGCTCCCCTCCCTCCAAAACTGTGTCAGGAGGCCTTTCTGCACACATTGGACAAAAACTGACCCCTCTCAAGTACTCGAACTATAGCTTTTCCAATCAATATTTGCAAAGCTAAAGTCCCCCATAACAACTACCCTGTTACTTTCACTGCTGTCGAGAATCATCCATGCAATCCTTACCTCTCCATCTCTGGAACTTTTAGGAGGCCTATAGAAAAATAACAACAGGGTGACCTATCCTTTCCTGTTTCTAACCTCAGCCCATAGTACCTGAGTAGATGAGTTCTCATCAAATGTCCTTCCCGCCAGCGTGATACTGTCCTTGACTAACAATGCCACACCTCCACTTATTTTGACACCGTCCCTGCTCTACTGAAACATCTAAACCCCGGAACCTGCAACAACCATTCCTGACCCTGCTCTATCCATGTCTCCGAGATGGCCACAACATTGAAGTCCCAGGTACCAACCCATGCTGCAAGCTCACCCACCTTATTCTCTGTTTCTCTTACTGTCTCTCTGCATCTCCCTCATTCACCTTCTCTCTACACTCTTCCTCTGTGTCTCCTCCCCCCTCTCAGTCTCACTCTCCTTCTCCCTCTCCTTCTCTGTCCCCTTTTTCTTATTTCTCTTTCTTTCTTTCTCTCTCTCTCTCTACCTCGCTCTGTATTTTGCTCTTGCTGTGTGCATTGTACTCATTCAGTTTCACTGTTTCAAATTCACTGACGCTCTCTGTCTCTGTATCTGTTTCTCTCTGCCTCCCTTTCTGTCTCCATTTCCGTCTGAGTCTCCCTCTCTCTTTACGTTCTCCCATCTGTCTCCCTCTGTCTCCCTTTCTCATTCCCTGTCCATCTCCTTCCCCATTTCCCCCAAAATCTATCCCTGTTTTTCTCGCTCTGTGAGAGCCCCTATCTGTCTCTGTCCTTTCTCTCTGTCTCTGTCTCTCTCTCTCTCACGCTCTCTCTTTTTCTTTCACTGTATCTGTTAGAATCTCTTTCGAAATCTGTGACACTCCATGTCTTTATACCCTTCCCTCTCTGTGTCAATCTTTGACTCTCTGTCACTCTCACTGTTGCTCTCACTGCCCTCTCTCTCTCCATCTGTCACGCTTTCTGCCTCTGTGAGGCTGTTTGGTGATTTACAGTTTGAATGTCCAATAGGAAGAATCAGGGATCTTGTAGTTGCAGGGTTTATTGAACAAAGAACAAAGAACAGTACAGCACAGGAAACAGGCCCTTCGGCACTCCAAACCTCTGTTGCTCATTGGTCAAACTCGACCATTCGTTTGTATCCCTCCATTCCCAGACTGCTCATGTGACTATCCAGGTAAGTCTTAAACTATGCCAGCGTGTCTGCCTCCACCACCCTACTTGGCAGCACATTACAGGCCCCCACCACCCTCTGTGTAAAAAACGTCTCTATGATATCTGAGTTAAAACTCACCCCTCTCAACTTGAGCCCGTGACTCTTCGTGATCATCATCTCCGACCTGGGAAAAAGCTTCCCACTGTTCACCCTATCTATACCTATCATAATTTGGTACACCTCTATTAGGACTCCCCTGATTCTCCGTCTTTCCAGGGAGAATAGCCCAGTTTCCCCAATCTCCTCATAGCTAAGACCCTCCATACCAGGCAACATCCTGGTAAACCTTTTCTGCACTCTCTCTAAAGCCTCCACGTCCCTCCGTTAAAGTACGGCGACCAGAACTGGATGCAGTCCTCCAAATGTGGCCTAACCAGCGTGCTATACAACTGCAACATCAGACTCCAGCTTTTGTTCTCTGTACCCCATCCTATAAAGGCAAGCATACCATATTCCTTCTTCACCACCTTCTCCACCTGTGCTGCCACCTTTGTGGACTTGCACACCAAGGTCCCTCTTGGATTGGATTTGTGGACTGCACACCTAGGTCCCTCTGTGTTTCTGTCCTCTTGATGGGTCTGCCATTTATTGTATAACTCCGCCCTACATTAGTTCTTCCAAAATGCATCACTTCGCACTTAACTGTATTAAATTCTACCTGCCATTTCTCCACCCAATTTTCCAGCCGATCTATATCCTGCTGGATTGTCCGACAATGTTCATCGCTATCCACAAGTCCAGCCATCTTCGTGTCATCCGCAAACTTGCTCATTACACCAGTTACACCTTCTTCCAAATCATTTATATATATCACAAATAGCAGAGGTCCCAGTACAGTGCCCTGCGGAACACCACAGGTCACAGACCTCCAGCCGGAAAAAGACCCTTTGACTGCTACCCTCTGTCTCCTGCGGCCAAGCAAGTTCTCTACCCATCTAGCCATCTCTCCTTGAATCCCATGAGACTTAACCTTCTTAACCAACCTGCCATGAGGGACTTTGTCAAATGCCTTACTGAAATCCATACAGACGACATCCACGGCCTTTCCTTTGTCAACCATTTTTGTCACTTCCTCAAAAAACTTCACCAAATTTGTAAGGCACGACCTCCCTCTTACAAAACCATGCTGTCTGTCACTAATGAGATTGTTGCGTTCTAAATGTGCATAGACCCTGTATCTAAGAATCCCCTCCAACAACTTCCCTACCACGGACGTCAAGCTAACTGACCTATAATTACCCGGGTTATCCCTGCTACACTTCTTAAATACCGGTACCACATTCGCTATCCCCCAATCCTCAGGGACCTCACCTGTGTCCAATTAAGAGACAAATATTTCCATTAGAGGCCCAGCAATTACGTCTCTTGTCTCCCTGAGCAGTCTAGGATAGATGCCACCAGGCCCTGGGGATTTGTCAGTTTTAATGTTACCTAAAAAACCTAATACTTCCTCCCTTGCAATGAAGATTCTCTCTAACGGGTCAACACCTCCCTCTGAGACACTCCCAGTCAACAAGTCCCTCTCCTTTGTGAATACCGATGCAAAGTATTAATTTAGGATCTCCCCTATTCCCTTGGGTTCTAAGCATATTTCCCCTCCTTTGTCCCTGAGTGGTCCGACTTTTTCCCTAACAACTCTTTTGTTCCTAACATATGAATAAAATGCCTTAGGATTCTCGCTAATCCTGTCTGCCAAGAACCTTTCGTGACCTCTTTTTGCCCTTCTAACTCCCCGTTTGAGTTTTTTCCTACTCTCTCTATATCCCTCCAGAGCTCCATCTGATTCAACAATGAGTTGAAGAATTGCAATAAGAGGATATTTCAGCAGATTTTTCAGCTGCTGTCTGAAGTGACTCTGTGTCACAGCATACATAGAAGTGTTTGTACAGCAAATTGTGAGTTGCAGCATGAGACCCAATTCCAGAACGAAAATATCTAAATGTACCGAAAAGCCCAATTTAGACATCCAAAGCCTTATTGAAAATACCATTAATGTTGACCATAAGAGGATGAAATTGGCTGAGATAACAAACAGTAAAATTATGGATTTCCTGCGACTCTCCATCTCTGGTTCGCTGGGATTCTCCCCATTGCTGTGAGTCCGGAGTCTCCTGCATTGAGTCGCAGAATCAGGACGAATGGGACACACGGGGTTAGAATGTGGTGGAATAACTCGATTGTCGTCCAGACCGCCAAGAACAGAACATGTATTCACAAATCCAGGGGAAGTTCCCCAGTGTATATGTATTTGATAACACAAAATACCAGAAAATGTTATTTGAACAGCTCAGCATCGTCACTGTTCCCAGAACCACAGCCGCCGATTTCTCACTGCAGTATTTACTTTTCCGCTTGGGGCAGCAAATGGCCACAAATCGATCAAAGGTGAAAGTGACGGTGAACCAGACAGAACAGTCAGTGGCTGCATAAAGCAGGACGGCGTGGATCTTACACACGGGGACCCAGCGCAGGAAATAAATCTGTTTCCAATAAACAATGGGAATGTGTCTCAATATCAGGTAGAGGATAATGAACAGCAAATCCCCAATTGCCATGGCCACCAGGTTACGAGTGACACATTTGGACAGACCATAGTGTCTGCTCGTCAGTGTTACAATTGTGATTATGTTCACTGTCAGGAAGGGAAATAAAGAAAAAAATTAAATGTGATTCAAATGAAGCAATTACCATTTAGACTGAGGATGGGTTAAAATTTTTAACACACACACACAGAAGAATTAAATCTATTTTTTTTTTAAATCCGGCGCATCTTTTGCAGTGTGAGAGGAAAGTGGGGCATCCGGAGGAAACCCACAGAGACACGGGAAGAAGGTCCAAACTCCACACAGTTACTCAAGCTTGGAATTGAACCCAGGTCCCTGCTACTGTGAGTCAGCAGTGATAAGCATTGTGTCACCGTGCTGCTCCATGGTAGCGACACAGTGTTTACACTTCAGTGAGCATTTTCCGGGGAGTCCACAACATTGACCTTCAGTCAGTTACAGGTAAATAGCCCCTCTATCTTGTGGGGGATTTGGAGGGTAAGAAGGAAGAGGGTGTGAACCCTGACAGAAAATACAGACTGGAGTCCTGTAGGTGGTGATCTGTTGTCCCTCAGACAGCTTAATGACAACCCCTGCAGCAGAGCTGGTACCAAACAGTGCTGGTTTCACCCTTTCTTCTGGCCAATACTAACAGTTGGCAGAGGGAGATCCTGATGCCTCAACAGTTCCGACTCTATTATACTTACACAGGACTGCACCCTGGAGAGGACACCATAGCATTGTGGCCACCAGTAGCCACCAGTAGCACATACGTTTGTTTGGACCTGCATCGCATTAAGATGTTCTTTTTCTGCACCCTAGCTATGACTGCAACATTACATCTGCACTCTCTCCTCCTTTATGTACGGTATGCCTTGTCTGTATCGCATTCAATGAGCAATACGTTTCACTGTATACGAATACATGTCATGATGTGGAGATGCCGGCGTTGGACTGGGGTAAACACAGTAAGGAGTCTAACAACACCAGGTTAAAGTCCAACAGGTTTATTTGGTAGCAAACGCCACTAGCTTTCGGAGCGCTGCTCCTTCGTCAGGTGAGTGGGAGATCCACAGGGATCGATGCTGGGTCCCTTGCTGATTGAAGTGTACATTGATGGTCCAGACATGAATGTGTGAGGTATGGTCAGTAAGTTCACAGATGATACAAAAATTGGTGGTGTGGTAAATATTGAGGAGGACAGCCTTCGATTACAGGAATCATATAATCCTACAGTGCAGAAGGAGGCTATTCGGCCCATCGAGTCGGCACTGACCACAATCCCACCCAGGCCCTTTTCCCAAAACCCCATTAATTTACCCTCGCGAATCTCCCTGACACTAAGGTCTATATAGCCTGTCCAATCCACCTAACCTATACGTCTTTCAATGTGGGAGGAAACTGGAGCACCCGGAGGAAACCCATGCAGACACGGGGAAAATGTGCAAACTCCACACAGACAGTGACCCAAGCCAGGAATCGAACACGCGTCCTTGACGCTGCAGAGCAGCAGCGCTAACCACTGTGCCACCGTGCCCAGGAAACGGACAGGCTGGTCAAATGGGAAAATGAAATTTAAAACTGAAAAATGTGAGGCGATGCATTTGGGACGACGATCAGGGCAAGGAAATGCACAATGTCCGGTCGAGTGTGAGGAAGAGCAGAGGACTAGAATGAAGTTGGGGTGCATATATGCAGATCCTGAAGCCGGCAAGACAGGGAGATGAGGTGGTGAGGACGACGTGTAGGATACTTGCCTTTTGCAGTCGCAGCATAGAATATAAGAGCTCGGAGATTACGATGGAAGTGTATAAAATGCTGGTCAGACCAGAGCAAGAGAACTGTGTGCAGCTCTGGTCATCACACAACAGGCCGGATGTAATAGCAAAGGAGACGATGGAGAGGAGATTCACCAAGAAGCTGCCTGGGCTGGAGAGTTTCAGCAGTGAAGAGAGGCTGTTTTTTTAACTTAGAGGGGTGGAGGGGGAGTGGGTGTAGTGGGTGGTGGTGGGGATTGGTTTCATGTGGGCGGTGGGGGAGGGGATCTGAGTGATATGTACAAAATTATGCTGCACACAGATAGGAAGAAACATTTTCCCTTCAGTAGAGGTGTCAGTAACCAGAGGGGCGAGGATTTAAGGTAAAGGACGGTTTTTGTGTCTATTTGAGGAAAGATGTTTCCATCCACAGGGTGCTGGGATCTGCAGCTCACGGTCTGAAAGCGTGGTAGCAGCAGGAACAACCACAAGAGGCATTTAGGTCATCAATTCAAACGCCAGAGCATACAAGGCTGTGGATCGAGTGCTGGAAAATGGGATTTCATTGGATAGGTGTTTGATGACCAGTTCAGACATAAGGAGCCGAAGGGCCTCATATTGTGCTGTTAAATCTCATAGAAACACAGAAAACTACAGCACAAAACAGGCCCTTCGACACCACAAGTTGTGCCGAACATATCCCTACCTTTTAGGCCTACCTATAACCCTCCATCCTATTAAGTCCAATGTACTCATCCAGGAGTTTCTTAATAGAAAATCTCGATGGCTGTTAGACCACCCTCAGCAGTGGCGCCATCACTTGCAGCTCTTACAGCGCTGGCTGGGATACCGACCATGTACCAAACCTATGGGGTTGTAAATGCACAAGTGAAGCCAGCAGTGAGCTGCCTGGTCTGAGAGAGACATCTGTCAGCTCTCTGCTGCTGCAGCTCGCTTCAACACACCAGCTGCCCCCAGATAGTCCGGGGGCCACAGCTCTTTGTAAGGGGACCCCGACCGGATATAATCCCACACCCGCCAACTGGACCTATCACCCACCCCCCCTTCCCCCACACCACTTGCAAGAAGAGAGGCAACGACGCCCCTTCACTAACCCACTGTGAATGCAGACAGGCAGCGAAACCCCCTCCCTACCCCACTGTGCATGCAGAGAGGCAGCGAGAAACCCCCTCCCAAACCCGCTGTGAATGCAAAGAGGCAGCGAGACCAGCCTACCTAACCCACTGTGCCTGCAGAGAGGCAGCGAGGCACCCCTCCCTACCTTCAGCTCCTGCCCCTTCAGCTCCCGCCCCTGCAGGTCCAGCCCCTGCAGGTCCCGCTCCTGCACACCATGGCCCGTAGGCCTCGCTACGTTCAGGCCCTCCTCCTGTAGACCCTGCCACCTCATGCCCCACAACTGGTACTGCCCGGTGGGCATTACCCAAGGGGAACATACCATTGCCCTCGACCTTGCTCAGTGTCCACAATGGCCTTCAGAAAACCGGCGAGGTCAACACGACTCGTCCTCATACATGTGGGCCAGCTCTTTTCCTCAATGGGCAGGGAGTAGCTTCAGTTCACTGCCTGTATGGAACATAGAACATAGAACATAGAAAGCCACAGCACAAACAGGCCCTTCGGCCCACAAGTTGCGCCGATCACATCCCCACCTCTAGGCCTATCTATAGCCCTAAATCCCATTAAATCCCATGTACTCATCCAGAAGTCTCTTACAAGACCCCAACGAGTTTGCCTCCACCACCACCGACGTCAGCCGATTCCACTCACCCACCACCCTCTGAGTGAAAAACTTACCCCTGACATCTCCTCTGTACCTACCCCCCAGCACCTTAAACCTGTGTCCTCTCGTAGCAACCATTTCAGCCCTTGGAAATAGCCTCTGAGAGTCTACCCTATCCAGACCTCTCAACATCTTGTAAACCTCTATCAGGTCACCTCTCAGCCTTCGTCTCTCCATCATACCTTTCCTGTAATGAGGTGACCAGAACTGCGCGCAGTACTCCAAGTGGGGTCTAACCAGGGTCCTATAAAGCTGCAGCATTATCTCCCGACTCCTAAACTCAATCCCTCGATTAATGAAGGCCAGTACGCCGTACGCCTTCTTGACCGCATCCTCCACCTGCGAAGCCGATTTAAGAGACCTATGGACCCGGACCCCAAGGTCCTTCTGATCCTCTACACTGCTAAGAATGGTACCCTTCATATTATACTGCTGCTTCATCCCATTGGATCTGCCAAAATGGATCACCACACACTTATCCGGGTTGAAGTCCATCTGCCACTTCTCCGCCCAGACCCCGTATGGAGTCTGCATTTTCTCCGCGTGGCTGCGTGGGTTTCCTCCGGGTGCTCTGGCTTCCTTCCACACTGCAAAATGTGCAGGTTAGGCAGATTGGTCATGCTGAATTGCCCCTTAGTGTCAGGGGACTAGCTCGGGTAAATGCATGGGGTTATGGGGATAGGGCCTGGGTGGGATTGTGGTCGGTGCAAACTCAATGGGCCCAATGGTCTCCTTCTGCACTGTGGAATGATGATTCTATGAATGTTGTTCAAATATTTGCTCCCCAAATTAAGATCAAATTCGCAAAACAATCTGCATTTAATTTAATCGACAACTTTGATTCTCCACCTTGCAATTATAACACCTACGTAAAAATCAATGAATGATGATCTGGTAGCTTAAAGGGATTTGTATTTATACATGAATAATATTTCATCACCAAACTCCATGACCTGGTGCTCGGCTCCTCCCTCTTCAACTGGATCGTAGACTTCATCACCCACTGACCCCAGTCAGAAATGATAGGCAACAACACCTCCTCCACGATCATCCTCAGCACCGGTGCCCACACGGCTGTGTCCTCAGCCCCTTATACCCCTTCTAACTGACGACTTTGTGGCCAAATTCCCCTCCAACTGGATTTTCAGGTTTGCTGATGACGGGACAGAGACAGGAATGAGACAAGGAATCTGGTGAAATGGTCCGATGACAATAATATTTTCCTCAACGTCAGTCAAATGAAGGAGATAGTCATCGACTTCAGGAAGCGCATTGGAGGACATGCCCCTGTCTACATCAATGGGAATGAAGTGGAAATGGTCAAAAGCTTCACGTTTCCAGTTGTCCAGATCACCAACAACCTACCCTGGTCCCTCCATGCCGACGCTTTAGTTAAGAAAGACCCAACTCCTTCACTTTCTCGGGAGGCTAAGGAAATTTGCCATGTCTGCTACGACTCTCACCCGACCATTATTTTGTATCCCTCTATTCCCACTCCGTTCATATGGCTATCGAGATAAGTCTTAAACGTTCCCAGTGTGTCTGCCTCCACCACCTTGCCCGGCAGCGCATTCCAGGCCCCCTCCACCCTCTGTGTAAAATACGTCCTTGTGATATCCGTGTTAAACCTCCACCCCCCCCACCCCCCCGCCACCCTCACCTTGAACATATGACCCCTCGTGAACGTCACCACCGATCTGGAAAAAAGCTCCCCACCGTTCACCCTATCTATGCCTTTCATAATTTTATACACCTCTATTAGGTCACCCCTCATCCTCCGTCTTTCAGTGAGAACAACCCCAGTTTACCCAATTTCTCCTCATAGCTAAGCCCTTCCATACCAGGTAACATCCTGGTAAATCTCCTCTGCACTCTCTCTAAAGCCTCCACGCCCTTCCGGTAGTGTGGCGACCGGAACTGGACGCAGTATTCCAAATGCGGCCGAACCAACGTTCTATTCATCTGCAACATCAGACCCCAACGTTTATACTCTATGCCCCGTCCGAGAAAGGCAAGCATGTCATATGCCTTATTCACTACCTTCTCCACCTGTGACGTCACCTTCAAGGATCTGTGGACTTGCACACCCAGGTCCCTCTGCGTATCTACACCCCTTATGGTTCTGCCATTTATCGCATAGCTCCCGCCAACGTTAGTTCTACCAAAATGCATCACTTCGCATTCATCTGGATTGAACTCCATCTGCCATTTCTTTGCCCAAATTTCCAGCCGATCTATATCCTTCTGTAGCCTGTGACAATGTTCCTCACTATCTGCAAGACCAGCCACTTTCGTGTCGTCCGCAAAATTACTGATGACCCCAGTTACACCTTCTTCCAGATCGTTTATATAAATCAAGAACAGGAGAGGTCCCAATACAGAGCCCTGCAGAACAACACAAGTCACAGGCATTCGGCCGGAAAAAGACCCTTCCACTACCACCCTCTGTCTTCTGTGAATAAGCCAGTTCTCCACCCATCTAGCCACCTCCCCCTTTATCCCAATATGAACGATATGCTTTGGTGTATAGTGTGCAAGAAACAATAATTTTCAAATTATACTAATACATGTGACAAAAATAAATCAAATCAATGTCCGAATGACTTGCTGGTTAGATGCTTTGACCAAGCTAAATTCTCCCTCAGTGTCACCGGACATGTGCCAGAGTGTGACGATAAGGGTATTTTCACAGTAACTTCATTGCAGTGTTAATGTAAGCCTACTGTGACACTAATAAATTGACCTTAAACTTTAAATCAAAAAAGGTACAGCAAAGGAATTTGTATTTGTACATTAATAATATTTTTGTCTTTATTCCGTTTGGTAAAACGAGCATATACAATGAAGGCAATATAATTCAAAGCTATTACCATATCCATACGCATAACCTGTGAACAAATACACTTGTGTTCATGTTATCTGTCCAGGTGGAATTAAATAACATTCATTGCATTTTACAAAGCTTCTTTAAATTTATGATCCATAAACGGGCGCATCCCTTACAACACATGCAACTTTCTATTCAAACTTGTTTGATTTCAGATTACTTAGCATTTTGCTCGAACACTTGGAAAGAAAGAAATGTCAGGACGCGGGAGACCTGAACCCTTTTATTTATGTTCATGTGACATCCTTTGAGTGTGAACGACATTGGAAATGGCAGACAATGCGACCCAATCTATTGATGCTCGTTCTTTGTAATAACGATCTCATTAATCTTCTCCCCCTGCTCTTTCGCAGAACCCTGTATATATTCCCTTTTCTATGTTACTTCCTCTTATATTTTTTTGAATATTGATCTATGATTCGATTTCAGCAACTTCAGCCAAGTCCAGCATTTCACTTTCCTCCCACAGTCCGAAAGACGTGCTGGTTCGGGTGCATTGGCCATGCTAAATTCTCCCTTAGTGTACCCGAACTGGCGTCGGAGTGTGGCGACTAGGGGATTTTCACAGTAACTTCATTGTAATGTTAATTTCAGTCTCCTTGTGGCAGTAATAAATAAACTTGAATACTTTAAATGTCCTGAATGATTCTATTCTTGAGTCGGTTGGTACGTGAATTCAGACTTTTATATATTTTTTCCGACATAAGAAGGATGAAGAAAGAATGTCCGGGGTGTGTGGGGTCCTTGATTTTGCTGGCTGCTTTGTCAAGGAAGCAGGAAGTTTAGAGATAGTTAATGGATGCAAGACTGGTTTGTGCGATTGACTGGGCTTCATTCATGATCCTTTGTAGTTTCTTGCGGTCTGTGGCAGAGCAGGAGCCATACCAAGTACTGGAGTTTTAATTTGAATGCTGAATTAATCAGATAATCATAGAATCACTGCAGTGCATGAGGAGGTAATTCAGCCCATTGAACCTGTACCGACAACAATCCCATCCAGGCTCCAACTCCAAATCCCCCCGTATTTGTCCTGCTGGATCCCTGACACTGAGGGTTCGTTTAGCATGGCCAGTCCTTCGAACCTGGACATCCCTGGACACTAAGGCGCAATTTAACAGGGCTAATCCTTCTAACCCGCACATCTTTGGACACCAAGGGGCACTTTAACAGTACTAATCCTGCTAACCTGCACATCTTTGGACACTAAGGGGCAATTTGGCACAGGCCGTCCACCAAACCTGCACATCTTTGGACACTAAGGGGCAATTTAACGGGGTTAATCCTTCTAACCTGCACATCCCTGGACACTAAGGGGATATTTAACATAGGCAATCCACCTAACCTGCATATCTTTGGACACTAAGGGACAATTTAGCATGGCCAACCCACCGAACATGCACATCTTTGGAGTGTGGGAGGAAATCAGAGCACCCAGAGAAAACCCACACAGACGCAGTGAGAACGTACAGACTCCACACAGAGAGGTGCCCGAGGCTGTTATCAAACCTGGGTCCCTGGAACTATGAGGCAGAAGTGCTAACCACTGTGTTCCCGTTCCGCACACGCTACTTGTGTTACAAATAAATAAACTTTAAACTGATGTGTAATTGAACCTTTCCTGGATATTTCTCTGATTCATTCACAAGCAGTGAATCAGGGTCGGGTTACAAAGATTTACAAACATTAATTTCGAACTGCACGCCACTGGATCTGAAGCCTCGATCTAAAAGAATCAACAAGTTGTTCTGCGTCTATCGATGATTATGACAAGAAAATAAATATTTGCCACGATTCAATTCTGTGCCTTCTGCTGTGAATGACACAGATTTGCTTTAAAATTATTTGAAAATAATCACTTGGAAATCATCATTTGTCTCAATAGCTGATTTATTCAGGGCATCACATCCTTATTACTATCAGTCTGGGCATTTTATAGATAGATCATAGATCCCTAAAGTGCAGAAGGAGGCAGTTCAGTCCATCGCGCCGACACCAACGGCAACCCCACCCAGGCCCTATCCCCGCGACCCCACATATTTACCCTGAATTCCCCTGAATGAACGTTCACGAACGTAGCCAACTCCATCACACAAACCAGCCATCCATCCATTGACTCTGTCTACACTTCCCACTGCCTCGGAAAAGAAACCAGCAGCATCAAGGTCCCCACGTACCCCGGGCATACTCTCTTCCACCTTTTTCCAGCTGGAAAAAGATAAACAGTCTGAGAACACGCACCAACCGACTCAAGAACAATGTCTTCCCTGCTGCCATCAGACTTTTAATGGACCTACCTCATATTAAATTGATCTTTCTCTCCACCCTAGCTATGACTGTAACACCATGTTCTGCATCCTCTCCTTGTAACATTCACAAAGAATGGTCTTCTGTTTAAAATTCTGCTTCTTTGTATTTACATGATTCAAAATAATAAAATATCGAATTATAAACATAATTATAACAGCTAATCCAAATTGCCCGCATTTTGCCCATATCCCTCTGTACCCATCTTACCCATGTTACTGTCTAAATGCTTTTTAAAAGACAAAATTGTGCCCACCTCTGCTATTCCCTCTGGCAACATGTTCCAGACACTCATCACCCTCTGTGTGAAAAATGTTTTCCCTCTGGATCCTTTTATATCTCTCCCCTCTAACCTTAAACCTATGTCTCTAGTTTTAGACTCCCCTACCTTTGGGAAAATAAGTTGACAATCGAGCTGATAAAAGTCCCAGGGGGCGATTCTCACAACAAAACTCTAAGTGCTGAATTGGCTGGAAAACTGGTGTAAATCACGCTGTTTTTTTTTCAGTGGGAGTTCAGACTCGAACCTCTCACAGTCTGTGGAACGCAGAGGCCACAATTGTGAAAATCTTGAAAAGATCGCGGGCTGGGGCCTATTGAAGCCGGAGTCTGACAGTTTCTGAACTCTGTGCATGTGCAGCGGCCCCGATCTGTCAGCCTGCAGTTTGCCAGACAGCCTGATCGCTGGCCAGCCCATTACCGATGAGCCGCGTCTGTGTGTTTCCCCCCACTGGTGATGAGCGAGGTCTGTGTGATTCCCCAAATGCCGATGAGCTGGATCTGCGTGATTCCCTCCATTGGCGATGAGCTGGATCTGGGTGATTTCCACATTGGCGATGGACTGAGTCTGTGTGATCCCCCCACTTGCCGATGAGACGGATCTGTATGATTCCCCCCATTGGCGATGAGCTGGCTCTGTGTGATTTCCCCCCCATTGGTGATGAGCGGGGTCTGTGTGATTCCCCCCATTGGCGATGAGCTGTGTCTGTGTGATTCCCCCCACTCGGGATGAGCTGGGTCTGTTTGATTCCCCCATTGGTGATGGGCTGGTTCTGTGTGATTCCTCCCAGTGGTGATGAGCTGTGCCTGTGTTATTCCCTCCTTCTGTGATGAGCTGGGTCTGTGCAATTTCCCCATTGGCGATCAGCTGTGTTGTGTGATGCCCCCATTGGTGATGAGTGGGGTCTGTGTGATTCCACCCATTAGTGATGAGCTGGGTGTTTAATTTAAACGTTTTCTTGTATTTAATTAATTATTATTCTCTATTTCTTCTCCCCAGGAATTTATCTTTTGATGACTGAAATGTGACTCGGGAACCTTGGACCAGTGCTTTTCTCCAGTGGAGGATGATGAACTGAGGCCTGTTCCACAGGCCACACTCACATGTGTTTGTTATCTCTTGATTGCCCCAAACGAGGTGGGGGTTGGAGTTTGAAGACCTGTGGTTAAAATAGCTCAGCTTTGCAATTCGTCACAAATATGTTAACTCTTTGGTGGGTGACAAAGATAAAATGAATTCTGTACAATGAAACGCTCTGTCAGTTTGTTTATATCCAAAATAACAGGAGTGTGAGACAGAGCAATGAGCCTAATTATTAAATAGAATGCACAGAGGTCTTTCCAATTCACTTTTCGAACTTCAGAATTTTGTCACGCTAATCCCTCGGGGGAGTGGGGGTGGATTTCACTGTTTCTGCCGCCTCTAGCTCTTTCTGTCACTCTCTCTCTCTCTCTGTCACTCTCTCTCTCTCTGTCTCTCTCTCTCTCTCGCTCTGGCTCTCACTCACTCTCACTCGGTCTGACACGTGCTCTCTCTCTCTCTCTCTCGCTTCTCTCTCGCTTGCTCTCTCTCTCTCTCGCTCTCTCTCTCTCTCTCTCTCTCGCTTCGTCTGCCTCTCTTTGTCTGCCTCTCCCTCTCTCTCTGTGTGTCTCTCTCACTCTATCTGCCTCTCTCTCTCTCTGTCTCTCTCATTCTGTGTGTATCAGTGCCCGTGTTATCTCTATGCGGTGATGGATTATGTTTATAAAAGGATAAAAACAAATGTCTGCAGATGCTGTAATCTGAAATCAAAAGAGGACACGCTAGAAAATCTCAGTCGGTCTGGCAGCATCTGCAGGAGAGAAAAGAGCTGACATTTCAAGTCCAGATGGCCGTTTGTTGAAGCTCAAAGCTCAAAGCTTTGACAAAGCGTCATCTGGATTTGAAACGTCACCTCTTTTCTCTCCTTACAGATGCTGCCATGTTTTGAAAAGGGTTCGGCTCAGCTTCAAGAGGGAGTTTAACACCTGAGGACTGGAGGGAAATCTCCAGATTTGGGACAATGCACACACACACACACAGATAGATTATACACAAAGATGCACACATACAGACAGATACACACTGATACATACACAGATACACACTGATGCACACACACGTAGGGAAACACTGATATACACACTGATAGACACTGATAGACACACAGACACTGATACGCACTGATAGACACACAGACTGATACACACTGATAGACACACAAACTCTGATAAACACTTATAGACACACACAGATACACACTGATACACGCACACACAGATACACACTGATAGACACACAGATTGACACTCTCACATACTGCTACACACACACACATACACACTGATACGCACAGACACACACTGATACAGACACAGATACACACACTGACCCACACACACACACACAGTGATGCACACTGACACACACATCGACACTGACGCACACACACAGACATAGATACTGGTAGACAGATATAGACAGACATTGACAGAAACACACAGAAACTCTGACAAACACACACACAGACTCTGAAAGACACACACAGAGACAGACAGTGACACACACACACACAATCTCTGAGACACACACACACAGGCACTGACAGACCTACACACGCGGACTCTGACAAACACACACAGACTCTGGCAGACACACACACATAGACACTGACAGACACACACTCGTAGACAGTGACAGACACACACACACAGACACTGACAGACACACACGCACAGAGACTGACAGACACAAACACATAGACACTGACAGACACACACACACACACACACACACACACACAGAACTGACAGACACACACATAGAGTCTGACAGACACACACACAGAGACTCTGACAGACACACACACGGACACTGACAGACACACACATATACTCTGACAGACACACACACACAGACACTGACAGACACACACGCAGGCACTGACAGGCACACACAGGACACACACGCACAGACACTAACACAGAGACACTGACAGACACACATAGATAGAGACACACACAGACACACACACATAGACACTGACAGACACACACAAACACTGACAGACACACACACACACAGACACTGACAGAGACACACACACAGATACTGACACACAGACACTGACAGATACACACACAAACACTGACAGAAACACACGTATATTCTGACAGACAGACACACACTCACACACTGACAGACACACACACAAACACAGACACTGACAGACACACATACACAGACACTGACGGACACACACACAGACACTGACAGACACACACACACAGACTCTGACAGACACACACACAGACTCTGGCAGACACACACACACACACACTGACAGACACACACATACACTGACACACACACACAGACACTGACAGACACACACAAACAGCCTGTGACAGACACAAACAGACACTGACAGACACACACGCAGACACTGACAGGCACACACAGGACACACACGCACAGACACTAACACAGAGACACTGACAGACACACATAGATAGAGACACACACACAGACACACACACATAGACACTGACAGACACACACAAACACTGACAGACACACACACACACAAACACTGACAGACACACACGTAGACTCTGACAGACACACACACACACACACACACTGCCAGACACACACACACACACACAGACACTGACAGACACACATACACAGACACTGACGGACACACACACAGACACTGACAGACATACACACAGACTCTGACAGGCACACACACAGACTCTGACAGACACACACACAGACAGACACACACACGCACACTGACACACACATACAGACACTGACAGACACAGACACACAGCCTCTGACAGACAGACACAGACACTGACAGACAATCACGCAGACACTGACAGGCACACACACTGACAGACTCACATAGATACAGACACACACACAGACACACACACATAGACACTGACAGACACACACACACAGACTCTGATACAAACACACACCAGCTTCCTAATTGGTTGATGCATCTGTCGCTCAGCGAATGGAGCTCCCGGATTTGTTCTGGGGGCGGACCGTTATCTGACGGTGTTCTGATTGGCTGACACGGCTTTCAGTAAGAAGGTCGAGCCTCTGATTGGCTCATCCGCTGTCAAACTGCGGAGAACAGTCATTGGTCGACTTGGCTGTCAGGAAGCGAGCGGCAAATCTGATTGGCTGATTCATGCAAACGGTCTGGCCTTTGATTGGCTGAGGTTGTCAGTTAGCAATCTTGTCTCTGATTGGGTGACGATCAGTTCGCACTCCAGTCTCTGAGTGGCCGGGGGTCAGTTAGAAATCCAGTTTCTGATTGGCTGAGGCGGGACGTTAGCAATCCAGTTTCTGATTGGCTGAGGCGGTCAGTTAGCAATCCAGTTTCTGATTGGCTGAGGTGGTGATTTAGTGATCCCGCTCTGTGATTGTCTGAGGCGATGATTTAGTGATCCCGCTCTGTGATTGGCTGTCAGTCAGTTTTGTTTCTTCACTAATTGAATAATTGATGTGAGCGGATATTTCACCGCGATTTTGATCTGCTCCCTGAACTTGGATTGAACCACCGCATACATAAATGTGGTTGTGCAGCAATTTAATTCCTGCAGCATCAGTCCGACTTGATGTAATGTAAATTCAGGATTAGTGACGGAAAGTAATCCTTTCGCTTTCAAATAGATGAAATATATTACAGACACGGCCCAGAGGAGAATGAAAGTTCCGGATAAGCTGAAGAGTAAAATCATTGACTTCCTTCTGCTCTCCATCTCGGGGTCTCTGCAATTCTCTCCCTTACTCTGAACCCTCAGCCCCTTTCGGACTCGACTGCTCACCAAAATGTGTCTGACTGTCAGAGCGTTAATCAACAGGATTAAACCGAATGGGAGCATTGGGGTTAAAATCCGATCAAACTAGGAAAATCCAACCCACCCAGGATCAGTCCAATAGTTATCCTTTGTCTGACAATACCACTGGACATTGTCGATTATCATTGCAGGTACATAAGAAAAGTACAAGGGGATGTTTTTCACAGGGGGTAGGATGCCGGTTGTTGCCAGAACTGCAGCCGCAGTTTTCCCAGTGCAATATTTGGTTTTCAGTTTTTGGCAGCCAATGGCCACAAATCGATCAAAGGAGAAAGTGACGGTGAACCAGACAGAACAGTCTCTGGCTGCAGGCAGCAGGACACCGTGAACACGACACACAGAGGTGAGGGACAGGAAATTCAGGGGGAAATAATAACCATTTATCATGGTTAGAATGGGGTTAAGGATGATGAACAGTCGATCCGCCGCTGCCATGGCCACCAGGTAGCGAATGGTGCAGGTGGAGAGGCCACACTTTCCCCGACTCAGGATCACAATTCCCAGTAAATTAACTGTCAGTGAAAAAGGGACAAGAGGCGGGAAATGAGTGAGTGAACATTCCCCATGTGTGAACCCACAGTAAGGAGAGGATTTCAGCATCAATCCAATGGGGTTCCCGGGGTGGCGGGGTTGTTGGAGGAGTTGTGTTAGAGATTAACATTGCAGATTGGAAAGTAGCCAATGTAACACCGCTGGTGAAGTAGGGATTGGGGGACAGGAAGCTGTGAATTACACATCTCTCACTTTGATGGAGAAAATCTGCAAATTCTGATCATCAAAATATTTGAGAGAGATTGGATTTCTCATCTGATCTGTTTTACAGGATCAGTTCAGACTGGATGGGTTTCCCAATTAGACCCAAGGTGGACAGAGATAGAATCTGCAATCCCTTCCTGCACCCAATTATCAGAGCCCACCCCGGATTGAACACGTCTCTGGACGGGACAGCTGATGGAGTTGGAAGTCAATTCAAGATTTTTATATTTAACTTACCCTCTCCAAATTTCCTCCCCATTCTCACTCTTCTCCACAGCTTTTCTGCTTCTAATTTACAGATGATATCCTCTGTCCGTCATTTTTTTTCCATTCTCCTCTCCCTCTCTCTATGCCTTCTCCTTTGCTTCCCTATCTATCTCTTCCTATACTCTTCTTCTCTCCGACCAGCTTTATTCCCCTCTATCTTGATTTCTCTCTTATCCAGTGCGTTTCCATTCTTCATTCTCACTATATCTTTACCCCATATTTCCCTATCGCCCTCCAATTGTTCTCTCTCTCCTCCTGTTTCTCCCCATATCTCTCTATCTCACCCCAGTATTGCTCTCTCCATCTCGCTTTCTCCCCATTTCTGTTCACCTCCCTCCAGAATCTCTCCCTCTCCCTTTCCAGCTTTCTTTGGGGGCTTTTAGGCACAGCATGATCTCATGGCAGCACTGTGACCATATCCAGAAAGGACAAAGTCGGGGGGAGGAGGGGGGGAGACATTTCGTTTCCCCAGGCTTGGGCTTGGTGTATTCCTCCACCCAGCGCCATGTGAAATGTGATTTGGATCCATATCCCCTCAGTGACAGAAAGAGATAAGCTCCCCTCTTTAAACTGGGAACAAGCTGTGTCCATTCGTATGGTATACTATTTAAAATGAGCCACCCAGTAGTTATTAATGAATCAATTAATTGATGTATTGATCGATTGATTGATTTCTGTAAATAAGGAATCTCAGGGCTCTGACTGAGGCTATTCTCCAGAGACAGGAAACTGGGCACTGTCTCCTTACTGGAGACCCCCAGATAAGGTGGTTCTTCCCACCCCCTCACAGCAATATGATTTGTGGTTATTGGCAGTGTGGCTCAGAAATATTGCATCGCTCCTTTCAACAGAGAGCACATGAGAGAAGGGAACGAAGCCGAGATATGGACAGAAATAGGAAGTTAGAAGGAGGGATGGAGTAAGACGTGGTGAGTGTGGTTGTAAAGACCTGATCCTAGATAATAACATCCATCTTTACAATGAGTGAGAGAGATAGTGGCAGGAGGAGAAAAGAGAAGGAGGGGTGAAACAGAGACAGAGGGAGGCCCGAGGGGACTGGAAGGTCAAAGCAGAGGTTGTGATGGAGGGAGAACATTTGAGAAAGAGAGACAGGATGTGAGAGTCTCCAGTGTGTGGTCACTAGCTGCAGCTCTACTCACACCCAGTCAGATAGTCTGGGAGGATGTAAAAAGTGTCCTGAAGGAATCAGTAGCCGCTTCCCAAACAGAAAGAGGGAGTTGAGCGGCTTATAGAGACTGAGAGGGGACAGGGGGTGGGCAGGATGGAGCAGGGCTGGCATTTTAATTCAGTTTTAGAAGATTCTCTCTGTGGAACTCTTTCTCCATTTCAAGATTTATGTCTGATTGGAAGAAATGGAGGGAAGGAAAGAGTGAGAGAGAATGATGAGAACCAAGAGAGATGTATAGAATAATAGAATCATATCATGCAGAAGAGACCCATCGAGTCTGTACTGACACAAGATAAATACTTGAAACCCCACATAACCCCATCTGTCAGCACTTGCCCCATCGCCCTGAATGTTATGATGCGGTAAGTGCTCATCCAGATACCTTTTAAAGGATGTGAGGCAACCGACCTCCACCACCCTCCCAGGTAGCGCATTCCAGACCCTCACCACCCTCTGGGGAAAAACATATTTCCTCACACCCCCCACCCCGCCAAACCTCCTTACCCCCACCGTGAACCTAATCCCATTTACCAGCACTTGGTCCATAGCCTTGAATATTGTGACGAGCCACGTTCTCATCCAAGGATGTTATAAAGCATGTGAGGCAACCCACCTCCATCACCCTCCCAGGCAGCGCATACCAGACCGTCACCACCCTCTGGGTAAAAAAAATATTTTCTCACATCCCCCCTAAACCTCTTTGCCCCCACCGTGAACATATGTCCCTTCATGACTGACCCTTCAGATATAGAACATAGAACATAGAAAGCCACAGCACAAACAGGCCCTTCGGCCCACAAGTTGCGCCGATCACATCCCCACCTCTAGGCCTATCTATAGCCCTCAATCCCATTAAATCCCATGTACTCATCCAGAACAGTTGCTCCTCATCTACTCAGTCCAAGGCCCTCATAATCTTGTACACCTTGATCAGGTCACCCCTCAGTCTTCTCTGCTAAAACGTTAATAACCCAAGCCTACGCAACCTCTTTTCATAACGTAGACCTTCTATCCAAAGCAGCATCTTGGTGAATCTCCTCTGCACCCCCATCCAGCGCAATCACATCCTTCCTATAGTGTGGTGACCAGAACTGCACACAGTACTCCAGCTGTGGCCTCACGCCAGTTCGATACAATTCCAACATTACTTCCCTGCTTTTGTAATCTATGCCTCGATTGATAAAGGCAAGTGTCCCAAATGCCATTTTCACCACACTTCTGCTTTCAAAGATGTTTGTTCAAATATGCCAAGCTCACATTCTGCCATAGATATTCCTAGAGTCCGAACATTGATTGAGTATTTCCTTGTCAAATTACTCCTTCCAAAGCTCACACTTTTCAGGGTTACATTCCATTAAACAGTGGAAAACATACTCCACACTGCTAACAGCACCTTGTGCGATCTTGCTGCAGAGCTTGTCTTAAAAGGTTGCCTCGCTGTTAAGAGAGAGTTTCATCTATCCAGGGAAGTGAAGGGAACTCTCCAGACTTGGGACGATGTATACGCACAGAGTGGTAAGTGTGTGGGGCTTTAGTTGGGTGCGGTGGGGGAAGGGGCTCTCAGCAGGTGTGCAGATGGAGGCAGAGGAATGTCTGTGTCTCATTTGATTAGTTTCACAGGCACTGAGAGAGAAAAGGGAGGATCAGATTGAACAGGGGGAGTGATAGCTGAACATTGTGGAGTTGGGGTGGAGAGAAAATGGCACGGGATTTGGGGGCAGAGGTTTTCCTGTGTGCAGTCACTGCTGATCTCCCTGTGACATATTTCCAGATGTTCAAACACTTCAGTCCTGAGGCAGTCTGGTTGGAAATGTATCCTGCTAGTTTGGGCGGTGTGGAAACATTGCTGCCTATGACCTGCAGCATATACTGAACTGCAAGTGGTAACTACACAACTTTGAAGGCAAATTTGGGAGAGGGGATGAGAGGAAAATCAAACCCGTGGTCTTGCGAAAGACGTGTCCTCAATCCCTGTGTCCTGTTTGTGTTTTTAGACAGGGTGGTGCGATTTGGAGGATTTAATAATTTTTGGGTGGAGTGGTTAGGGAAGGGGGTTCAATATCTCGGCGTCTCTCACTATCACTTTCCCTCTCTCTCCGTCCGTTTGCTTCAATGTTGCATCTTGTAATTAATATAAAATAAAATCCCACTGTGATATTCTGTTTTTTGTTGATGTGGGGTGTGGGGTGTGTGGACGGGACAGATGGTGGGGAAAAGAGGTTCCCTTTTCCCCTCTCGCCCTTTCCATGCGTGTGTGGGATGTTCTGGGGCTGGAAAGGACAGTTCTGTTTCACTTGGGTGGGGATAATCCTGGTCTTTGTCCCCAAGGTTTATTTTATCCTCTGGGACTAGGCCTCAATGAAAGGGCAATTATCAGGGCCCTCAGGATACCTTTTCCATGCGCTTCATTCCGAATAGTTACTGTGTTTAATTTCATGACAGCATTCGTTCAATAAAACTGTAGCCGCCAAGTCAATTCATTTCACTGACGAAGCAGTGAAAACGAGAGAGTTTTCCCACTCTCTCACCCTACGTTCTCGGTCAATTCTGTTATCAGTGAGGGAGAGAGAGAGAGAGAAAGAGGAGGGTGTAAGAGAGAGAGAGAAGCCCGAGAGGAAGGGAGAAGTGAGACGATAAATTGTTGCGGGGGGGCGGGGAGGGGGGGGAGTGGGCGGGGGGAGAGGGGGCGTGTTTATGGGATCCTCCACTGTTTCATTCCAGGCGAGCCCCCCAGTCATTGAAACATAGAAACTAGAATCATGAGTAGGAGCCTGCGGCACCATTCATTATTATTGTGGCTGATCATCAAATGTAATAACTTGATTCACCCTGACCCCAAATCCTTTTATCCCTTTAGCCCCTCGAGCTATATCTAATTTATTTTTGAAATCACAGAACTGTGAATTCCACACATTCACCATCCTCTGACTGAAGACATTTCTCCTCCCCTCAGTTCTAAAAAGGTATTCCCTTCTCATCAAACTAAGACAGCTAGTCGTGGACACCCCCACCATTGGTAACATTCTTTCTGAATCGACCCTGTCTAATCCTGTTAGAATTTAATAATTTTCTATGCGATCGCTTCTCACTATTCTGAATGCATTTGCCTGAATAACATTCGGTGGTAGTGAATTCTACACATTCACCACCCTCTGACTGAATACATTTCTCCTCACCTCAGCTCCAAAAGGTTTGTCCCTATTCCTAAAACTATGACCCCGAGTTTTCGACTCCCCCACCATTAGTAACATTCTTTCTGAATCGACCCTGCCTCGTTCTGTTAGAATTTAATACATTTCTATGAGGTCCACTCTCACTCTACAAATTTCCATTGAATATAATCCGAACCAATCTAATCTCTCCTCATATGACAGAAATGCCATCCCAGGAATCAGCCTGGTAAACCGTCACTGTACTTCCTCTATAGCAGGGACATCCTTCCTCAGATAAGGACACCATAACTGTACAAGCGTCTCCAGGTGTGGCCTCTCCAATGCTCTATAAATTGCAGCAAATCATCCCTATCCCTATATAGGAATCATCTGAAAGCTTACAGACCATTTAGCTCCACCGCTGCCTGCTGTACCTGCCTGGTTCATTGCAGTGAATGATGTCCGAGGAGACCAAGGTGTTGATGAGAATCCACCTCCTTCAATTTGCACCCATTCAATAATAACTTGTCATCCTTATAGTCCTACCAGAGTCGATATCCTCACAGTGATCCACAATAAACTGCATCTGCCATGCGTATCACCACACCCTCAGACTGTCCAAGTCACGCTGAATATTCTCTGCACCCGTTATGGGATCTCCCATTTCTGACTGCAAAGTTCCTAGTTCGTCAATCTGTTTCTCTTCACATACCGATAGATATTTTTTGAAGTCAGTTGTCATATTCCACGGTAGATTACTTTCATACTCTATTTTTATTTCCTTAATCAATC
This sequence comes from Mustelus asterias, assembly GCF_964213995.1. Taxonomy (NCBI): domain Eukaryota; kingdom Metazoa; phylum Chordata; class Chondrichthyes; order Carcharhiniformes; family Triakidae; genus Mustelus; species Mustelus asterias. The sequence goes on from NW_027590440.1 coordinate 110,956, forward strand.
CCTTGCTCCTCCCAAGAGGCTGGATTGTTAAACAGTGATTGAGTTACTGAGGGTTAATCTGTGATGATGTGTTTTAGCTTTTCACCAATTAACACCTACAATTGTGTTTTAAATCTGGCTGCTCCCACATTGCAGTGTGATTATGGGATCTTGCCGTGCAGGATGACCAGCAACATTTCTGAAATGACACAGGTTCATTTTATTTTCCTCAGAAACCCTCCAACCCTCCGGCTGCTGACCTTAATCTACACACCTTGGACATTGACCCCTCTGCTCAGGGGAAAACGTTTCTTCTTAACTATCCTATCCATATCCATCATAATTTTGTACACTTCAATGACGTCCATTCTCCGCGTTCACTGTTCTAAGGAAAGCAACCCCAGCCTAACCAGCCTGTCTTCACTGCAGAAACTCTGCTGCCCAAGCAACATCCTCGTGAATCTTCTTTGCGTTCCATCCAGAGCAATCACATCCTCCGTCTCGTGAGGCCACCAGAACTCCTCACAGTCCTCGAGCTGAAGACTAATGAGTGTTTTATACATCTCCATCATGACCTCCCTGCTCCTATCTTCGATACATCAGCTAATAAAAAAAATGTCATGTCTGCCTTCTTAAGCAGCTGATCATCAGAAGTTACCCACTGGAATGGAAAACAATAGAAGGTTTAAGTTTTTTCTTGAGTTTGTACAGAAATTAAATTAAAAAAATCCAAAGAACAGTTGTCCAGACACAACATCAACATAAAAAAATAAATGAACTAACTTGAAATGAGTAAAAAAAATGACAAGTAACACAGGCTGTGATAAAGAGCATTCAGCACATATTCCAAAATTAAGGTCATTCTTGACAGATTTCATTGAATAATTTGAGCAATTATCATGAATGATATGGTCGATGACCGACAAATGGCGTTTCTAGATGCCTTCAGTAAGTTAAGGCTGAACAGACTCATGAGTAACCTCATTGCAAGTGGAGTTAGAGGACAAGCAGCAGAATGACTAGGAGCTGGTTACAAAGACACAACACAGGGAGTGGGAGTTAAATGGATTTTCTCTGATTGCTGGATGTTGGGAAGTGGTTTTCCACACGGATCAGCGCTGGGATCACTCTCCTTCACCTCTTACATCAACAATATGGAAAAGGGAAGAAAAAATATAATTTCAAAATTTACAAACCAATCCAAACTCAGAACGAGAATGATCAGAGTGGAAGAATACACCGAAATACAATAACACATTAATAATAAATTATAAACTTGCAAATTGGGTAATGGAATTGAAAATTAACTTCACCACAGCTCAGTGTCAGGTTCTTCATTCTGATCAGAACAATATCTTTCCCAATCACTCTGTAGAAATCAAGTATCTGCATGTTTTCGAGGAGTTCAGGGCTTCAGGTGATCAGATTCACAAATCGCTTTCAGAAGCAACACAGTTTAGACAGAACCACAACAACCCAGAAAAAAACCCATTGAAGTTCATTTATAGATTAATGGAACTGTGAACAAATCACAAAATGTTTGACAATCACTGAATACTGCACGGTTTGTAATTGGTTTGTTTAAAAATCAGGAAGTCGCTGAAACCTCTTTCTTTTCAATACAAAGCCGAGGTATGGAGAAATTTCACATCATACACTGACCACCAAACAAAGCCAAACTCTTCCTGTTTTCAACATATTCCAAAGATAAAAGACTGAGGCAGCTCCACAGAATGGACATCTCACTAACCAAATTAAAATAGGATATATTTAAAATTGAACCAACTTATTTCAATGCAATTCTTTTCCGAAACACAATACTATTCCACATGGACAGATGGTGCCAGACATTAATGGAGACTTCGATCAGATATTCCTCTCAGGTGAAAGAACCACAATCAGTACAATTTTACATTGACAAATATACCCTGCAATACTTGTTCACTGGTGTCAGGTATTCCACTCTGGTTAGTGACCCATACTCAAATTTCCATTATATTCTTACTCCCACTAAACATTATTTCAGAAAGATCACCTTCACTGAGGTCCAATCTTACAATAGATAAGATTGAGCAGTTCACTCCTCAATACATTAACTTCATTGAGTAGTGAGCCCGTGAATAACATACAGAGGCTCATTGTCAGTTGATGAAAAGGATTAAAACCACAGAGATATTTCAAGCCATTTGATTTAAGTAAATTACATCGTTGACCTGGTGTCTTTAGAACAGTGACCACGAGATCAGCATGGACCATTTTCATTCAGAGTTTAGAATCAGAGAGCCGTTCACAGACAGATTTACACAACCTCAATGGTTCGAGTCACTCACCAGGAACAACAATAATGGCAATGATTGGGTAGAATATTTTCTGAAAGCTGTCAACTGGATAATGCATCTTCAGTGTGAGGTGATGTGCCTCATCGAGCTGCTGGCAGTCTCCCTGTCTTAAACTCTGAGGTGATATGTTCCCAAGCCCTTTAATTTATACACTGTAAAGTTACCTTAGGGGCATTGTGGCAGAAACCTGGTTTGAAGCTCTTTTTAAATATAAGAACAAACAGATTACGACATTGAGTTCAGTGATGGAAAATATTTATTTTTAGTCTTGACTTACTTCTTTCCAAACACTGGATTCTGTTGATCGTATTTACCAACTAATAACAACTGGAAAGATGCTGTCCACTCAAACACGATCGGTCCCACCTCTAGATCTCAGATAGTTTCAGTGATATCTGTTCCTGGACTCTGACGTTTCAGTAATTGAGTTTCAATTGTTACAGTGTCTCTCCGTGTGATCTTTAACTGTGGACATCCTGTGATGTGATTTAAGTGGGTTGGAGTTTTGCATAAAATGCAAAATTCTGTTGATCAATAATTTGGAACTATTTAGTCTGCAAAGAAATTTGTTTTTTACCCCAAAATCGAATGCCGCTCCTCAAACTGGGAGAATGTTCGGAAACAATGGGACATCTCAGAAAATTCAGGCACTGCAGCAGATTCAATCACATCACCTCTTAGAGCAGTAAAATAACAGATTTAACTGTGACGAGCATTGCACAGGCTCCAAATGACACTGGACCCACATCTGATACAGTGTTCAGAAACGTGCTCATATGTGGAAGGAGAGATGTGAGCACGAGCGAGAGGGACGGCTTGTGGGATGGGCTGAATCTAGAAAGGGTGCGAGGCTGGGAAAATTAATGTATAAGAATGAGAGAGGAAGACTCTGAGCGAGTGAAAGTGAAAAAGAGGAAGAGAGAAGGATAGATGTGGCGGGAGTGACGGCGTGATGATGGGGGAAGCAGTTATTGTGAGAGGAATGGTGTTTATAACAGGAACTTAAATTAGAGAGAAGTCAGCTCCGCTGGCTATGAGGAGAGGTGGAATAAACCATGATTGTTTTCACTGGAAAGACGGAGGCTGAGGGGAGACCTGATAGAGGTCTACAAAATTGTGGGAGGCACAGACAGGGTGGATAGTCAGAGAGTTTTCTCCCAGGGTGGCAGGTTCAGTTACAAGGGGGCAGTGGTTCCAAATGCAGGAGGAAATATTAAAGGAGATGTGAGGGGGATGTTTCTCACACAGAGATTGTGGGTGCCTGGAATGCTCTGCCAGGGGAGGTGGTGGAATCAGGCACATTCGCAACTTTTAAGACGCATGTGGATTGATACATTAATAGGAGGTAAGAGGGATCGAGACAGAGTAAGCGCAGCAGATGTTATTTTAAAATAGGGCATCATGATCAGCTCAGGTTTGGAGGGTCATAGAATCATAGAAACCCGACAGCACTGAAAGAGGCCATTCGGCCCATCGAGTCTGCACTGACCACAATCCCACCCATGCGCTAACCCCATGTCCCTACATATTTACCCACTAATCCCTCTAACCTTCGCATCTCAGGAGTCTAAGGGCAATTTTAGCATGGCCAATCAACCTAACCCGCACATCTTTGGACTGTGGGAGGAATCCGAAGCTCCCGGAGGAAACACACGCAGACACGAGGAGAATGTGCAAACTCCACACAAACAGTGATCCAAGCCGGGAATCGAACCCAGATCCTTAAAGGTGGCAGCACAGGTGGAGAGGGTGGAGAAGAAGTCATATGGCCTGCTTGCCTTTATTGGACGGGGCATAGAATATAACAGTTGGGGTCTGATGTTGCAGCTGGATAGAACGATGGTTAGGCCACATTTGGAATTCTGCGTCCAGTTCTGGTCGCCACACTACCAGAAGGGCGTGGAGGCTTTGGAGGGAGTGCTGAGATGGTTTACCAGGATGTTGCCTGGTATAGAGTGTCTTAGCTATGAAGAGAGATTGGGTAAACTGGGGTTGTTCTCCCTGGACAGACGTAGGATGAGGGGCGGCCTAATTGAAGTGTATAAAATTATGAAGGGCATAGATAGAGTGAACAGTGGGAAGCTTTTTCTCAGGTCGGAGGTGACGAACACAAGGGGTAACGGGTTCAAGATGAGGGGCGCAACGTTCAACAAAGATGTCAGGGGGACGTATTTTACACAGAGGTTGGTGGGGGCCTGGAATGCACTGGCAAGCAAGGTGATTGAGGCGGACACGCTGGGATCATTTAAGACGTATCTAGATAACCACATGAACAGACTTGGAATAGAGAGATACAAAAGTATGGTCTCGTGGGCACATGAGCGGCGCAGTCTTGGAGGGCCGAAGGGCCTGTTCCTGTGCTGCATTGTTCTTTGTTCTTTGTTCTGTATTACCCAGTACCAAATCCAATGTGATCTCGCCTCTTGTTGGCCTATCGACATTCTGTGTCAGGAAACGCTCCTGCCCACATTGGACAAAACCTTACCCATCGGCACGGTAGCACAGTGGGGGGTGGCACGGTAGCACAGTGGTTCGCACTCTTGCTTCACAGCTCCAGGGACCTGGTTTCGATTCCCGGCTTGGGTCACTGTCTGTGTGGAGTTTGCACATTCTCCTCGTGTCTGCGTGGATTTCCTCCGGGTGCTCCGGTTTCCTCCCACAGTCCAAAGATGCGCGGGTTAGGTTGATTGGCCATGCTAAAATTGCCCTTCGTGTCCTGAGATGCGTAGTTTAGAGGGATTGGTGGGTAAGTATGTAGGAATATGGGCGTAGGGCCTATGTGTGATTGTGGTCGGTGCAGACTCGATGGGCCAATTGGCCTCTATCTGGACTGTAGGGTTTCTTTCTTTCTAGCTAAAGTACTCGAGCTACAGCTTTTCCAGTCAATATTTGCAAAGATAAAGTCCCCCAAAACAACTGCCTTGTTACTTTCGCTCCTATCCATAATCATCTTTGCAATCATTTCCTCGACATCTCTGGAACTTTTCGGAGGCCTATCGAAAACTCCCAACAGGGTGGCCTCTCCTTTCCTGTTTCGAACCTCAGCCCATTCTACCTCAGTAGACGAGTCCTCATCAAACGTCCTTTCTGCCATTGTAATACTGTCCTTGACTAACAATGCCACACCTCCCCCTCTTTTACCACCTTCCCTGCACTTACTGAAACAACTAAACCCCGGAACCTGCAACAACCATTCCTGTCCCTGCTCTGTCCATGTCTCCGAGATGGCCACAACATCGAAGTCCCACGTACCAACCCATGCTGCAAGTTCACCCACCTTATTCCGGAAGCTCCTGGCATTGAAGTATACACACTTCAAACCACCTTCCTGCCTGCCAGTCCACTCCTGCGACGCTCAAACCTCATCCATGACCTCACTACTCTCAACCTCCTGTACACTGGAGCAAGAATTCAGGTTCCCATCCCCCTGCCGAATTAGTTTCAACCCTCCCGAAGACCATTAGCAAATTCCGCCCCCCCCTCCCACAGGATATTGGTACCCCTCTGGTAGAGGTGTAGACGATCCCGTTTTTAGAGGTCCCACCTACCCCAGAATGAGCCCCAATTGTCCAGGTATCTGAATTCCTCCCTCCTGCACCATCCCTGTAATCACGTATTCAACTGCTCTCTCTCTCCCTATTCCTCTCTCACTTTCACGTGGCACCGGTAACAAACCAGAGATAACAACTCTGTTTCTTCTAGCCCTAAGCTTCCATCCTAACTCCCTGAGTATGTGCCTTACATCCCCGTCCCTTTTCCTAACTACGTCTTGAGTGCCTATGTGAAGCACAACTTGGGGCTGCTCCCCCTCCCCCTTAAGGATCCCGAAAACACGATCCGAGACATCATGGACTGTGGCACCTGGGAGGCAACATACCAACCGCGAGTCCCTCTCGTTACCACAGAATCTCCTTTCCTTCCCCCTAACTGTGGAGTCCCCAATAACTAATGCTCTACTCCTCTCCCCCCTTCCCTTCTCAGCAACAAGGGCAGACTCTGAACCAGAGACCCGTACCATATGGCTTACCCCAGTGACGTCATCCCCCCAACAGTTTCCAAAACGGAATACTTGTTTTACAGAGGAACAGGTGATCCAGAAGATCGCTGATCTGACGGCTTCTTACCTCTTCTAGCCGTCATCCACGTATCATAATTTCTAGGACTAGCTACCTCCCTGCAGTTTCTATCGACAGGTACCTCTGCCTCCCAAATAATCCTGAGTTCATCCTGTTCCAGCTCCAGATCCCTAACACGGTCTTCAATGAGCTGGAATTGGGTGCACTTTCTGCAGGTGTACCGGGACGATGGAGGGAGAGCAGGGGTGATAGAGGGGGAGCAGGGGCGTAGGAGGGTGAGCAGGGGTGAGGGAGGGAGAGCAGTAACCAGGGAGGGAGAGCAGGGGTGAGGGAGGGAGAGCAGGGGTGATGGAGGGAGAGCAGGGGCGAGGGAGGCAGAGCAGGGGCGAGGGAGGGTAGAGCAAGGACGAGGGAGGTATATTAGGGGCGATGGGGGGAGAGCAGGAGCGAGGGAGGGAGAACAGGGTCGACTGAGGGAGAGCAGGGGCGATGGACGGAGAGCAGGGTGAGGGAGGGAGAGCAGGGGCGAGGGAGAGGGATCAGGGGTGAAGGAGGTAGGAACAAAGCGATGGAAGAAGAAACGAGGTGATGGAGGGGGAGATGGTGCTAGGGATGGAGTAAAGCCGGGTAGAAGAAGCGAGAGTAGTGGAGGGAGTGAACGGTGGTCTGAGGGATTGATGGACGGCTCGAGGAGACTTTGACATCAGCAGAGATGGAATGAAGGAGGGAGAGACAGAGCGAATGAGGGAGACAAGGTGCGATTGACGGAGGTAGAAATGTTTCAATGAGGGAGAAACAGTCGATGGAGGGAGCGAAGAGGTGAGGGATGGACAGACTGTGTGAGGTGGAGAATGACAGGGTGAGGGATAGAGGGAAAGGGGGAGGAACAAGAGACAGGACGAGTGAGGGAATGACAGGGCGAAGGAGGGAAAGACGAGATGAGGGAGGTAGAGATAGTGAGATGTGGAGTGAAGGATGAAGGGACGGTGTGAGGGAGGGACAGACGGGGTGAGGGCGGGAGAGATAGTGAAATGTGGAGTGAAGGATGGAGGGACGGGGTTAACGAGGGAAAGACGGGGTGAGGGAGGGAGAGAGAGTGAGATGTGGAGTGAAGGATGGAGTGACGGGGTGAGGGAGGGAGATACAGAGAGGTGTGGAGTGAAGGATGGAGGGACGGGGTGAAGGAGGGACAGATGGGGTGAGGGAGGGAGAGATAGTGAGATGTGTGGTGAGGGATGGGGCGACGGGATGAAGGAGGGACAGACGGGGTGAGGGAGGGAGAGATAGTTCGATGTCGAATGAAGGATGGAGGGTCGGGGTGAAGGAAGAGCAGACGGGGTGAGGGAGGGAGACGTAGTGAGATGTGGAGTGAAGGATGGAGGGACGGGGTGAGGGAGGAAGTTTGGTGATGACTGAGCATGAAGAGTTGTGAGGAATGGAAAAATACAGCGAGGGAGTGAGAATCGGGGATTGACAGATGCGCCGAGTTTACTGAACGCGGGGCAGGGCGGGGAGAAGTGAACAGAACGCAACCAGGGAGAATATGCTGGTCAGTTTTAATTGAATTGGAAGTAATTAAGTGTTAAGATACTTGAGGATAGTTTGGAAGACTGACAGATTCAATATGCAATCCCCATTGAGATCAGGAACACATTCCCATTCTCTCTCCACTCCCTGTGTTGTGGGGACTTGCTGCAAGTATTTTAGGGTCCTGTGTGGTGCTCAGGTTTTATTGATTTATTTTTTCTTTTGAAACATGAGCAATAGGGCAAAGAAGAGTGTGTGAGGGAGAGATTTTGAGAGAGTGAGTGAGAGATTGAGAGAGTGGGTGAGATTTTGAGAGAGTGAGTGAGAGATTGAGAGAGTGGGTGAGATTGTTGCTCCATTTCACCAGACTGACTCTATCCTCCTGACAGCGGCTAATCTCTTCATTTTCTACCTTCCATGCGGCCGTCATCAGGAAACACTCAGTCAGTTTGGATCATTGATGTTGCAGTGTTTATAATAATTAATCAGATAACTGTCATCAAACAGGCACCATTTTATTTCTGGGTCTGACAGTGTGGAGTGGACAGAGAATGGGGATTTGAACATGTCCGTGTGTTAGCTCCTAAAATTAGGAATTAACACTTGGTCTGTTGTTGTAGGGCGAATGTCCCCAAAATAAGGGGAAGCAGATTTAAGACTGCGTTCAGGAGCACCATCTTCACACAAAGGGTGAGCGGGCGGGTAAGTGGAGCTGAGTCCACAAAAAGATCAGCCATGAACTTATTGAATGCTGGAGCAGGCTCGAGGGTCCAGATGCCCGACTTCTGCTCCCAGTTCTTATATTCTTTCGTTTTTTTTGTTGACTCCAGGCATCAATTCTATTCATAACACTGGACACCTTATTACAGAGACCGGCTGTTCACTGAGGTCATCCTAGTGCTTGAAATTAGTGAGCACGTTAATAATCATGGGGGAGCTAAGCGTGTGTGTGCGTGTGTGTGTGTGTGTGTGTGTGTGTGTGTGTGTGTCAGCGACCATATGGGAATGTGTATTCGTGTGAGAATGTATACATGCACACAAATGTGTTTACATGTGATTAAGTTTGTCAGAATATACAATAAGATATTGATAGGCTGGACAATTGGGCGGAGAAATGACAGATGGAATTTAATCCAGACAAATGCGAGGTGATGCATTTTGGTCGGTCTAATTCAGGTGGGAGCTGTAAAATAAATGGCAGAACCGTCAGGAGCACAGACACACAGAGAGATCTGGGAGTACAGGTGAACAGATTTATAAAAGTGGCAGCAGAGGTGGAGAAGGTCGTGAAGAAAGCATATGCAATGCTTGTCTTCATCAGACAGGGCAACGAGTATAACATTTGGCAAATTATGTTACAGTTGTGCAAAACATTGGTTTGGCCACATTTGCAATAGTGTGTCCAATTCTGGTCACCGCACGACCAGAAGGATGTGGAGGCTTTGGAGAGGGTACAGGGAAGGTTTACCAGGATGTTGCCTGGTATTAGCTATGAGGGGAGATTGAATACAGTGGGATTGTTCTCCCTGGAACGGCAGAGGCTGAGGGGCTACCGGATCGAAGTTTAGAAAATGATGAGAGGTATAGATAAGGTGAAGAGTTAGAAGCTTTTTCCCAGGACAGAAACGACAATTACAAGGTGACACAAGTTCAAGATAAGGGGGGAAGCTTTTTACACAGAGTGTGGTGGGGGCCAAGTGAGGCAGTTACTTCAGCCACATTTAAGACTTATCTTGACAGGCATATGAACAAACAAGGAATAGAGGGATATAAGCGGTTGGTCGAGACAGGTAAACATGATCGGCGCAGGCTTGGGGGGCCGGCCTGTTCCTGTGTGGACTGTTCTTTGTTGATAGAACAAAGAACATAGAACATTACAGTGCAGCATAGGCCCTTCGGCCTTCGATGTTGCGCCGACCAGTGAAACCAATCTAAAGCCCCTCTAATTTGCATTATTCCAATATCATCCATATGTTTATCCAATAGCCATTTGAAAGCTCTTCATGTTGTCGAGTCCACTACTGCTGCAGGCAGGGCATTCCACGCCCTTACTACTCTCTGAGTAAAGAACCTACCTCTAACATCTGTCCTATATCTCTCACCCCTCAATTTAAAGCTATGTCCCATCGTGCTTGCCATCACCATCCGAGGAAAAAGGCTCTCACTATCCACCCTATCTGATCCTCTGATCATCTTGTATGCCTCTATTAAGTCACCTCTTATCCTTCTTCTCTCCAACGAAAACAACCTCAAGTCCCTCAGCCTTTCCACATACGATCTTCCCACCATGCCAGGCAACATCCTAGTGAATCACCTCTGCACCCTTTCCATCGCTTCCACGTCTTTCCTATAATGCGGCGACCAGAACTGTACGCAATACTCCACGTGCGGCCGCCCAGCGTTTTGTACAGTTGCAGGATGACCTCATCGCTCCGAAACTCAATCCCTCTACCAATAAAAGCTAACACACCGTACGCCTTCTTAACAGCCCTATCAACCTGGGTGCCAACTTTCAGGGATCTGTGCACAAGGACACCCAGATCTCTCTGGTCATCCACACTACCAACTATCTTACCATTCGGCCAGTACTCTGTATTCCTCTAACTCCTTCCAAGTGAATCACCTCACACTTTTCCGCATTAAACTCCATTTGCCACCTCTCAGCTCAGCTCTGCAGCTCATCCATGTCTCTCTGTAACCTGCCACTTCCCTCTGCACTATCTACAACTCCACCGACTTTAGTTTCATCCGCAAATTTACTAATCCATCCTTCTACGCCCTCGTTCAGGTCATTTATAAACGTGACAAACAGCAGTGGCCCCAAAACAGATCCTTGCGGTATACCACTCGTTACTGAACTCCAGGATCAACATTTCCCATCAACCACCACCCTCTATTTTCTTACAGCTAGCCAATTCCTGGTCCAAAACACTAAATCACCCTTAATGCCATTCGTCCGTATTTTCTGCAATACCTTACCATGGGGAACCTTATCAAACGCATTGCTGAAATCCATATGCATTACATCAACCGGTTTACCCTCATCCACCTCTTTCGTCACCTTCTCAAAGAACTCAGTAAGATTTGTGAGGCACGACCTACCCTTCACAAAACCGTGCTGACTATCCCTAATCGAATTATTCCTTTCTCGATGTTTATAAATCCTATCTCTCATAATCCTTTCCAAAGCTTTACCCACAACAGAAGTAAGGCTCACCGGTCAATAATTACCAGGCTTGTCCCTACTCCCCTTCTTGAACAAGGGGACAACATTTGCTATCCTTCAGTCTTCTGGCACTGTTCCTGTAGACAATGACGACACAAAGAACGAAGCCAAAGGCTCTGCAATCTCCTCTCTAGCCTCCCAGACAGTCCTAGGATAAATGCCATCCGACCCAGGGGACTTATCTATTTTTACACTTTCCAGAATTGCTACCACCTCCTCCTTATAGAACCATAGAAAATTACAGCTCAGAAACAGGCCTTTTGGCCCTTCCTGTCTGTGCCAAACCATTTTTTGCCTAGTTCCACTGACCTGCACTTGGACCACATCCCTCCACAGCCCTCTCATCCATGAACTTGTCCAAGTGTTTCTTAAATGTTAAAAGTGGCCTTCATAAATCGGAGTATCGAGTATAAAAGTTGGAGTGTAATGGTAAGGTTATATAAGGCCGAATTTGGAGTATTGTGTACAGTTTTGGTCACCTAGTTACAGAAAGGATATAAATATTGTTGAAAGAGTGCAGAGAAGGTTCCCAAGGATGTTGCCGGGACTTGAGAAGTTGAGTGACAGAGAGAGATTGAATAGGTTGGGACTTTATCCACTGGAGCGTAGAAGATTGAGGGGAGATTTACCACTTCATCCGGCAGCTCATTCCACACTCCCACGACTCTCTGCGCGAAGAAGCGCCCCCCCCCCCGCCCCCCGACCTAATATTCCCTTTAAACCTTTCTCCTTTCACCCTTAACCCATGCCCTCTGTTTTTTTCTCTCCCCTAGCCTCAGCGGAAAAAAGCCTGCTTGTATTCACTTCATCTATACCCATCAAAATCGTATACACCTCTATCAAATGGAGACAGACACACAGAGAGACGCAGGGAAAGATTCGCCAATTTGAAAATGATTGTGGATTTACAATGGGCCATTGGAAGTTTGAGAATTCATGGCCAATTATATCATGGAGTGACATTCTGGAAAATTGGCACTGCGAACACAGAAGCACACACACATAAACTTGTACACACACACAGACACACACACACACACACACACACACACACACACACACACACATAGAAAACACACAGACAGCCACACACATGGTAGAGAAACAGACAGTGACTGATTAACATTTTGATTTCTAACAAATAAAAGCCCTGTTTAAACTATCACTGGCGAGTGGGGTTAACCCAGCAAATTCACACAGGCGGGGCAGGATTAAGCACAAGATGGAGACTCGAAGATACGACAGGGCTGACAGTGATCAGATTCCTGAGAGAAAGAGTAAAATATATACGATGTCTTCAACAAGCCTGCAGATGGAGTGCAGTATAGATAATCATGGTTGCTGCCAGATGGGTCTGTCCACTACTGGATAGCCCTCCTGTCCCATGCGTTCACAGGAAGGTCCACCGATGTCAAGCCGGCGTTCTATTCTGACCACTGCCTCCTACTGGACGACTGTCACCTACAGAAAACACAGAAAGTGGGTGAGGCGGACATTGAAGCTGAATGTAGAACTGTTGACCCTGGAGAACCTTGAGGGAATGTCCGGCGTGCGTAGGGTCCTTAATGATGCTGGCTGCTTTTCCCGAGGCAGCGGGAAGTGTGGACGGAACCAATAAATGGGAGGCTGGTTTGAGTAATGGACTGGGTTTAGTTCATGACTGTTTGTAATTTATTGCGGTCCTGGGCAGAGCAGCAGCCATACCAAGCTGTGATACAATCAGAAAGAATGTTTTCTATGGTGCATCTGTAGAAATTGGTCAGAGTCGTAGCGAACAGGCCAAATTTCCTTTATTGTATCTCCGTCGTTTTGTTGGAAAGCTATTAAGGGGAACACCAGGAGTTTCTTCATCCTGAATGGAGTTCAGAAGACGAGAGAGAGTTGAGGGGAAAGTCCCGACTCCGAAAGGTCATCTGCTCTTGCTGTGGTCGATGGGGGTAGGTAGAAAGGAGGATTGCCAGGAGTTGAAAAAGCCAGGGGGTCACCCGGATAATTTTTTCCCCGGGCCCGAAGGTAATGGTTCTCTTTCCAAACATCTGACTTTGTTACTGTGAGGATAGGTTTGCCCATTGTCCACATCAGTTACAGGGAACTCCGTGCTACCTTACAGAAAGAGGCGGGGAGAGCACCTCGCTTGACTGGAGTTAACACGTGGATTACATCAACTGCTTCAACAACAGAGTCGAGAAACCAATTCCTGTATTGAATGTTCCTGAATTCCAGCAAGTTACCTTTTTAATCATTTTCCTGGCTCTGTCTCTTCCCTTGCTCTTCACAGTGCGTTTTGTCTCTGCCCGGCAGTGATAATTCATTGGAAATGTTCCAGAGACCTGCATGAGGCTAACACTGGTGCACTACTGAGGCCGTACTATCAGAGGATCAGTCTTGAAGGAATGCCGCACTGTCAGAGGGTCAGTACTGATGGAGTGCCGCTCTGTCAGAGGTTCAGTACCGAGGGAGTGCCACACTGTCAGAGGATCAGCACTGAGGGAGTGCTGCACTGTCAGAGGGTTAGCACTGAGGGAGTGCTGCACTGTCAGAGGGTCAGTGCTGAAGGAGTGCCACACTGTCAGAGGGTCAGTACTGAGGGAGTGCCGCACTTTCAGAGGGTCAGTACTGAGAGTGCACCACACTGTCAGAAGGTTAGTATTGAGGGAGTGCTGCACTGTCAGAGGGTCAGTGCTGAGGAAGTGCTGCACTGCCAGAGGGTCAGTCCTGAGGGAGTTCCGCACTGTCAGAGGGTCAGTACTGAGGGAATGCCGCACTGTCAGAGGGTCAGTGCTGAAGAAGTATTGCAAAGTCAGAGTTTCAGTGCTGAAGGACTTCCGCACTGTCAGAGGGTCAGTACTGAGGGAGTGCCGCACTGTCAGAGGGTCAATGCTGAAGGAGTCCTGCACTGTCAGAGGGTCAGATTGAGGGAGTGCCCACTGGCAGAGGGTCAGTGCTGAGGGAGTGCTGCACTGTCAGAGGGTCAGTACTGAGGGCGTGCTGCACTGTCAGAGGGTCAGTACTGAGGGAGTGCCGCACTATCAGAGGTTCAGTATTTTGAGTGCACTGCACTGTAAGAAGGTTAGTACTGAGGGAGTGCCGCACTGTCAGAGGGTCAGTACTGAGGGATTGCTGCACTGTCAGAGGGTCAGTACTGAGGGAGTGCCGCACTGTCAGAGGGTCAGTGCTGAGAGAGTGCCGCACTGTCAGAGGGCCAGTACTGAGGGAGTGCTGCACTGTCAGAGGGTCAGTACTGAGGGAGTGCTGCACTTTCAGATAGTCAGTGCTGAAGGAGTTCCGCACTTTCTGAGGGTCAGTACTGAGGAAGTGCTGCACTGTCAGAGGGTCAGATTGAGGGAGTGCCCACTGGCAGAGGGTCAGTGCTGAGGGAGTGCTGCACTGTCAGAGGGTCAGTACTGAGGGAGTGCTGCACTGTCAGAGGGTCAGTGCTGAGGGAGTGACGCACTGTCAGAGGGTCAGTGCTGAAAGAGTGCTGCACTGTCAGAGGGTCAGTACTGAGGGAGTGCCGCACTGTCAGAGGATCAGTGCTGAGGGAGTGCTGCACTGCCAGAGGGTCCGTACTGAGGGAGTGCCGCGCTGTCAGAGGGTCAGTGCAGAAGAAATTTCGCAGTGTCAGAGTGTCAGTGCTGAGGGAGTGCCGCACTGACAGAGGGTCCATACTGAGGGAGTGCCGCGCTGTCAGAGGGTCAGTGCTGAAAATGTTTCGAACTGTCAGAGTGTCAGTGCTGAAGGAGTGCTGCATTGTCAGAGGGTCGGTGCTGAGGGAGTGCTGCACCGTCAGAAGGTCAGTTCTGAGCTGGTGCTGCACGTCAGAGGGTCAGTACATTAGATAGTTAAACCGACCCCTTCAGTACCCTCGTTGGCATATGGTACATCTGAATCTGAATTTTACTCTACACCCTCATCTCCACCAATGAAATATTCGTGTCCTGTAAATACATTGCACCCCAAAATGGTTTAGTTATAATAAATACAAACAAGATACTGGATGATAACGTTTGTTATGAATTGGTACCAGTTGTAGTAGATTTCACTAAAATTCATTTCCAAGATTGGCGTCCCTCTCAACTTAGTGAATTATATTTTCAGTAAACACAGAGGTTGTGAAATCAAGAAGTAACAAAGGAGGTGCAAGAATGGTTTGGTGACTTCAAAGGTCGTTAGAGCAGGGCCTTAATTAATATTTCAGCAACTGTTTATAGTGCAGCAACGTCCGCGGTTATTGCTGTTGATTTAGCAAATCTAGAACTTAAACTTCAAACATTAACCCAGCAGGTTAAGCCTGTAATGGCTGAGGAAAATAACAATAATCAGAATGCTGCTTCAGGATCATCGTTCCGATAACTTGCTGATCAATATGTGGTGACTGCATTAGAAAGACATGCTACAATCATTCATCAAATTATTAAAGACAAGGCTATGAATGATGGGAAACAGCAGAATAGAACCTTGTGTCGTGTCTGTGGGAATTGGATGATAGAACAATTTAGAGAGAATTCAGAACAAGCTAATTAGGGAAGATTCCTCCCTGGATTAGTAATGGACAATGAGATTACCTAAATTGTGGACAAAGACATCCTAATATATCCTGATGTCAGTTTGGATGATTGACCAAGGTTTGGTTTGAGAATAATTGTGGTGGAGTTTTCCAAAAGGCTTTAGGATTAATAGTGCGGATTCCAATGGATGCAGTGGGATGAAAAGTATTAGAGGTTAAGAACGTTGGTATCATTATGGATGGTATATGGATCGTATATGGTAAGTTCTACCTTATGTTGTAGAAGAGAGGGGAATTTTGTGGGGACTACTTCAAGCGAATGCCAACAATCAGGAAGTATAATTGCTTGTCCAGATCTCAATATATTCAAACAAACAAGCTTCTTGTGGGTTCAAAGTTGATGAAAATCTAAATTGTGTTCTGGAAGTTAGGCATCTCGATAGAGACATCACTAATGGCAGCTTCTAAAGGAAATGGTGGATATTGCAGGACCATTCCCATTGAACCATTATCAGTTTGAATATTTATAATATCACCCACACTCCACGTAAACCAGCAAGAACAGGCCAAATTGAATTGGCTCAAATACACCATAGAAAGGGTGGATAATTATTAATGGATGAACTTCAGGGCAATTTAGGTGAAGATTTTGAGCAATATAACAGTGAACAATCTAACACTGCTATCAGCCAAATAGTTGATCATTTGGAGCACAGTGCAGCATGTTTAGCTGCTGCTGATCACATTTACATTCAACTGAAACAAACTGCTGAGAGGATTGATGAGAATATAAAGGACGAGGGTTGGTGGGATGGTTGCTCGAACCAGAGTTCACATTTTCAAATCCATCCCGGGGTTCTTCTGACCCTCGTTCACAAACTCCGCCTTCCCGCCACTGGGGAATGCCAGGATGGACAGCCGGAAACGGCAGTGCACCTGCGCGCAGTGGGAAGCGGGCCGCGCGCTCGAGGGGTGGAGCACACGCAGGCGCACCTGGAGCTGCGGCTGCTGTTTTCCCGCTCGCCTATTGGTCAAAGTGCGATGACGTTCTGCGGGCGGCGAGTGACGTCAGACCTCCCGCCAGCCGCGCGCAGAAAGCGTTGAACGGTCGGGCCACGTGAAGGCGGGTAGATTCTCACGTCACTGAGTGGGCGGGACTGAATTGTATCCTCACTTTCCATTGGTGCATTCTGCTGTCCGCCAGGTGAAGACAGCCAATAGGGAGTCGCTTCAGCAGAATGATTGACAGCCAGTCTGGGTCCGCCCACCCGGCCAGATTGTGATAAAGCAGCAACTTGCTGTGCATTCACTGCCATTGGGGACATTCCCAGGCAGCAAGAGGCGGCAAGGGCGGCGCCTTCCGTCCCAAAGAGCAGCATTCACACCATACCGCTTTCTCTTCCATTTGGGCAGCACCAAAACAGCTTCTTGTTATTTATTTCATTGGCAGCTCCCCCGGGTGCTCTTGATGCTCCTGTTCCAGCACCATTCCTCTTAATGATGGGAAATGACGCTCTCAGAGCCCAGAACAAACATCCAGCAACACCCACAGCTCCCAGATTCCCCCAACCCCAATAAGAGAGCCCTCTATCACAATTCGGAGTGTGCCTTATATCAATTTGGATTGTCCATTATCCTGATTTAGTGTACCCCCATCCCAATTTGGAGCATCACCTAATCCCGAATAAGAGAGCCTTCTATCTCGATTAAGGGTGCCCCCTATTTAGATTTGGAGTAGAGACTATTTCAGTTCTGAATGCTTGTATCTCAACTAGAAGTGACTTATATCCATTTGGAGTGCTACGGTCCATTAGGAATGACCGCTGTTAATAAGGAGTGATGTCTGTTAATTCATATCAATGAGGCGTATCCCACTCAATTTGGAGTGGCCTCCACCTCGATTTGGAGTGGCCCATATCTAGATTTGGAATGCCTGTGTCGATTTGGGGCACGCGCTATCTTGAATAAGAAATCCTTTCCCTTCAATTAGGAGTGCCCCTTATTTAGATTTGGAGCAGCGACTATTGCAGTTCCGAGTGCCACATCTCAATTGGGTGTGTCCCGCCTCAATTCGGAGCGCCCCCTGTCAATTAGAAGTGCCCCCTGTCAATTAGAGTGCCCCCTGTTAATTAGGAGTGCCCCCTGTCAATTAGAGTGCCCCCGGTCAATTAGGAGTGCCCCTGTCAATTAGGAGCGCCCCCTGTCAATGAGGAGTGCCTCCTGTCAATTAGGAGCGCCACCTGTCAATTAGGAGTGCCCCCTGTCAATTAGAGTGTCCCTGTCAATTAGGAGATACCCTTGTCAATTAAGACTGCCCCCTGTCAATTAGGAGAGTCCCTGTCAAGTAGTAGTGACCCTATCTCAATTTGGAGTGCCCCCCGTCAATTAGGAATGTCCCCTGTCAATTAGGATTGCCTCCTGTCAATTAGAAGTACCCCCTTTCAAGTCGGAGCACCCCCTGACACTCGGAATGTCCCCCGTCAATTAGGAATGTCCCTTGTCAATTAGGAGCGCCTCCTGTCAATTAGGAGCGCCTCCTGTCAATTAGGAGCGCCTCCTGTCAATTATGAGTGCCCCTGTCAATTAGGATCAACCCCTGTCGAGTGGAGCGCCCCCAACAATAAGTAGTGCCAGCGCCATTTCAGAGTACCCCTTTCAATTTGGAGTACCCCCTGTCAATTAGGAGTGCCCTCTGACAATTTGCAACGCCCCTGTCTATTAGTAGTGCCCTTGTCAATGAGGATTGCCCCTTGTCAATGAGGAGCACCCTCTGTCAATTAGGAGCGCCCCCTGTCAATTAGGAGCGCCCCCATCAATTAGTAGCTCCCGGGTCAATTAGGAGTGCCTCTTGTCAGTTAGGAGTGCCCCCTATCGTTAGGAGTGCCCCCTGTCATTTAGGAGAGCCTCCTGTCATTTAGGACTTCCCCCCTGCCAATTAGGAATGCACCTGTCAATTAGGAGTGCCCCCTGCCAATAAGGAATGCACCTGTCAATTAGCAGTGCCCCCTGTCAATTGGGAGTGCACCCACGTGCTTTAAAAAAAATACAATTTTTCCTCCCACTTCACCCCGCGCCCGACCCACTTCTGGTCTTCTGGTTAAATTTACTCACAAGGAAACCCCGCGAAAAAGTAAGTATTAAAAGTTGATCTCTTACCCTTTCTAGTCTAGCCTCAACTCGCTTCTCACCACCTTGCTCCGGTTGAAACACTGAGCGAGCTACCCCCACGTCAGGAGCTTTTATTTTAAAAAATACAATTCTTCCTCCCACGTCACCCCGCGTCGGGTATACCTCCGGTTTTCCGGTTAAAGTTACGAACAAGGAAACCCAGCGAAAAAGTATGCATTAGAAGTGGATCTCTTAGCCTTTTTAGTCCAGCCTCAACTAGCTCCTCACTACCTTGCTCCGGTTGAAAATTATGTGCACCCTCTGTCAATTAGGAGTGCCTCCTGTCAATTGGTAGAGCCTCCTGTCAATTGGTAGGGCCTCCTATCTCAATTAGCAGTGCCCCCTGTCAATTAGGAGTGCCCCCTGTCAATTGGGGTTGCCCCCATCTCAACTAGGTGTGCCCCCTGTCAATTAGAAATGCCCCCTGTCAATTAACAGCGCCCCTTGACCAAATAGGAGAGCCTCCTGTCAATTAGGAGTGCCCCCATCAATTTGGAGTGTGCCCTGTCAATAAGGAGTGCCCCTGTGATGCAGAGGTGCCCCCGTCTCAATGAGCAGTGCCCCCATATCATCTAGGAGTGCCCCCTATCTCAAGTAGCATCCCACCCCCACCCCCTTCAATAAGGAGTACCTCTATCAAGTAGGAGTGCCCCTATCTCAATTAGGAGTGCCCCTGTCAAGTAGGAGTGCCCCCTGTAAATTAGGTATGCCCCCGGCAATTCGAAGTGCCTCCTATCTCAATTAAGAGTGCCCCGCCTAAATTAGGAGTGCCCCCATCTCAATTAGCAGTGCCCCTGTCAATTAGGAGTGCCCCTGTCAATAAGGAGTGTTCCCTGTCAATTAGGAGCGCCCCTGTCGATTAGGATTGCCACTGTCAATTAGGAGTGCCCACATTCTCAATTAGGGATGCCCGTGTCAATTAGGAGTGCCCCGTGTCAATTAGCAGTGCCCTCCATCAATTAGGAGTGACCCCTATCAATTGGAAGTGCCCCCTGCCAGTTAGGAGTGCACCCTGTCAGATAGGAATGCCCCTTTTCAATTAGGAGTTCCCCTTTTCAATTAGGAGTGCGCCCTATCTCAGTTAGCAATGCCCCTGTCCATTAGGAACTCCAGGATGAATATTTCCCATCAGCCACAACCCTTTGTTTTCTTCCAGCTAGGCAATTCCTTTTCCAAACCACTAAATCAACCTCAATCACATGTATCCGTATTTTCGGCAAATGCTTACCATGAGGAACGTTATCAAGCGCTTTGCTGAAAACCGTAGACACCACATCAACCGCTTTACCCTCATCCACCTCTTTGATCACCTTCTCAAATAATTCAATAAGGTTTGTGAGGCACGGCCTACCCTTCACAGAACCGTGCTGACTGTCCCTAATCAAATTATTCCTTTCTAGTTGATTATAAATCCTATCTCATATAATCCTTTCCAATACTTTGCCCACAACAGAAGTAAGGCTCAGTGGTCTATAATTACCAGGGTTGTCCCTACTCCCCTTCTTGAAGAAGGGGACAGCATTTGCTATCCTCCAGTCTTCTGGCACTGTTCCTGTAGACAATGACGGAACAAAGATCAATGCCAAAGGCTCTGCAATCTCCTCTCTCGCCTCCCAGAGAATCGCAGGATAAATCCCATCCGGCCCAGGGGACTTATCTATTTTTACCCTTTCCAGAATTGCTCATGCCTCCTCCTTATGAACATCAATCCCATCCAGTCCAAAAGCCTGCTTCTCAGTATTCCCCTGGACAACACTTTCCCTCTCCAGTGTGATTATCGACGAAAAATATTCATTTAGTGCTCTCCTATCTCTTCAGACTCCACGCAGAACTTCCTACTACTATCCTTGACTGGCCCTAATCTTACCCTAGTCATTCGTTTACTCCTGACATACCCCTGTCAAGTCGGAGTGCGCCCTGTCAATCAGGAGTGCCCCCTATCTCAATTAGGCGTGCACACTTTCAATTTGAAGTGCCACCTAACTCAATTGGTAGTGCCCCCTGTCAATTAGGAGCAATACCCTGTGGAATAGGAGTGCACGTGTCAATGGGGAGTGCCCCCTGCAAATTTCGAACGCTCCCTGTCAATTAGGAGGGAAGACTGTCCATTAGGAGTGTCCCCTGTCAATTAGGAGTGCCCTATTTCAGATTGGAGTGCCCCCTACCTCAATTAGGAATGCCCCTATCAATTAGGAGTGCCCCCCGTCAATTAAGAGCGCCCCCATCAATTAGGAGTGCCCCCTGTCAATTGTGAGTGCCCCCTGTCAATTGGGAAGGCCTCCTATGTCAATTAGCAGTGCCCCCTGTCAGTTAGGGGTGCCCCCTGTCAGTTAGGAGTGCCCCCACCTCAATTAGTGATGCCCCTGTCAATTAGGAGTGACCCCTGGCAATTAGGAGCGCCCCCCCCCCATCTAGTGGGAGTGCCCTCTGTCAATTGGTAGTGCCCCTGTCAAATAGGAATGCATCCCGTGTCAACTAGCATTGCATCTGCAAATTAGGGTTCCTCCTGTCAATTAGGAATGCCCCCTGTCAATTAGGACTGCCCCCGGTCATTATGGTATGCGCCCCATCATTTATCAGTGGCCCTGTCAATTAGGAGTGTCCACAGTAAATTAGGAGTGCCCCGTGTCAATTAAGAGTACCCCCGCCAATTCAGAGAGCCAATTTCAGTTAGCGCGCTCCCTGTCAATGAGGAGTGCCGCTAGTCACTTAGGAGTGCCCCTGTCAATGAGGATAGCACATGTATATTAGGAGTGCCGCCTGTAAATAAGGAGTGCACCTGTCAATTAGGACTGTTCCCTGTCAATCAGGAGTTCGCTCTGTCAATTACGAGCGCTTCCTGTCAATTGGGAATGCCCCCGGTCATTTTGGAGTGCTCGCCATTGATTAGGAGTGGCGCTGTCAATTAGGAGAGTCCCCTGTCAATTAGGAGTGTCCCCTGTCAATTAGGAGTGTCCATGTCAATAAGGAGTGCCACTTGTGTATTAGGAGCACCCTCTGTCAATTACTTGCGCCCCCGGTCAACTGGAAGTGTCCCCATCAATTAGTAGTGCCCGGTTCAATTAAGAGTGTCCCGTGTCAATTAGCAGTGCCCCGTGTCAACGAGCATTGCGTCTGCAAATTAGGGTTCCTCCTGTCAATTAGGAGTGCCCCCTGTCAATTAGGATTGCCCCCGGTCATTATGGGATGCGCCCCATCATTTAGCAGTGCCCCTGTCATTTAGGAGTGTCCACAGACAATTAGGAGTGCCCCGTATCAATTAAGAGTACCCCCGCCAATTCAGAGTGCCAATGCCAGTTAGCGTGCTCCCTTTCCATGAGGAATGCCGCTAGTCACTTAAGAGTGCCCCTGTCAATGAGGAAAGCACATGTAAATTAGGAGTGCCGCCTGTCAATAAGGAGTGCACCTGTCAATTAGGACTGTTCCCTGTCAATCAGGAGTTCGCTCTGTCAATTACGAGCGCTTCCTGTCAATTGGGAATGCACCCGGTCATTTTGGAGTGCTCACCATCGATTCGGAGTGGCGCTGTCAATTAGGAGAGTCCCCTGTCAATTAGGAGTGTCCCCTGTCAATTAGGAGTACCCCCTGTCAATTAGGAGTGTTCCGTGTCAATTAGGAGTGCCCCCTGTCAATTAGGAGTGTCCCCTGTCACTTAGGAGTGTCCCCTGTCAATTAGGAGTGCCCCCTGTCAATTAGGAGTGTCCCGTGTCAATCAGGAGTGCCCCCTGTCAATTAGGAGTGTCCCATGTCAATTAGGAGTGTCCCATGTCAATTAGGAGTGCCCCCTGTCCATCGTGAGTGCCAATGTCTATTAGGAGTGCCCCCTGTCAATCAGGAGGGCCACTTATCAATAAAGAATGCCCGTCTAAATTAGGAGTTCCCCCTGTCAATTAGGAGTGTCCGTGTCAATCAGGAGATCCCCTTGTTAATGAGGAGTTTCCCCCTCCCGTCAATTTGGAGTGCCGCCTGTCAGTTAGGAGTGCGCCCTATCAAATAGGAGTGCCCCTGTCAATCAGGAGTGCCCTCTGTCAGTTAGGCGTGCCACCTGTCAATTAGGTGTGCCCACTGTCAATTAGGCGTGCCCCGTTCAATTTGTAGTGCGCCCTGTCAATTAGCAGTGCCCCAGACAATTAGGAGTGCCCCCTGTCAACTGGGAGCGCCCATGTCAATTCAGAGTGCTCCATATCAATTAGGAGCACTCCCCTGTCAATTAGGAGGGCAGCTGTCAATGAGGAGTGCCCACTGACAATTGGGAATGCCCCTTGGCAATTACAATTGCCCACGGTAAATTTGCATTGCTCACCGTCAATTAGGAGGGCGTCCGTAAATTAGGAAAGCCCCCTATCAATTATGAGTGCCCCATGTCAATGAGAGTGGGCAAAGCAGTTAGGAGTTCCCACTGTCAATTTGGAGCGCTCCCTGTCAATTAGGAGTGCCCCCTGTCAATGAGGAGTGGCAGGGGGCACTCTTCATTGACAGGGGGCACTCCTCATAGACAGTGGACACTCCTCATTAACAGTGGGGGCACAGCTAATTGACAGAGGGCACTCCTAATTGAAAGGGGATACTCCTGACTGACGGGGAACTCCTAATTGACAAGGGGCACTCCTAATTGAAAGGGAGTACTCCTAATTGACAGGGGGCACTCCCAGTTGACATTGGCAGTCCCAATTAACAGGGAGTACTGCTAATTAAACGGGGTAACTCCTAATTAACAGGGGGCACTCCTAATTGAACGGAGGAACTCCTAATTGACGGGGCACTCCTAATTGACCGGGGACAGTCCGAATTGACAGAGGGCACTCCAAATTCACAGGGAAACTCGTAATTGAACGGGAGTGGGGGGTGGGGGGTGGGAGGTACTCCTAATTAACATTGGGTACTCCTAATTGATAGGGCCACTCATAATTGATAGCGGTCACTCCTAATTGTCAGGGAGCGCTCCTAATTGTCGGTGAGCAATGCAAATTTACCGTGGGCAATTGTAATTGCCAAGGGGCATTCCCAATTGTCAGTGGGCACTCCTCATTGGCAGGGGGCACTCGTAATTGGCAGGGGCACTCGTAATTGGCAGGGGGCAATCCTAATTGACAGCGGGCACGACTAATTAACAGGAGGTACTCCAAATTGAAAGGGGTTACTCCTATTTGGCAGGGGGCAATCCAAAATGACAGGGGGCACTCCTCTGTGACAGGAGGCACTCCTAACTGTCCGGGGGAGCACCTAACTGACAAGGGGAACACCTAATTGAAAGTGGGTACTCCTAATTGACAGGGGGCACTCCTAATTGACAGGGGCACTCCTAATTGACAGGGGGCACTCCTCATTGAGAATGGCGGGGGGCAATCCTCGTTGAGAAATGGCAATCCTCATTGACAGGGGGCACTCCACATTGACAGGGGTAGCTCATTATTGACAGGGTTCACTCCTAACTGACAGGGGACACTCCAAATTGGCAAGGGTCACTCCTAATTGACAGGGGACACTCCTAATTGACAGAGGACTCTCCTACATGATAGGGTACAGTCCCACTTGATGGGAGGCTCTCGTAATTGACAGAGAGCGCTCCTCAATGACAGGCGCTTTCCTAATTGAGATAGGGGGCGCTCCTAATTGACAAGTGGCCCTTCTAATTGACGGGGGGCACTCCAAATTGCCAGGGGGCTCTCCTAATTGACAGGGGGCTCGCCTAATTGAAAAGAGGCACTCCTAATAGAAAGGGGCACTCCTAATTTAGAGTGGGCACTCCTAATTGACAGGGGACGCTCCTAATTGACATAGGCACTCCAAATTGACAGGTGGCTCTTCTGATTGACAGGGGGCACTGCCAATTGGCCCGGGCACTCCAAATTGAGAGGAAGTGCTCCTACTTGACAGGGGCCACTCCTAATTGACAGGGGGCATTCCTAATTGAAGGGTTTACTCCTAATTGATGCGGGCACTCGTGACGAGGGCGGTCCTAATTTACATGTGACACTCGTAATTGACAGGGTGCACTGCTAATTGAGAGGGGGCACTTCTAATAGACAGGGCGCTCCCAATTGACAGGGTTCACTGGTATCTGACAGGGGACACTCCTAATTGGCAGGGAGCTCTCCTAATTGACATAGGGCACAGTTGTAATTGACAAGCTGCACTCCCAGTTGAGAAAGGGGGCACTCCTACATGGCAGGGGCAATCCTAATTCACATGGGATACTGCTGATTGAGATAGGGGGCGCTCCTAATTGACAGTGGCGCTCATAATTGTCAGGGGGCACTGCTAATTGAGATAGGAATCACGGCTATTGGAATGGGGAACTCCCAATTGACAGAGGGCACTCCTATTTGACAGAGGGCACTCCTAATTGACAATGGACGTTCCTAATTTACAGACGGCACTGCCAATTGACAGTGGCACTCATAATTGACAGGGGCACTGCTAATTGAGATAGTGTGCACTCCTAATTGACAGAGGGCATTCCTAATTGAAAGGGGGCACTGCTAATTGACACGTGGCACTCCTACTTGACAGGGACCTCTCCTAATTGACGTGGGCACTCCGAATTGATGGGGGCGGTCTAAATTTACAAGGGACACTCCTAATTGATAGGGTGCACTGCTAATTGAGAGGGGGCACTCCTAATTGACAGGGGGTGCTCATTACTGACAGAGGTCACTCCTAAGTGACAGGGGACACTACACTGCTAATTGACAGGGGACGTCCCTAATTGATAGGGAGCTCTCCTAATTGACAGGGAGCTCTCCTAATTGACAGGGGCATTTCTAATTGAGATAGTGGGCAGTCCTAATTGACAGAGGGCACTATTAATTGAAAGGGGTAAGTGCTAGTTGACACGGGGCACTCCTAATTGACAAGCGCATTGCTAATTGCGATAGTGAGCACTCCCAATTGACACGGGCACTCCTAATCGACAGGGGGCGCTCCTGATTGACAGGGAGCTCTCCTAATTGAGATAGGGAACACTTCTAATTGACAGACGGCATTTTGGCACTCCTGATTGGCAGCGGGCACTCCTACTTGACAGGGGGCACTCGTAAATGGGAGGGGACAATCCTAAATGACAGGGTGCACGACTAATTGACAGGGGGTACTCCAAATTGACAGGGGGCAGTCCACATGGACAGGGGGAACTCGAAATTGACAGGGGGAACTCCAAATTGACAGGCGTCACTCCTAATTATCAGGGGTCACTCCTAAGTGTCAGGGAACACTCTAAAATGCCAGCGGGCAAACATAATTGACAGGGGGCAGTCCTAACCGACAGAGGGAGCTCCTAACTGACAAGGGGCACTCTTAATTGAAAGGGTATACTCCCAATTGACAGGGGGCACTCCTAATTGACAGGAGGCGCTCCTCATTGAAAGGGGGCAGTCCTAGTTGACAGGAGGCGCTCCTCATTGACAGGGGGCAGTCCTCATTGACAGGGGGCACTCTTCATTGACAGGGGGCAATCCTTATTGAAAGGGTTCACTCCTCATTGGCATCGGGCACTCCAAATTGACATGGAGGCGCTACTAATTGATAGGGGGAACACCTCATTGACAGGGGGCAGTCCTCATTGAAAGGGGGCAGTCCTCATTGAAAAGAGGTACTCCTCATTGACAGGGGGTACTCTTCATTGACAGTGGGCAATCCCCATTGACAGGGGGAACTCCAAATTGACAGGGGTCACTCCTAATTGTCAGGGGTCACTCCTACGTGTCAGGGGACACTGCAACATGACAGCGGGCATTCCTAATTGATAGGAGGAGCTCCTAACTGACAAGGGGCACTCCTAACTGAAAGAGGGTACTCTTCGTTGACCGGGGGCACTCCATTTGACACTATGGCACTCCAAATTGACAGGAGGCACTCCTAATTTACAGGGGTAGTCCTAATTGACCTGGAGCACCCCTCATTGACGGTGAGCAATCCTTATTGACAGGGAGCACTCCCTACTGACAGGGGGCACTCCTTATTTACAGGGGGCACTTCTAATTGACGGGGCTCTCAAATTGACAGGGGGCGCTCCAATTAACTGAGGGTACTCCAATTGACACGGGGCACTCCAATTGATAGGGAGTATTCCATTGACAGGGGGACTCCAATTGACATGGGGAACTCCTAACAGACAGGGGCACTCCTCATTGGCAGGGGGCACTCCGATTGACACGGTGGAACTCCTAATTGACAGGGAGCACTCCTAATTGACAGGGACAGTCCTAATTGACAGGGGGCAATCCTCATTGACAGGCGGCACTCCTTATTGACAGGGGGAACTCCATAATGACGGGGGCACTCCTAATTGACAGGGGCAGTCCTAATTGACAGGGGGCAATCCTCATTGACAGGGGGCACTCCTTATTGACAGGGGGAACTCCACAATGACAGAGGGCACTCCTAATTGACAGGGGCAGTCCTAATTGACAGGGGGCGCACCTAATTGACAAGGGGCGCTCCTAATTGACAAGGGGCGTTACTACCTGACAGGGGGCGCTACTAACTGACAGGGGGCACTCCGAATTGAAAGGGGGTTCTCCTAATTGACTGAGGACACTCATCATTGACTGGGGTCACTCCTCATTGACAAGGGGCGCTCCATATTGATAGGGGGCACACCTTATTTAAAGGGTGAACTCTTCATTGACATGGGGGCACTCATAACTGACAGGGGGAGGCTCCTCATTGGCGGTAAGGCACCCCTCATTGACGGGGGGCACTCATCATTGACTAGGCGCTCTCCTCATTGACGGTTGGGATCATCTTTGACGTGGGGGGAATCCTCATTGACGGCGATGCACTCCTCATTGACAGTGGGGCACTCCTCTTTGAGCGGGCGGGGGGGCACTCCTTATTGGGAGGGGGCGCTCCTAATTGACAAGGGGAGCTCCTCATTGACATGGGCGCTCCTAAATGCAAGGGGGCACTCCTCATTGACTGGGGGCACTCCTCATTGACTGGGCGCACTCCTCATTGGCATGGGGCCCTCCGACGTGACATGGGGTACTCCTAATTGACATGGGGCAGTCCTGATTGAGAGGGGGCACTCCCTATTGACAACGGGCACTCATTATTGACAGTGGGCACTGCTAATTGACAGGGGGCACTCAAATCGACAGTGGGTGCCCTAATTTACATGGGGTACTCGAATTGACACGGGGCACTCCAATTGACAGGGAGTCCTCCAATTGACAGGGGGACTCCAATTGACATGGGGAACGGACAACTGACAGGGGGCACTCCTCATTAGCAGAGGGCACTCCTAATTGATAGGGGGCACTCGTAATTGTCCGGGGGCAGGCAGTCCTAATTGACAGGGGGCACTCCTCATTGGCAGGGGGCACTCCTAATTGACAGGGGGCACTCCTCATTGACAGGGGGCACTCCTCATTGGCAGGGGGCACTCCTAATTGACAGGGGGCACTCCTCATTGACAGGGTGCGCTCCTCATTGGAATCAGGCACTCCTAATTGACATGGGGGCGCTCCTAATTCATAGGGGCACTCGTAATTGGCAGGGGCAGGCAGTCCTAATTGACAGGGTGCACGACTAATTGACAGGGGGCACTCCAAATTGACAGGGGGAACAACAAATTGACAGGGGACACAACTAATTGTCCGGGGTCTCTCCTAAGTGTCAGGGGACACTCTAAATTGACAGCGGGCAACACCTAATTGACAGGGGGCATTCCTGCCCGACAGAGGGAGCTCCTAACTGACAAGGGGCACTCATAATTGAAAGGGGGTACTCCTAATTGACAGGGGGCACTCGGAAATGACAGGGGTCAAACCTAATTGACAGTTAGCACTCCTCATTGACGGGGGCACTCCTCATTGACAGGGGGCACTCCTCATTGACAGGGGGCAATCCTCACTGACAGGGTGCACTCCTCATTGGCATCGGTCACTCCTAATTGCCATGCGGGCGCTCCTAATTGATAGGGGGCACTCCTAATTAAAGGGGGCAATCCTAATTGACAGGGGGCACTCCTTATTGATAGGGGGGAACTCCAATTGACAGGGGGAACACCAAGTGGGCATGGGTCAATCCTAATTGTCAGGGATAACTTCTAAATGGCAGGTGACATTCCTAATTGTCAGCGGTGACGCCTAATTGGCAGGGGACACTCGAAAACGACAGTGGGCACTCATAATTGACAGGTGGCACTCCTAACTGACAGGGGGAGCCCCTAATTGACAAGGGACATTCCCAAATGAGAGGGGGCACTCCTAATTGAAAGGGGCACTCCTCGTTGACAGGGGGCACTCCTCATTGACAGGGGGCATTCCTCATTGAAAGGGAGCACTCCTCATTGACAGGGGGTCCTCCTCATTGACAGGGGGCACTCCTCATTGACAGGGGCCAATCCAAATTGACAGGGGGCAAACCAAATTGA
Source organism: Mustelus asterias (assembly GCF_964213995.1). Lineage (NCBI taxonomy): Eukaryota > Metazoa > Chordata > Chondrichthyes > Carcharhiniformes > Triakidae > Mustelus > Mustelus asterias. Next base: position 140,156 of record NW_027590440.1, read on the forward strand.
CAGGGGGCACTCCCAATTGACAGGGGGAACTCCGAATTGACAGGGGTCACTCCTAATTGTCAGGGGTCACTCCTAAATGTCAGGGGGAGCTCCTAACTGACACGGGGCACTCCAAATTGAAAGGGGGTACTCCTAATTGACAGGGGGCACTCCTAAATGACAGGGGGTATTCCTAATTGACAGGGGGCACTCCTCATTGACAGGGGGCAATCCTCATTCAAAGGGGACACTCCGCATTGACAGGGGGCACTCCTCATTGACAGGGGCACTCCAATTGACATCTGGGACTCCTCATTGACAGAGCGCACATAAATTGACAGGGGGCATTCCTCATTGACCAGGGGCACTCCATTTGACACGGTGGCGATCCAAATTGACAGGGGGCACGCCTAATTTACAGGGGCAGTCCTACTTGACATGGGGCACTCCTCATTGACAGTGGGCACTCCTAATTGACAGGGGGCACTCCTCATTGACAGGGGGCACTCCTCATTGACTGGGGACAATCCTCTCTGAAAGGGGGCTATCCAAATTGACATGGGGCAATCCAAATTAATAGGGGGAACTCCAAATTGACAGGGGTCAGTCCAAATTGTCAGGGGTCACTCCTAAGTGTCAGGGGACAGTGCAACCTGACAGCGGACATTCCTAATTGACAGGGGGCACGCCTAACTGACAGGGGTCCAGACACACGGGGCACTCCTAATTGAAAGGGGGAAATCCTCATTGACAGAGCGTACTCAAATTGACAGGGGGCACTCCTCATTGACCAGGGGCACTCCATTTAACACGGTGGCGCTCCAAATTGACAGGGGCACTCCTCATTGACAGGGAGCACTCCTCATTGAAAGGCGGCACTCTCTATTGACAGGGGGCAATCCTTATTTGCAGGGGGCACTCCAAATTGACGGGGCACTTAAATTGAGAGGGGGCGCTCCAATTAACAGGGGGTGCTCCAATTGACATGGGGAGCTCCTCATTGACAGTGGGCACTCCAATTGACACGGTTTCACTCCTAATTCACAGGGGACAGGGGCAGTTCTAACTGAAAGGGGGCAGTCCGCATTGACAGGGGGCACTCATCATTGACAGGGGGAACTCCTCATTGACAGGGGCACTCCAATTGACACAGTGGCACTCCTAATTGACAGGGGTAGTCCTAATTGACAGCGGGCGCTCCTCATTGACATGGCTCGCTCCTATTTGGCAGGGGTCGCTCCTAATTGGCAGGGGGCGCTCCGAATTGACAAGGGGCGCTCCTATTTGTCAAGGAGTGCTCCTAACTGACAGTGGGCGCTCCTAACCTACAGGGGGCACTCCGAATTGAAAGGGGTACTCCTAATTGAATGAGGGCACTCCTCATTGACAAGGGGCGCTCCACATTGATAGGGGGCACACCTCATTCACAGGGGGAACTCTTCATTGACATGGGGGCACTCATAACTGACAGGGGGAGTCTCCTCATTGACGGTGGGGCATCTCTCATTGAGGGGGGGGGGCTCTCATCATTGCCTGGTATGCTCTCCTTATTGACGGGTGGACACTCCGCTTTGACGTGGGGGGAATCCTCATTGACGGGGATGCACTCCTCATTGACAGTGGGGCGCTCCTCTTTGAGAGGGGGGGTAGCACTCCTCATTGACTGGGGACACTAAATATTGACTGGGGGAACTACCCATTGACAGTGAGCGCTCCTAATTGACAAGGGGAGCTCCTTATTCACAGGGGTCACTCCTCATTGACTTGGGGCACTCCTCATTGACTGGGGGTACTCCTCATTGACAGGGTGCAGTCCTCATTGACATGGGGATCTCCTAATTGACATGGGGCATTCCATATTGACATGAGGTACTCCTTTTTGACAGTGGGCACTCCTTATTGACAGGGGGCACTCCAATTGACAGGGAGTACTCCAATTGACAGAGGAACTCCAATTGACATTGGGAACACCTAACTGACAAGGGGCACTACTTATTGACAGGGGGCACTCCTAATTGACACGGGCAGATCTAATTGACAGCGGGCACTCCTCATTGACGGGGGGCACTCCTCATTGACAGTGGGCGCTCCTCATTGACAGGGGTCGCTCCTATGTGGCAGGGATCTCTCCGAATTGACAGCGGGCGCTCTTAATTGACAAGGGGCGCTCCTAATTGACAGGGGGCGCTCCTAACTGACAGGGGGCAGTCCTAATTGAAAGGGGGTACTCCTAATTGACTGCGGGCTCTCCTCATTGACAGGGGGCACTCCTCATTGACAGGGGGCATTCCTCATTGACAAGGGGCGCTCGACATTGATAGGGGGCAATCCTCATTGACATGGGGCACTCGTAAATGACAGGGAGAGACTCCTCACTGACGTCGGGGCACCCCTCATTGACGGGGGTGGGCACTCCTAATTGACTGAGGGCTCTCCTCATTGACGGTTGGGCACTCCTCTTTGACGTGGGGGGATCCTCATTGATGGGGGTGCACTCCACATTTACAGTGGGGCACTCCTCTTTGAGCGGGGGGGAGGGTCACTCCTCATTGACAGTGGACACTACATATTGACTGGGGGAACTCCTCATTGAATGGGAGCAACCCTAATTGACAGGGGGGCCTCCTAATTGCAAGGGGGCAATCCTCATTGAAAGGGGGCACTCCTCATTGACAGGGGGCACTCCTCATTGACAGAGCGCACGCAAATTCTCAGGGGGAACACCTCATTGAGAGGGGGCACTCCCTATTGACACGGGGCACTCAAATTGACAGGGGGTGCCCCAATTGACAGGGGGACTCCAATTGACATGGGGAACTCGTAACTGACAGGGGGCGCTCCTCATTGGCAGGGGGAACTCCTAATTGACAAGGGGCACTCCAAATTGGCAGGGGGCAGTCCGAATTGACAGTGTGCACGACTAATTGACAGGGGTACTCCAAATTGACAGGAGGAACTCCAAATTGACAGGGGTCACTCCTAATTGTCAGGGGTCAGTTCTAATAGTCAGGGGACGCTCTAAAATGACAGAGGGCACACCTAATTGACAGGGGGCACTCCTAGCTGACAGAAGGAGCTCCTAACTGACAAGGGGCACTCTTAATTGAAGGTGGGTAATCCTAATTGACAGGGGGCGCTGCTAAATGATAGGGGGCACTCCTCATTGACCGGGGACACTCCTCATTGACAGGGGGCAATTCTCATTGTCAGGGTGCACTCCACATTGGCATCGGGCACTCCTTATAGACATGGGGCGCTCCTAATTTACAGGGGGCACTCCTAATTGACAGCTGGCACTCCTTATTGACAGGGGGCTCTCCAATTGACAGGGGGGGGGACTCCAATTCACATGGGGAACTCCTAACTGACAGGGGGTACTCCAATTTGACAGGGGGCACTCGAGATTGACAGGGGAAACTCCAGGATGACAGGGGTCACTCCTAATTGTCAGCGGTCACTCCTAACTGGAAGGGGACATTCCTAATTGTCAGGGGTCACTCCTAATTGGGAGGGAACACTCCAAAATGACAGCAGGCACTCCTAATTGACAGGGGGCACTCCGAACTGACAGGGGGAGCTCCATACTGACAAGGGGCATTCCTAAATGACACGGGGCACTCCTAATTGACAGGCGGCATTCCTACGCGTCAGGGGACACTGCAACATGACAGCGGGCACTCCTAATTGACAGGGGACACTCCACACTGACAGGGGACGCTCCTAACTGACAAGGGGCACTACTAATTGAAACAGGGTACTCCAAAGTGACAGGGGGCACGCCTAAATGACAGCGGGCGCTCCTAATTGACAGGGGACACTCCTCATTGACAGAGGGCACTCCTCATTGACAGGGGGCAATCCTCATTGAAAGGGGGCACTCCTCATTAAGAGGGGGCACTCCGCATTGACAGAGGGAACTCCCTATTGACAGGGGGCACTCCAATTGACAGTGGGGACTCCTCATTGTCAGGGGGAACTCCTCATTGACAGAGCGCACTCAAATTGACAGGGGGAACACTTCATTGAGAGGGGGCACTCCATATTGGCAGCGGGCACTCATTATTGACAGTGGGCACTTCTCATTGACAGGGGGCACTCAAATTGACAGGGGGTGCCCCAATTGACAGGGGATACTCCAAATGACACGGGGCACTCCAATTGACAGGGAGTGCTCCAATTGACAGGGGGTACTCCAAATTGACAGGGGGCACTCCTCAATGACAGAGGGCACTCTTCATTGACAGGTGGCAATCCTCATTGACAGGGGGCAATCCTCATTGACAGGGGTCACTCCGCATTGACAGGGGGACTCCAATTCACATGGGGAACTCCTAACTGACAGGGGGTTCTTCAATTTGACAGGGGGCACTCAAAATTGACAGGGGAAACTCCAGGTTGACAGGGGTCACTCCTAATTGTTAGGGGGAACTCCTAATTGACAAGGGGCACTCGTAATTGGCAGGGGGCAGTCCGAATTGACAGTGTGCACGACTATTTGACAGGTTATATTCCAAATTGAGAGGGGTAACTCCTAATTGTCAGGGGTCACTCCTAAGTGTCAGAGGACGCTCTAAAATGACAGCGGGCACACCTAATTGACAGGGGGCACTCCTAACTGACAGAGGGAGCTCCTAACTGACAATGGGTACTCTTAATTGGAAGGGGGTACTCGTAATTGACAGGGGCACTCCTCATTGACAGGGGGCACTCCTCATTGACAGGGGGCACTCCTCATTGACAGGGGGCACTCCTCATTGACAGGGGGCTGTCCTCATTGAAAGGTGGCACTCCTCATTGACAGGGGGCACTCCTCATTGACAGGGGGCACTCCTCATTGACAGTGGGCAATCCTCATTGTCAGGGTGCACTCGTCATTGGAATCGGGCACTCCTAATTGAAACGGGGGCGCTCCTAATTTACAGGGGGCACTCCTAATTGACAGGGGGCACTCCTTATTGACAGGGGGCACTCCAATTGACAGTGGGGACTCCAATTCACATGCGGAACTCCTAACTGACAGGGGGTTCTTCAATTTGACAGGGGGCACTCGAAATTGACAGGGGAAACTCCAGGTTGACAGGGGTCACTCCTAATTGTCAGGGCTCACTCCAAAATGGCAGGGGACACTCCAGAATGACAGTGGGCACTCCGAAAGGACAGGGGGCACTCCGAACAGACAGGGGGATCTCCTAACTGACAAGGGGCATTCCAAAATGACAGGGTGTTGTAGGTAAAAAACTTCTAACACTATTAGTAGATCAAAATGCAGGTTTATTTTCACAATTGTGGGAGAAGTGAGGTTCCTAACAGTGGACCCAGGGCTTCTCATCGAACACAAGTAAGAACAGAGTTCATATATGTCCCGGGCCCCGCCCTCATTACATTGCAATTCTCTAAGATGTCTGTCATTGTTCATGGTGAGATTCATGTTGTTTTAGCAGTATCTTCCTCTGCGTAGTTTGTTCTATCTCCAAGGCCACGATCGTTCGCCATTGCCTTGAAACAATATTACAGGTTTTGCACAAACAAGTTAACTAATCTACATACAGGTTGGTATAATACTTTATATCAGGATAAGATGAATAACGTATGATGAATATATATATATATATATATATATATATATATATGAATCTATGGTGATTCAAAGACAGAAGGCATACATGCCAACTCCATCGTGTTAAACAAAGGTACATAAAAATGGAGACTGTTTAGCTTATTTCGAGCTGGGTTAATCGCATTTCTTGATAACAAATGGAGACAGAGGAATAGCTGTTCCTTTTATCTGGCACAGACATGAAAAACACCGAACTCTGACAAAAACATGGACTCTGCAGTGTTCTAAACAAAATCACAGAGTCCGGGTCTTACTGCTTAAGTGTGACAAGGGTCATTAACCCATTCCCGACTGCACTCCCCCATTCTGGTCGGATGCCAGGTCCAAACATGGCATTTATGACCAACTCAGAACCACATTGCATCGGGGAATGGGCCTCGCTCCTTAGTCGGGAGGTCTGCCCCCTCCCGCTGTACACTTGCGACTGTCATAATTCGCGCTGTTACTTTTTTGCAACAGGCGTTCAATAATGCCATACAAACACAGCAAGTAATTACATTTACAATTGATACAATCAATCCATGCATCAGGTATGAACCCCACGACCCGCACCATTGCCCCAGCCAGCCCGGAGGGTTATAATCATGCTATTGGTTCCCTTCTTCCTGTATTGCTTTTGCTACTTGTTTAATATGATCTGCTAAGCGTGTTATATTCTCCGAAGCTTCGGGAATATACGTACAGCATTCGAAGCCAACTATGGCACATGTTCCACCTTGGGAGGCTGGCACACAATCGAGTTCCAATCAGTTCTGTAACGCCACAGTCCGAATAGCTACGACCTCTGCTGACATTTCAGAGATGGCCGTGCTCACCTCCTCGAACCCATCCTTCGTCTTATTTGCAACTTTCTCTAGGGTTGTGGCCATCCGTATAAGTTACTGTGCTGCCTTTGCTGTCCCAAAAAATGGGTAGGCTATCACGAAGAATCGTTCTGTCTCACTAATGGCTCGCTGAGCCCTAAGCAGGTGTATCTCGGGGTGGTCCCATAAGTCAATGTAATGGTGAACATAAGGCACCACATATGCCAAATAACACGATCCTGTCCAATTCCACGGAAACCACGGATAGGCATTGTTTCCACAGACAAAATAGGTACCATTATATGCAGTCATCTCGCTTACATAAGCGGAGGAGAGGCTAACCGGGACAGTGGCTATGGGGCACTGGATTGTGACCTGTATCATGGCCTTAGCGTCATCAGTGATATCAATCTGTTGTATACAGTAGCTACGGCCAACAGGCATGGTTCCATTTCTTATCAGGCAGATAGATCCCCTTTGTTTATTTTTCACAATGAAGTAGGGTGGGGAATCTGATCTGTTGTAGCTGGGCTGGTAATTCTTCTTAAAGGACGATAAAGTGCACCCTCCGGCCCCTAGCCTTAAAACAACATCACTGTTGCTGATACCCTGCATAGTGGTACCCAATGGGGATTTAAATGTCAGTTGCCTTGTCCCTTTCTGGGTTCCATTCCTTATTTAAAACCCATTCAATTACTTCCGGAGCTGATAAAGGGATAGGAAATAAGGGAATTCCTCCCTTTCCTCCGTGCATGGGAATGTGTGAACAGACCCAGCACTTGCTCAGGTTCGATTGTGATGCAAACAGATAAGACATATACACAAAGGTGTTCATACAATAGACAGAGCCATCATTACAGAGATGATCACTGTGCTTCATCCCTAACTCATAATTTTATAATCTCCTGCTTTGGGTAACAGGGCCAGGGTCGTGAGTGTCAGCATGAGAAGCATCTTATCACTTACTAATATCCCGCGCGACCGTTATACAATGGTCCAAAGGCTATATCGCCCACGCGCAACACCGCAGATCCGCGAACCCGTTCAGCTTGTTTGGAGGTCACTCGTTGTTTGCTTATATATTATATCTAATTTGATCAGTTGCTTGTCCATATTTGAAAGTGCAATGTTTCAGCAGAAATGATCCTTCTCTAGACAGATTGTCTCATAAGGTCTCACAGATGTCAATAGTTTATGCTGTCAGACAACGCTCTGTAAAAACACAGATAACCGAAATGATGCAAGATTTCTGAGTCTGGCTGCAAAGCCAGTCTCCAACTCTTTTTCTGTCTCTCTCTCTCCAGTAAACCGGTTTCACCCCCTGTCATGTTAATATTAATTGTGCAAGATATTACAAATTACATCGGGTATTTCAAAACACTCTTAATTTAGTTTTAAATTAATCTGTTTCCATTGTTAGACTGAGCTCCAGATCAGAATTCCTTGCACTTTTAGAACAATAACAAGAGTTACTTGATTAGAAATGTTTTGGTTTGCTTCCTAGCTGGCTAGGTTCTGAGCTTTGCAGTGTTCTTAGATTTGGAAAATCTTGAACAATAGATAGAACAATTCCAATGGCAGTATATAATTTCAACTAGTTACACTATCAGAACTATCATCAATGTGAGATGATTTAAATGATGTAATTTGTTGCATGTTATCGGAACATCACACAAGTCTTGAATTTCATATCGGTAACTAACTGGCAACACAAGTTCCAATAATTCATGTTATTCAATGGTTGGCATCAAATGCAAATTAAAAATACTCAAGGACAACATCTTTATTTGTATTAACAACTGAGGTTTTAACTGATTAATCTCCTGCTGTAAATTGGGATAATCGGAACTACGATTCATTGATTTGATGGACTTTAAACTGACTCATAGACAGTATATTCACCTCATTCTTTTGTTCCTGCTTTTCTATTTTTCACAAAATTACTTATTTTTTTTAAAACTTCTCAACTACACTCTTATAATTTCAACTTCAAGACAAGGAAAGAGCACATGGTCCTTCCAAGGTCTAACTCATTTCTCAACATTAAAACGAACAACAACAAAACATTCACGCAATCACGTTGTTAAACACACAGATACACATAGATACACATGGAAGCTTCCAACATTTATTCAGACTTAACACCTTAAACTGGGATGGAAGTAAAACATTTAAGAATACAGACCGTTGATTAACAGTCGCTTTTATGCTGCTGCCTTCCAAGCTGTAATTCAACTCAAAACAAAAGTAAATTCAAGAAATCTTATCACTTTCATCTTTAACCGTTTGTAACAAATACTTCCCCAGCATTTTCTTATCTCATTATTCCACTGAATTATTTCCCTCATCTCTAATTATATTGATTTGTCAATTTGGTATTATAGGCGGGCACTCCCTTTTAGCCCGTCTGTCATTTAATACAGTTTCATGGTTGATCCATGTAACACATTTTAATTATAATGCATTATGGCAGTACAATAATTCCCAGTATGACACACGCACTCCCATTCTACCTTATGTAACTCCCTTCTCTGTTAAATTTTGACCATATCTTAAAATTACTGCAAGTCTTATAACTTAAAGGAACATAAACAAGTGATTAATCATCATTTCAAATACGCAGGAATAATTCTTTCTATTTATCGTTTCAACTTTAGTTCTATCAAAAATACATTTTCAAATTTAACAATAGCCTGATCCAAATAATCCATTGATTTTATCACTTTTAAATATCCCTACTAATATAATTATCTTTACACAAGCAGATGCAGTAACTCTCCTTACGACTGTTCAGATGTAATCTAATGCTATTATTCCCACATTCCCCAAATCTCTGTCCGATGCCCCTGTTGTAAAATTTATTAATTTATTAAACTCGCATTGATCTGCTATACCCCATTCCATCACATGAGGCTCTCGATCGCAATTACATCTTACATCTCTCTCTCTCTCTCCCTCCCTCGAGTGAGAGAAACTTACAACCTGCTTGTTTACTTTTAACCCTTTATTCCCCTTTTAACTGTTTTGTTGCGGTAATTGGTGTATTCCTTTAACTGAGTCCAATGCTTCCAGACACCCCTACCTTGCATATCTATGCAGGCACAGGTGTCTCCACTGATAATGACCTCATAGGTGCCTTTCCATTTGGGGGCAAATCCAGGTTTTCCTGGTAGTGTTTTTACCATAACCTTGCTGCCCGCCGGGGGTACCTCCGGGGTCTGTTCTAGTTTATTGTGCTCATCTATCACTATTTGTTTGTCCTGTACTGTTTTCCGCATATCTTTTAATTGGGAGCTTAACTCTAATACATATCGTCTAATCCTGTCCCGTAATGGGCCTACATCTGCATATTTCCGTGATCCATCCACAAACAGGACCAAATCTGTTGCCTCCAGGGGCGCATCTTTTATTCTACTCTCCTCTACGTCTTCGCCTACGTCCCCACATGAGTGGGGAGACCCTTCACCTAACATTCCTTCTGCGGGGTTCATTCCCATGTCTCGTACAATGGTGATGGACTTAGTGGGTGGGAGAAGCACTGCCTCCCACTTCGCCCTTCTCATGTTTGAGACAGACCGCAATTTTCCTGTGTTCAGCTTGTCCACCAAAGTATGTTTGGTGTGTAAAACAATATTCCCCGTCATTATGATGAGCTTGCTGACCTTTACTGCCCATGCCACTCAATCTAGTGCGGCTATACATCTGGGTAACCCGGTTACTACGGGGCCCTCCACTGTAGAATAATAACCCACGGGTCGCTGTTTGTCCCCATGGACCTGTGTGACTACTGCCGAATAAAACCCCCCCTCGTTATTACAATAGATATGAAAATCTTTACTAGCGTCAGGCAGTCCAAGCCCTGGAGCCTTCATTTGTTCTACTTTTAGTTTACTATATGCCCTTTCCTGTTCTGATCCCCATTCTATAACTTCTAGAGCGGGTTTCCCCCCTTTTACTAGCCTTTGTATTGGTTCGGCGAGCCTTGCGAATTCTGGTATAAAGTTGCGGCTGTAATTAAACAACCCCAAAACCTTCCTTACCCCTCGGTCGGTTACTGGTCTTGGCATTTACTGTATGGCTGTTTTCCTATCCAATGGCATTTCTTTGGTCCCCTGGGATATCAGGTGTCCCAAATATAACAACTGCGCTTTCCCTATTTGGGCCTTCCTGGAGCTCGCCTTTAGTCCCTGTTCATCTAAGTGTTTCAGGACTGAGTCTAGTGCCGTCTGGTGATTATCTACACTAGGTCAATTCCACCACTCCTGGTCATTCGTATCGGGATTTTGGAACAACATTGGCAAGCCTATTATCTCCGGTTTGTTATCTTTCCTTTGTTTGGCTTGCTGTTCTAATCTTTTTCTCGGTCTTGTCTTTCCTTTGATTCTCACATTCACTGATCCCTCTTCTTAATTGTTTTATTGTGGTAATTCTGTTCCAATAAGTGGGAGCATTCCCTAATACTCTCTGAATCTCTGTTTTACACTGGGTGACGGGTTTATAATTTTGCTTTTGGCCGCGCACCACTTCCCCTCCGGGTTACTGGTGCTGAGTTGTATTCGAGCACTTCCTCCTCCTCTGGAGGAGCGGGTGGTCCTTGTGTGGACTCATTAGGAGGTAGAGGAACAGTTTCCTCTGTCTATTGTTTTTCTTCGAAGACTTGGTTTCGTTTCTCCAATTCTCTTATTCTGAATTCTAGTTCTCTGATCTTTTTTCTATCTTGCTCAATTTGTCCAGCTGACTGATGTATTAACAATACTCCTATCTTCTTTGCCTCGTTTCTCTTTTCTTTATATATCCACGTTTTCTGCTACTCTAAGGTCAGAGACGTATCCCAGCCATCCTTTTGCATCCTCTTTATTAATGCTTTTTTCTTTGATAAGTACACGTCAATGAGAGGACCTGCAGATCCCCTCATCCTTCATTATCTGCCATTTTGCAGACTTCACTACCCGCCTTTGGAGCCCTACACTGCCTGACAAAGTGATCCAGTTTTCTACAATTATTGCACGCACCCTTTGGTTTATCTTCTCTACTGTTTGCACGAACGTTTTCCTGTTTTATTTGTAGGTATGGTTTCTCATCTGGTCCATCTCTAATTCCAGATGCCCGTTCCACTAATTCATCATAAGTCTGGGTATTGAGAACTCCCATTTTAAGGATATTTTGGTGAGCTGGCGACAGCCCGTCTTTAAATGCTTGTAAAAAGGCTCTATCTGTTCGGGCAGCTTCGGGTACTTCCCAACATTCTTGGTATATTCTAAAGAGTCGCTCCCCAAATTCATAGGCTCTTTCACCCCCCCCCGCCCTTGTTGATTAACATTTAAATTTTTTCTTTGACATCAGCCCATTTCTTACCCGAGACTGAAACCTGTTCAATTAATCCAGCCAATTGATGAACTGAGAGAACTCCAATTTTCTTAGTTTTGTTTTTCTTTTCCTGTTCCAACCATTTTCGTTGTTGGTCGAGTGGATGGTCTAAATCCCATCCCCCTTTTATCATCTGTTTTATGAGTCTGTCCCTCTTAGTCATGAATTCATTTATCAGGGACCCAGGGGGTCCCCACTGTCTTTGTCCCGCCATAACACTGATAAGTTTATACTCACCACCTGGAGTGACTTATTCTCCCTTCTCGCTCTACCTCTCCCAGGTCGCTCTTATCGGAGTCCGGTGATACCTGTAAAAGGGTTGATCAGATCCCTCCATACCACCGCTTATACTATTTTTTTTAAGCCGGCTTTTCCTTAGAAGGCCTTTCCTTCTAACTCTTACACATGAAGGCATTTTCCTTCAAACCCCGGCGATCACTCAGACAGTCTCTATCTCACTCACGTCTAAACATCACACACTCTTATCACAGATGATTACCCACTGCATTTTGACCCACTCTATTTAGAGTTCGATAATCTATTCCGGTGTCCCGGTCGTGGCCATTCGACCGGACCGTAAACAGATTATCCCGGACGAGCCCCCAATTGTTGTAGGTAAAAAACTTCTGACACGATTAGTAGATCAAAATGCAGGTTTATGTTCACAATTGTGGGAGAAGTGAGGTTCCTAACAGTGGACCCAGGGCTTCTCATCGAACACAAGTAAGAACAGAGTTCAGAAATGTCCCGGGCCCAGCCCTCATTACATTGCAATTCTCTAAGATGTCTGTCATTGTTCATGGTGAGATTCTTGTTGTTTTAGCAGTATCTTCCTCTGCGTAGTTTGTTCGATCTCCAAGGCCACGATCGTTCGCCATTGCCTTGAAACAATATTACAGGTTTTGCACAAACAAGTTAACTAATCTACATACAGGTTTGTATAATACCTTATATCAGGATAAGATGAATATCGTATGATGAATATATATATATATATATATATATATATATATATATATATATATATATATGAATCTATGGTGATTCAAAGGCAGAAGGCATACATGCCAACTCCATCGTGTTAAACAAAGGTACATAAAAATGGAGACTGTTTAGCTTATTTCGAGCTGGGTTAATCGCATTTCTTGATAACAAATGGAGACAGAGGAATAGCTGTTCCTATTATCTGGCACAGACATGAAAAACACCGAACTCTGACAAAAACATGGACTCTGCAGTGTTCTCAACAAAATCACAGAGTTCGGGTCATACTGCTTAAGTGTGACAAGGGTCATTAACCCATTCCCGACTGCACAGGGGACACTCCACACTGACAGGGGAAGCTCGTAACTGACAAGGGGCACTACTAATTGAAAGGGGGTACTCCAAAGTGACAGGGGGCACTCCTAAATGACAGGGGGCGCTCCAAATTGAAAGGGGGCACTCCTCATTGACAGAGGGCACTCTTCATTGACAGGGGCAATCCTCATTGACAGGGGGCAATCCTCATTGACAGGGGTCACTCCGCATTGACAGGGGGGACTCCAATTCACATGGGGAACTCTTAACTGACAGGGGGTACTCCAATTTGACAGGGGGCACTCGAAATTGACAGGGGAAACTCCAGGTTGACAGGGCTCACTCCTAATTGGCAGGGGATACTCCAGAATGATAGTGGGCACTCCAAATTGACAGGGGGCTCTCCGAACTGACAGGGGGATTCTCCTAACTGACAAGAGGGAGTCCAAAATGACAGGGGGCACTCCTAATTGACAGGGGGCACTCCTACGTGTCAGCGGACAGTGCAACATGACAGCGGGCACTCCTAATTGACAGGGGGCACTCCACACTGACAGAGGAAGCTCCTAATTGACAAGGGGCACTACTAATTGAAAGGGTGTACTCCTCATTGACAGAGGGCACTCCTCATTGACAGGGGGCAATCCTCATTGAAAGGGTGCACTCCTCATTGATAGGGGCACTCCGCATTGACAGCGGGAGCTCCCTATTGACATGGAGGAACTCCAATTGACAGTGGGGACTCCTCATTGACAGGGGGCACTCAAATTGACACGGTGGCACTCCTATATGCCAGGGGAACTCCTACTTGACAGGAGCAGTCCCAATTGACACGGGCACTCTTAATTGACAGGGCGCACTCCTCATTGACAGGGGGAACTCCTCATTGACAGGGGGCACTCCAATTGACACAGTGGCACTCCTAATTGACAGGGGGCACTCCTAATTGACAGGGGCAGACACAATTGACAGGGAGCACTCCTCATTGACAGCGGGCGCTCCTCATTTACAGGGGTCGCTCCTATTTGGCAGGGGTCGCTCATAATAGGCAGGGGGCGCTCCTAATTGACAAGGGGCGCTCCTAATTGACAAGGGGCTCTCCTAACTGACGGGGGCGCTCCTAACTGACATGGGGCACTCCGAATTGAAAGGGGGTAATCCTCATTGAAAAGGCGGCGTTCCACATTGTTAGGGGGCACACCTCTTTGACAGGGGGGACTCTTCATTGTCATGGGGGCACTCATAACTGACAGGGGGAGACTCCTCTTTGACGTTGGGGCACCCCTCGTTGACGGGGGGGCACTCATCATTGACAGGGGCGCTCTCCTCATTGACGTGTGGGCACTCCTCTTTGACGTGGGGGGAATTCTCATTGACGGGGATGCACTCCTCATTGATCGTGGGGCACTCCTCTTTGAGCGGGGGCGGGGGGGGGAGGCACTCATCAATTACAGGGGACCCTAAGTATTGACTGGGGGAACTCCTCATTGACACGGGGCGCTCCTAATTGACAAGGGGAACTCCTCATTGACTGGGGGCACTCCTCATTGACAGGGTGCACTCCTCATTGGAATGGGGCCCTCCAAATTGACACGGGGTATGCCTAATTGACATGGGATATCCAAATTGACAGGAGATACTCCTTATTGACAGGATGCACTCCTTATTGACACGGGGCTCTTCTAATTGACGGGGCATTCAAATTGATAATGGGCGCTCCAATTAACAGAGGGTACCCCAATTGACACGGGGCAATGCAATTGACAGGGAGTACTCAAATTGACAGGGGGACTCCAATTGACATGGGGACTCCTATCTGACAGGGGGCACTCCTCATTGACAGGGGGCAGTCCTCATTGACAGAGGGAACTCCTTATTGACAGGGGGCACTCCAATTGACACCGTGGCACTCCTAATTGACAGGGGGCACTCCTAATTGACAGGGGCAGATGTAATTGACAGCGTGCACTCCTCATTGACAGCGGGCGCTCCTCATTGACAGGGGTCGCTCCTATTTGGCAGGGGTCGCTCCTGATTGGCAGGGGGCGCTCGTAATTGAATCGGGGCGCTCCTAATTGACAGCGGGCGCTCCTAACTGACAGGGGCGCTCTTAACTGACTGGGGGCACTCGAATTGAAAGTGGGTACTCCTAATTGACTGTGGGCACTCCTCATTGACGGGGGCATTCCAATTGACCCGGTGGCACTCCTAATATACAGGGGGCACTCCTATTTGACAGGGGGCACTTCTAATTGACAGGGACACTCCTCATTGACAGGGGGCACTCCTGATTGACACGGGGGAAATCCTCATTGACAGGGGGAACTCCAATTTACACCGTGGCACTCCTAATTGACAGGGGCCACTCCTAATTGACAGGGGAAGATCTAATTGACAGCGGGCGCTCCTCATTGACAGGGGTCGCTCCTACTTGGCAGTCAATTGGCAGGGGGCGCTCGTAACAGAGAAGGGGCGCTCCTAATTGATAGGGGGCGTTCCTAACTGACAGGACGCGCTCCTAACTGACAGGGGCCACTCCGAATTGAAAGTGGGTACTCCTAATAGACTGAGGGCACTCCTCATTGACAGGGGGCACTCCACTTGACCCGGTAGCACTCCTTATTGACGGGGGCACTCCAAATTGACAGGGGGCACTTCTAATTGACAGGGGCAGTCCTCATTGACATGGGGAACTCCTCATTGACAGGGGGGACTCCAATTGACACAGTGGCACTCCTAATTGACAGGGGCAGACATAATTGACAGGGGGCACTCCTCATTGACAGGGGCCATTCCTCATTGACAGCGGGCGCTCCTCATTGACACGGGTTGCTCCTGGTTGGCAGGGGTCGCTCCAAATTGGCAGGGGGCGTCCCTAATTGACAAGGGGCGCTCATAATTGAAAGCGGGTACTCCTAGTTTTTTGCGGGCACTCCTCATTGACAGGGGGCACTCCTTATTGACAAGGTGCCCTCCACATTGATATGGGGAAAACCTCATTGACAGGGGGAACTCTTCACTGACATGTGGGCACTCATAACTGACAGGGGGAGACTCCTAATTGACGGTGGGCACCCCTCATTGACGTGGGGCGAATCCTCAGTGACGGGGATGCACCCCTCACTGACAGTGGGGCACTCCTCTTTGAGTGGGGGGGCACTCCTCATTGACAGGGGCACTAAATATTGACTAGGGGAACTCCTCATTGACAGTGGGGGCTCCTAATTGACATGGGAAGCTCCTCATTGAGAGCGGTCACTCCTCATTGACTTGGGGCACTCCTCATTGACTGGGGGCACTCCTCATTGACAGGGTGCACTCCTCATTGGCATAGGGCCCTCCTAATTGACATGGGGTACTCCTAATTGACAAGGGGCATTCCAAATTGACAGGAGGTACGCCTTATTGACAGTGGGCACACCTTATTGACAGGGAGCATCCCCTATTGACAGGGGACACTCCTTATTGATAAGGGGCACTTCTAATTGATGGGGTACAGAAACTGATAGGGTGCGCTACAATTAACAGGGGGTACTCCAATTGACACTGGGCACTCCAATTGACAGGAAGTACTCCAATTGACATGGGGAACTCCTTACCGACAGGGGGAACTCCTAACTGACAGGGGGCACTACTCATTGACAGGGGGCACTCCTCATTGTCAGGGGGAACTCCTCATTGACAGCGGGCGCTCCTCATTGACAAGGGGCGCTCCTAATTGACAGTGGCCGCTCCTAACTGACAGGGGGCACTCCGAATTGAACGGGGGCACTCCTAATTCACTGAGGGCACTCCTCATTGACAGGGGGCAATCCTCATTAACAGGGGGCATTCTTCATGAAAATGGGCGCTCCACATTGATAGGGGGCACACCTCATTGACAGGGGGCACTCCCCATTGACATGGCGAGACTCCTCATTGACGGGGGTCACTCATCATTGACTGGGGTGCTCTCCTCTTTGACGGGTGGGCACTCCTCTTTGACGTGGGGCGAATCCTCAGTGACGGGGATGCACCCCTCATTGACAGTGGGGCACTCCTCTCTGAATGGGGGGGGGCACTTCTCATTGACAGGGGCACTAAATATTGACTGGGGGAACTCGTCATTGACAGTGGGCGCTCCTAATTGACATGGGGAGCTCCTCATTTACAGCGGTCACTCCTCATTGACTTGGGGCACTCCTCATTGACAGGGGGCACTCCTCATTGACAGGGGGCAATCCTCATTAATAGGGGGCATTCCTCATTGACAAAGGGCGCTCCACATTGATAGGGGGCACACCTCATTGACAGGGGGCACTCCTCATTGACATGGCGAGACTCCTCATTGACGGTGGGGCACCCCTCATTGACGGGGGGTCACTCATTATTGACTGGGGTGCTTTCCCCTTTGACGGATGGGCACTCCTCTTTGACGTGGGGGGAATCCTCATTGATGGGGGGGCACTCCTCTTTAAGCGGGGGGCACTCCTCATTGACAGGGGACACTAAATATTGACTGGGGGATCTCCTTATTGACAGGGGCGCTCCTAATTGACAAGTGGAGCTCCTCATTGACAGGGGCCTCCTCATTGACACGGGGCAGTCCTAATTGAACGGGGGCGCTCCTAATTACAAGGGGGCTCTCCTAATTGACAGAGGGCACTCCTCATTGACTTGGGGCACGCCTCATTGACTGGGGGCACTCCAAATTGATAGGGTGCTCTCCACATTGGCATGGGGCCTCCTAAATGACATGGGGTACTCCTAACTGAAATGGGCCATTCCAAATTGACAGGAGGTACTCCTTATTGACAGTGGGCACTCCTCATTGACAGGAGGCTTTCCTAATTGACAGGGCCACTCCTCATTGACAGTGGGCACTCGGCATTGAAGGTGGGGCACTCCTCATTGACAAGGGGAATTCCTCATTGAGAGGGGCCACCCAATTGACAGGGGGCACTCCTAATTGACATGGGACACTGCTAATTGTCAGGGGGCACTCCTAATTCACATGGGGCACTACTAATTGACAGTCGGCACTCCAAATTGACAGGGGGAACCTCGAATTTACATGGGCAACTCCTAATTGACAGGGGGAGCTCCTAACTGACAAGGGACACTCCTGTATGAAAGGGGGAACTCCTAATTGACAGGGGACACTCGTAATTGACAGGGGGCAATCCTTATTGACAGTGGGCACTCCTCATTGACATGAAGTACTGCTAATTGTCAGGGGGCACTGCGAAGTGTCAGGGGGCACTCCGAATTGACATGGGGCACTCCTAGGTGACAGGGGCACTCCTAATTGACATGGGACACTGCTAATTGTCAGGGGGCACTCCTAATTCACATGGGGCACTACTAATTGACAGTGGGCACTCCTAATTGACAGAGGGCACCTCGAATTTACATGGGTACCTCCTAATTGACAGGGGGAGCTCCTAACTGACAAGGGACACTCCTATATGAAAGGGGGAACTCCTAATTGACAGGGGACACTCGTAATTGACAGGGGGCAATCCTTATTGACAGTGGGCACTCCTCATTGACATGAAGTACTGCTAATTGTCAGGGGGCACTGCGAATTGTCAGGGGGCAATCCGAATTGACATGGGGCACTCCTAGGTGACAGGGGGCACTCCTAATTGACATGGGGACCTCCTAATTGATAAGGGGCACTCCTAATTGAAAGGGGGGAACTCCTAGTTGACAAGGGCACTCCTTTTTGACAGGGCCACTCATCATTGACAGTGGGCACTCCACATTGACGGGGGGCACTCCTCATTGAAAAGGGGAATTCTTCATTGACAGGGGCCTCCCAATTGACAGGGGGACTCCAATTGATATGAGGGATTCCTAATGGACAGGGGGGCACTCATCACTGGAATGGGGCACTCATAATTGGCAGGGGGCAGTCCGAATTGACAGGGGGCACTCCAAATTGACAGGCGGATATCCAAGTTGACCGGGGCACTCCTAATTGTCAGGGGTCACTTCTAATTGGCAGGGGGCAATCCAACATGACAGGGGTCACTCCTATTTGACAGGGGGCTCTCTAACAAGGGGAGATCCTACCGGACAAGGGGCACTCCGAATTGACAGGAGGCACTCCTAATTGACAGTGATCACGCCTAGCTGGGGGGGCCCACTCCACATTGACAGGGGCACTCCGCATTGATGATTGGTCTCTCCTCATGGATGGTGCGGCACTCCTCATTGACGTTGGGGCACTCCTCATTGACGGGGGGGGGAACTCCTCATTGACGTGGGGGGAATCCTCATTGACGGAGCGGACACTACTCATGCACGGGGGGCGGGGGGGCGGTGGGGGGGGGGGGGGGGGAGGCCGGGGGGGGGGGTGCGGGGAGCACTCATCATTGACGGTGTGTCACTGCTCATTGACACGGTGAAGTCATCATTGACACGGGGCACTCCTAATTGACAGGCGGCACACCCCATTTGCAGTCAACACTCCTCATTGAAAGGGGGCGGTCCTCATTTACTGGGAGCACTCCTCATTGATAAAGGGCATTCCTCCTTGACAGGGGGCACACCTCATTGACAGTGGGCACTCCTAATTGATAGGTGCCACTCTTA
Source organism: Mustelus asterias (assembly GCF_964213995.1). Lineage (NCBI taxonomy): Eukaryota > Metazoa > Chordata > Chondrichthyes > Carcharhiniformes > Triakidae > Mustelus > Mustelus asterias. The sequence continues at coordinate 159,800 of NW_027590440.1, forward strand.
ATTGACAGGGGGAGCTCCTAATTGACAAGCGCTATCCTAATTGACAGAGTGCAGACCGAATTGACAGGGGGCACTCCTAATTGATAGGCGGCACTCCTCAGTGACAGGGGTCAGTCCACTTGACAGGCGACACTCCTCATTGACAGGGGGCATTCATACTTGACACGGGGCACTCCTCATTGCCATGGCGCACTCCTAATTGACAGTGGTCACTTCCCTTTCACGGTGGAGCACTCCTCAATTACTAGAGTTCACACCTCGTTGACGGTGGGTCACTCGTCCTTGACGTGGGGGAGGTGGGGCACTGCTCTTTGACAAGTGGAACTCTTCATTGACAGGGGCGTCCTAATTGACGGGAGCACTCCTAATAGACAGGTGGCACTTCAAATTTACAGGGGAACTCCCAATTGACAGGGGACACGCCTCATTGAGTGGGGGCACTCCTCATTGACGGTGGGCAGTCCAATTGTCGGGGGGGGGGGGAACTCCAATTGACATGGGGGACTCCTAATTGACGGGGCACTCCTCATTGACAGGGGGCACTCCTCATTGACAGGGGCACTACTCATTGACAGGGGGCACTCACATTGACTGTGGGGCACTCCTCATTCACTCGGGGTCACTCCTCATTGACGGTGCGGCTAACTGACCACTGTCCTAACTGAGAAGGGGAACTCCTATATGAAAGGGGGCACTCCTAATTGACAGGGGAGACTCGTAATTGACAGGGGGCAATCCTTATTGACAGGGGGCACAACTCATTGACAGGGGGCAGTCCTCATTGACAGGGGGCACTCCTCTTTTACAGGCCTCTCCTAATTTACAGTGGACACATCTTATTGACAGAGGGGCACTCCTATTTGAAAAGGGGGGCACTCCTAATTGACAGAGATCACTCCTAGTTGACGGGGGCCACTCCTCATTGAAAGGGGCACTCCGCGTTGATGATTGGTCTTTCCTCATGGATGGTGCGGCACTCCTCATTGACGTTGGGGCACTCCTCATTGACGGGGGGACACTCCTCATTGACGTGGGGGGAATCCTCATTGATGGGGCGGACACTACTCATTCACGGGGGCGGGGGGCGGGGAGGGGCACTCCTCGTTGACGGTGGGGCACTGCTCATTGCCAGGGTGAAGTCTTCATTGACAGGGGGCTCTCCTATTTGACAGGTGTCACACCTAATTGATAGGTGCCATTACTAATTGACACGGGGCACTGCTAATTGACAGGCGACGCACCCCATTTGCAGTGAACACACATCATTGAAAGGGGGCAGTCCTCATTGACAGCGGTCACTCCTCATTGACAGGGGGCACTCCTAATTGATAGGTGGCACTCTTAATTGACAGGGGGAGCTCCTAATTGACAAGGCGCTATCCTAATTGACAGGGGGCAGACCGAATTGACAGGGGGCACTCCTAATTGGTAGCCGGCACTCCTCAGTGACAGGGGACAGTCCCCTTGACAGGCGACACTCCTCATTGACAGGGGACATTCATACTTGACAGGGGGCACTCCCCATTGCCATGTGGCACTCTTAATTGACAGTGGTCACTCCACTTTCACGGTGGAGCACTCCTCAATGACTAGAGGTCACAACTCGTTGACGGTGGGTCACTCGTCCTTGCCGGGGGGGGGGGGGGGGGGGGGAGGGGGGCGGGGTTGGGTCACTGCTCTTTGGCAAGGGGAACTCATCATTGACAGGGGCGTCCTAATTGACGGGAGCACTCCTAATAGACAGGTGGCACTTCAAATTTACAGGGGAACTCCCAATTGACAGGGGACACGCCTCATTGAGAGGGGGCACTCCTCATTGACGATGGGCAGTCCAATTGTCGGGGGGGGCACTTCAATTGACAGGGTGCACTCCAATTGACATGGGGTACTCCGATTTGACAGGGGGCACTCATCATTGACAGGGGGCACTCCTCATTGACAGGGGGCATTACTCATTGACAGGGGGCACTCCACATTGACGGTGGGGCACTCCTCATTCACTAGGGGTCACTCCTCATTGACGGGGGGCAAACTGACCACTGTCCGAACTGAGAAGGGGCACTCCTATATGAAAGGGAGCACTCCTAATTGACAGGGGAGACTCGTAATTGACAGGGGGCAATCCTTATTGACGGGGCAATCCTCATTGACAGGGGGCAGTCCTCATTGACGTGGGGCACGCCTCTTTTACAGGAGATCGCCTAATTTACAGTGGACACACCTCATTGACAGAGGGGCACTCCTAATTGAAAAGGGGGGCACTCCTCATTGACAGGGATCACTCCTAGTTGACGGGGGCCACTCCTCAGTGAAAGGGGCCGTCCACGTTGATGGTGGGTCTCTCCTCATGGATCGTGCGGCACTCCTCATAGACGTTGGGGCTCTCCTCATTGACGGGGGGACACTCCTCGTTGACGTGGGGGGAATCCTCATTGACGGGGCGAGCACTACACATTCACGGGGCGGGGGGGCGGGGGTTTGGGTGCGCGAGCACTCCTCATTGACGGTGGGACACTGCTCATTGACAGGGTGAAGTCTTCATTGACAGGGGGCTCTCCAAATTGACAGGGGTCACACCTAATTGATAGGTGTCACTCCGAATTGACAGGGGGAGATCCTCATTGACAAGGCGCTCTCCAAATTGACAGGGGGCAGACCTAATTGACAGGGGGCACTCCTAATTGACAGGCTAATCACCCATTGGCAGGGGACACTCCTCATTGACAGGGGGCACTCCTCATTGACAGGGGGCACTCCTCTTTGACAGGGTGGACTCCTCATTGACAGGGGGCATTCCTCCTTGATAGGGGGCGCTCCTCATTGACAGGTGGCACTCCTCATTGACAAGGGGCACTCCTAATTGATAGGTGCCACTCCGAAATGACAGGGGGAGCTCCTAATTGACAAGGCGCACTTCTAATTGACAGGGGGCAGACCTAATTGACAGGGGGCACTCCTAATTGCGAGACGACACACCTCAGTGACAGGGGACACCCCCATTGGCAGGCGGCACTCCTCATTGACAGGGGGCGCTCCTCATTGACAGGGGGCATTTCTCCTTGACAGGGGAACCTCCTCATTGACAGGGGGCACTCCTCATTGACAGGGGGCACTCCCAATTGAAAAGGGGGGCACTCCTAATTGACAGGGATCACTCCTAGGTGACGGGGGCCACTCCTCATTGACAGTGGCACTCCGCGTTGATGGTGGGTCTTTCCTCATGGACGGTGCGGCACTCCTCATTGACGTTGGGGCACTCCTCATTGACGGGGGACACTCTTCTTTTACAGAGGCTCTCCTAATTTACAGTAGACACACCTCATTGACAGAGGGGCACACCTAATTGAAAAGGGGGGTACTCCTAATTGACAGGGATCACTCCTAGGTGACGGGGGCCAATCCTCATTTACAGGGGGCACTCCTCATTGACAGGGGCACTCCGCGCTGATGGTGGGTCTCTCCTCATGGATGGTGCGGCACTCCTCATTGACGTTGGGACACTCCTCATTGACGTGGGGGGAATCTTCATTGACGGGGCGGGCACTACTCATTCACGGGGGGGGGGGGCGACGTGGGGCGGGGGGTGCGGGGAGCACTCCTCATTGACGGTGGGGTACTCCTCCTTGACAGAGGGCACTCCTAATTGATAGGTGCCACTCCTAATTGACAGGGGGAAGCTCCTCATTGACAAGGCGCTATGCTAATTGACAGGGGGGACTCCTCATTGATTAGGGGTCACTCCTCGTTGACGGTGGGGCACTCGTCATTGAGGGGGGGGGTGTAGAGCTCATTGACAAGGGGACTTCCTCATTAACAGGGGCGTCCTAATTGACAGGGGGCACTCCTAATTGACAGGGGGCACACCTAAAAGACAGGCGACAAACCCCACCGGCAGGGCACACTCCTCATTGACAGGGGGCACTCCTCATTGACAGGGAGCACACCTCATTGACAGGGGTCATTCCTCCTTGACAGGGGGCACTCCTAATTGACAGGGGACACTCCTAATTGACACCGGGCACTCCTAGTTGATAGGTGGAGTTTTTAATTGACAAGGCGCAATCCTAATTGACAGGGGGAACCCCTAATTGAAGGGCGAAACATCTCATTGGCAGGGAACACTCCTCATTGACAGGCGGCAGTCCTCATTGACAGGGAGCACTCCTCATTGACAGGGGTCTTTCCTTCTTGAGACGGGGCACTCCTCATTGACAGAGGGTACTCCTCATTGACAGGGAGCATTCCTCATTGACAGAGGGCACTCCTAATTGATAGGTGCCACTCCTAATTGACAGGGGGAGCTCCTAATTGACAAGGCGCTATGCTAATTGACAGGGGACACTCCTACTTGACAGTGGTCACTCCTCATTGACTCGGGGTCACCCCTCGTTGACGGTGTGGCACTCGTCATTGAGGGGATGGGGGGTACTCCTCATTGACAAGGGGACTTCCTCATTGACAGTGGCGCCCTAATTGACAGGGGGCACACCTAACTGACAGGGGGCACTGCAAATTGACAGGCGACACACCCCATCGGCAGGGGACACTCCTCTTTGACAGGGGGCACTCCTCATTGACAGGGGGCACTCCTCATTGACAGGGGGCACTCCTAATTAATAGGTGCCTCTCCTAATTGACAGGGGGAGCTCCTAATTGACCAACCGCTATCCAAATTGACAGAGGGCAGACCTAATTGACAGGGGGCACTCCTAATTGACACGCGACAGACCTCAGTGACAGGGGACACTCCTCATTGACAGGCGGCACTACTCTAAAGCAGGGGGCACTCCTCATTGACAGAGGACACTCCTTATTGACAGGGGGCACTCCTAATTGACAGTGGTCACTCCTCATTGACTAGGGGTCACTCCTCGTTGACGGTGGGGCACTCGTCATTCAGGGGGGGAGTGTAGTGCTCATTGGCAAGGGGACCTCCTCATTAACAGGGGCGTCCTAATTGACAGGGGGCACTCCTAATTGACAGGGGGCACTCCTCATTGACAGGCGACAAACCCCTTCGGCAGGGGACACTCCTCATTGACAGGGGGCACTCCTCATTAACAGGGAGCACTCCTTATTGACAGGGGGCATTCCTCCTTGACAGGGGGCACTCCTAATTGACAGGGGACACTCCGAATTGACACGGAGCTCTCCTAATTGAGAGGGGGAGATTTTAATTGACAAGGCGCAATCCTAATTTACAGGGGGCACTCCTAATTGAAAGGCGACACATCTCATTGGCAGGGACCACTCCTCATTGACAGAGGATACTCCTCATTGACAGGGGGCACTCCTATTTGATAGGTGCCACTCCTAATTGACAGAGGTGCTCCGAATGGACAAGGCGCTATCCTAATTGACAGGGGGCAATCCTAATTGACAGGGGGCACTCCTAATTGACAGGCGACAAACCCCATCGGCAGCGGACACTCCTCATTGACGGGGGGCACTCCTCATTAACAGGGAGCACTCCTCATTGACAGGGGGCATTCCTCCTTGACAGGGGGCACTCCTAATTGACAGGGGACACTCCTAATTGACACGGGGCACTCCTATTTGATATGGGGAGATTTTAATTGACAAGGCGCAATCCAAATTTACAGGGGGCACTCCTAATTGAAAGGCGACACATCTCATTGGCAGGGAACACTCCTCATTGACAGGCGGCTGTCCTCATTGACAGGGAGCACTCCTCATTGACAGGGGCACACCTCTATGTCAGGCGACACACCTCATTGGCAGGGGACACTCCTAATTGACAGAGGGTACTCCTCATTGACAGGGAGGACTCCCCATTGACAGGGGGCACGCCTAATTGATAGATGCCACTCCTAGTTGACAGGGGGAGCTCCTAATTTACAAGGCGCAGTACTAATTGATAGAGTGCAGAGCTAAGTGACAGGCGGCACTCCTAATTGACAGGGGACATACCTCATTGAGAGGTTGCACTCCTAATTGATAGGTGCCACGCATAATTGACGGGGGGAGCTCCTAATTGACAAGGCGCTATCCTAACTGACAGGGGCAGACCTAATTGACAGGCGTCACACCCCATTGGCATGGGACACTCCTCATTGACGGGGGGCACTCCGCATTGACAGGGGGCACTCCTCTTTGACAGGGGGCACTCCTAATTTACATTGGTCACTCCTCATTGACTAGGGTTCACTCCTCGTTGACGGTGGGGCACTCGTCATTGAGGGGGGGGGGGTTACTGCTCATTGACAAGGGGACTTCCTCATTGACAGGCCGTCCTAATTGACAGTGGGCACTCCTAATTGACAGGGGGCACTCCTAATTGACAGACGACACACCCCATCGGCAGGGGAGACTCCTCATTGACAGGGGGCACTCCTATTTGATAGGTGCCACTCCTAATTGACAGAGGTGCTCCTATTGGACAAGGCGCTATCCTAATTGACAGGTGGCAGACCTAATTGACAGGGGGCACTCCTAATTGACAGGCGACATACCTCAGTGACAGGGGACACTCCTCATTGTCTAGGGGTCACTCCTCATTGACGGCGGGGCTAACCTACCTCTCTCCTAACTTACAAGGGGCACTCCTATTTGAAAGGCGGCACTCCTAATTGACAGGGGAGACTCGTAATTGACGGGAGAATTCCTAATTGAAAGGGGGCACTTCTCATTGACAGGGGGCACTCCTAATTGACAGGGGACACTCCTCATTGACGTGGGGTGAATTCTCATTGACGGGGCGGGCACTACTCATTCACAGGGTGGGGGCGGAGGAGGCCTGGGGGGGGGGGGGGGTTGCGGGGAGCACTCCTCATTGACGGTGGGGCACTGCTCATTGACAGGGTGAAGTCATCATTGACAGTGGGCTCTCCAAATTGACAGGGATCACAACTAATTCATAGGTGAAACTCCGAATTGACAGGGGGAGTTCCAAATTGACAAGGCGCTCTCCAAATTGACAGAGGGCAGACCTTATTGACAGAGGGCACTCCCAATCGACAGGCGACACACCCCATTGGCAGGGGACACTGCTCATTGACAGAGGACACTCCTCTTTGACAGGGTGCACTCCTCATTGACAGGGGGCATTCCTGCTTGACAGAGGGCGTTCCTCACCGACAGGGGGCACTCCTCATTGACAGGGGGCACTCCTCATTGACAGGGGGCACTCCTAATTAATAGGTGCCACTCCTAATTGACAGGGGCACCTCCTAATTGACCAGGCGCTATCCACATTGACAGAGGGCAGACCTAATTGACAGGGGGCACTCGTAATTGACAGGCGACAGACCTCATTGACAGGGGACATTCCTCATTGACAGGCGACACTCCTCTAAAGCAGGGGGTACTCCTCATTGACAGAGGGCACTCCTTATTGACAGGGGGCACTCCTAATTGACAGTGGTCACTCCTCATTGACTAGGGGTCACTCCTCGTTGACGGTGGGGCACTCGTCATTGAGAGGGGGGTGTAGTGCTCATTGACAAGGGGATTTCCTCATTAACAGGGGCGTCATAATGGACAGGGGGCAGTCCTAATTGACAGGGGGCACTCCTAATTGACAGGCGACAAACCCCATCGGCGGGGACACTCCTCATTGACAGGGTGCACTCCTCATTAACAGGGAGCACTCCTCATTGACAGGGGGCATTCCTCCTTGACAGGGGGGTTTCCTAATTGACAGGGGACACTCCTAATTGACACGGGGCACTCCTAATTGATAGGGGCAGATTTTAATTGACAAGGCGCAATCCTAATTGACAGGGGGCACTCCTAATTGAAAGGCGACACATCTCATTGGCAGGGAACACTCCTCATTGACACGCGGCACTCCTCATTGACTGGGAGCACTCCTCATTGACAGGAGCCACACCTAAATGTCAGGCTACACAACTCATTGGCAGGGGGCACGCCTAATTGATAGGTGCCACTCCTAGTTGACAGGGGGAGCTCCTAATTTACAAGGCGCAGTACTAATTGATAGAGTGCAGAGCTAAGTGACAGGGGGCACTCCTAATTGACAGGTGACATACCTAATTGACAGGTGGCACTCCTAATTGATGGGTGCCACTCATAATTGACGGGGGGAGCTCCTAATTGACAAGGCGCTATCCTAACTGACAGGGGGCAGACCTCATTGACAGGCGTCACACCCCATTGGCATGGGACACTCCTCATTGACGGGGGGCACTCCTCATTGACAGGGGGCTCTCCTCATTGGCAGGGGGCATTCCTCCTTGACAGGGACCACTCCTCGTTGACAGGGGGCACTCCTCATTGACAGGTGGCACTCCTAATTTACATTGGTCACTCCTCATTGACTAGGGTTCACTCCTCGTTGACGGTGGGGCACTCGTCATTGAGGGGGAGGGGGCTTATTGCTCATTGACAAGGGGACTTCCTCATTGACAGGGCGTCCTAATTGACAGTGGGCACTCCTAATTGACAGGGGGCACTCCTCATTTACAGGGGGCAATCCTCATTGACAGGGGGCACTCCTCATTGACAGGGGGCACTCCTCATTTACAGAGGGCACTCCTATTTGATAGGTGCCACTGCTAATTGACAGGGGGCACTCCTCATTGACTAGGGGTCACACTTCGTTGACGTTGGGGCATTCGTCATTGAGGGTGGGGGGGTGTAGTGCTCATTGACAAGGGGATTTCCTCATTAACAGGGGCGTCCTAATTGACAGGGGGCAATCCTAAATGACAGGGCGCACTCCAAATTGACAGGCGACAAACCCCATCGGCAGGGGACACTCCTCTTTGACAGGGGGCACTCCTCATTGACAGGCGGCATTCCGTCGTGACAGTGGGCACTCCTCATTGACAGGGGGCACTCCTCATTGACAAGAGGCACTCCTAATTAATAGAAGCCACTCCTAATAGACAGGGGGACCTCCGAATTGACCAGGCACTATCCAAATTGACAGAGGGCAGAGCTAATTGACAGTGTGCACACCTAATTGACAGACGGCACTCCTCTAAAGCAGGGGGTACTCCTCATTGACAGAGGGCACTCCTTATTGACAGAAGGCACTCCTAATTGACAGTGGTCTCTCCTCATTGACTAGGGGTCACTCCGCGTTGACGGTGGGGCACTCGTCATTGAGGGGGGGGGGGGTGTAGTGCTCATTGACAAGGGGACTTCTTCATTAACAGGGGCGTCCTCATTGACAGGGGGCACTCCTAAATGACAGGGCGCACTCCAAATTGACAGGCGACAAACCCCATCGGCAGGGGACACTCCTCATTGACAGGGGGCACTCCTCATTAACAGGGAGCACTTCTCATTGACAGGGGGCATTCCTCCTTGACAGGGGGCACTCCTAATTGACAGGGGACACTCCTAATTGTCACGGGGCACTCCTAATTGATAGGGGGAGATTTTAATTGACAAGGCGCAATCCTAATTGACAGGGGGCACTCCTAATTGAAAGGCGACACATCTCATTGGCAGGGAACACTCCTCATTGACAGGCGGCACTCCTCATTGACAGGGAGCACTCCTCATTGACAGGGGGTACTCCTAATTGACAGGGGACACTCCTAATTGACACGGGGCACTCGTAATTGATAGGGGGAAATTTTAATTGACAAGGCGCAATCCTAATTGACAGGGGGCACTCCTCATTGAAAGGCGACACATCTCATTGGCAGGGAACACTCCTCATTGACAGGCGGCACACCTAAATGTCAGGCGACACACCTCATTGGCAGGGGACACTCCGAATTGACAGAGGGTACTCCTCATTGACAGGGAGCACCCCTCATTGACAGGGGGCATTCCTCCTTGACAGGCGGCACTCCGAATTGACAGGGGACACTCCTAATTGACACGGGGCACTCCTAATTGATAGGGGGAGATTTTAATTGACAAGGCGCAATCCTAATTGACAGGGGGCACTCCTAATTGAAAGGCGACACATCTCATTGGCCGGGAACACTCCTCTTTGACAGGCGGCACTCCTCATTGACAGGGAGCACTCCTCATTGACAGAGGGCGCATCTAAATGTCAGGCGACACACCTCATTGGCAGGGGACACTCCTAATTGACAGAGGGTACTCCTCATTGACAGAGGGCACGCCTAATTGATAGGTGCCACTCCTAGTTGACAGGGGGAGCACCTAATTTAAAAGGCGCAGTACTAATTGATAGAGTGCAGAGCTAAGTGACAGGGGGCAATTCTAACTGACAGGGGACATACCTCATTGACAGGTGGCACTCCTAATTGATAGGTGCCACTCATACTTGACGGGGGGAGCTCCAAATTGATAAGGCGCTTTCGTTACTGACCGGGCGCAGACCTAATTGACAGGCGTCATACCCCATTGGCATGGGACACTCCTCATTGACGGGGGGCACTCCTCATTGACAGGGGGCTCTCCTCATTGACAGGGGGCATTCCTCCTTGACAGGGACCACTCCTCGTTGACAGGGGGCACTCCTCATTGACAGGGGGCACTCCTCATTGACAGGGGGCACTCCTAAGTTACATTGGTCATTCCTCATTGACTAGGGGTCACTCCTCGTTGACGGTGGGGCACTCGCCATTGAGGGGGGGGGGGGTTCTGCTCATTGACAAGGGGACTTCCTCATTGACAGGGCGTCCTAATTGACAGTGGGCACTCCTAATTGTCAGGGGGCACTCCTCATTGACAGGCGACACACCCCATCGGCAGGGGACACTCCTCATTTACAGGGGGCACTCCTCATTGACAGGGGGCTTTCTTCCTTGAGAGGGTGCACTTCTCATTGACAGGGGGCACTCCTCATTGACGCGGGGCACTCCTCATTGACAGGGGGCACTCCTATTTGATAGGTGCCACTCCTAATAGACAGAGGTGCTCATAATGGACAAGGCGCTATCCTAATTGACAGGGGGCAGACCTAATTGACAGGGGGCACTCCTAATTGACAGGCGAAACACCTCCGTGACAGGGGACACTCCACATTGTCTAGGGGTCACTCCTCATTGACGGTGAGGCTAACTGACTTCTCTCCTAACTTACAAGGGGCACTCCTATATGAAAGGCGGCACTCCTAATTGACAGGGGAGACTCGTAATTGACGGGAGCAATCCTAATTGACAGGGGGCACTTCTCATTGACGTGGGGTGTATTCTTATTGACTGGGCGGGCACTACTCATTCACGGGGGGCGGGGACGGAGGAGGCCTGGGGGGTTGGTGGAGGGGGGTTGCGGGGAGCACTCCTCATTGACGGTGGGGCACTGCTCATTGACAGGGTGAAGTCATCATTGACAGTGGGCTCTCCAAATTGACCGGGGTCACAACTAATTGATAGGTGAAACTCCGAATTGACAGGGGGAGTTCCAAATTGACAAGGCGCTCTCCAAATTGACAGAGGGCAGACCTTATTGACAGGGGGCACTCCCAATCGACAGGCGACACACCCCATTGGCAGGGAACACTCCTTATTGACAGAGGACACTCCTCATTGACAGGGGGCATTCCTGCTTGACAGAGGGCGCTCCTCACCGACAGGGGGCACTCCTCATTGACAGGGGGCACTCCTCATTGACAGGGGGCACTCCTAATTAATAGGTGCCACTCCTAACTGACAGGGGGAGCTCCTAATTGACCAGGCGCTATCCAAATTGACAGAGGGCAGACCTAATTGACAGGGGGTACTCCTAATTGACAGGCGACAGAACTGAGTGACAGGGGACAGTCCTCATTGACAGGCGGCACTCGTCTAAAGCAGGGGGCACTCCTCATTGACAGAGGGCACTCCTTATTGACAGGGGGCACTCCTAATTGACAGTGGTCACTCCTCATTGAAAAGGGGTCACTCCTCGTTGGCGGTGGGGCACTTGTCATTGAGAGGGGGGGTGTAGTGCTCATTGACAAGGGGATTTCCTCATTAACAGGGGCGTCCTAATTGACAGGGGGCAGTCCTAATTGACAGGGGGCACTCCTAATTGACAGGGTACACTCCTAATTGACACGGAGCACTCCTAATTGATAGGGGGAGATTTTAATTGACAAGGCGCAATCCTAATTGACAGGGGGCACTCCTAATTGAAAGGCGACACATCTCATTGACAGGGAACACTCCTAATTGACAGAGGGTACTCCTCATTGACAGGGAGCACTCCTCATTGACGGGGGGCACGCCTAATTGATAGGTGCCACTCCTAGTTGACAGGGGGAGCACCTCAGTTACAAGGCGCAGTACTAATTGATAGAGTGCAGACCTAAGTGACAGGGGGCACTCCTAATTGACAGGGGACACACCTCATTGACAGGTGGCACTCATAATTAATAGGTGCCACTCATAATTGACGGAGGGAGCTCCTAATTGACAAGGCGCTTTCCTAACTGACAGGGGGCAGACCTAATTGACAGGCGTCACACCCCATTGGCATGGGACACTCCTCATTGCCGGGGGGCACTCCTCATTGACAGGGGGCTCTCCTCATTGACAGGGGGCATTCCTCCTTGACAGGGACCACTCCTCGTTGAGAGGGGGCACTCCTCATTGACAGGGGACACTCCTAATTTACATTGGTCACTCCTCAATGACTTGTGGTCACTCCTCGTTGACGATGGGGCACTCGTCATTAAGGGGGGGGAGGGGTACTGCTCATTGACAAGGGGACGTCCTCATTGACAGGGCGTCCTAATTGACAGTGGGCACTCCTAACAGACAGGGGGCACTCCTAATTGACAGGGGGCACACCTAAATGTCAGGCGACACACCCCATCGGCAGGGGACATTCCTCATTGACAGGGGGCACTCCTCATTGACAGGGGGCATTCCTCCTTGAGAGGGGGCACTCCTCATTGACAGGGGGCACTCCTCATTGTCAGGGGGCACTCCTAATTGATAGGTGCCACTCCTAATTGACAGGGGGAGCTCCTAATGGACAAGGCGCTATCCTAATTGACAGGGGGCAGCCCTAATTGACAGGGGGCACTCCTAATTGACAGGCGACACAACTCAGTGACAGGGGACACTCCTCATTGACTAGGGGCCACTCCTCATTGACGGTGGGGCTAACTGACCTCTCTCCTAACTTACAAGGGGCACTCCTATATGAAAGGGGGCACTCCTAATTGACAGGGGAGGCTCGTAATTGACGGGAGCAATCCTAATTAACAGGGAGCACTTCACATTGACAGGGGGCACTCCTAATTGAAAGGGGACACTGCTCATTGACGTGGGGGGAATTCTCATTGACGGGGCGGGCACTACTCATTCACGGGGTTGGGGGGGGGAGGAGGCCTGGGGATGGAGGGCGGTTGCGGGTAGCACTCCTCATTGACGGTGGGGCACCTTACATTGACAGGGTGAAGTCATCATTGACAGTGGGCTCTCCAAATTGACAGGGGTCACAACTAATTGATAGGTGTAACTCCGAATTGACAGGGGGAGTTCCTAATTGACAAGGCGCTCTCCAAATTGAAAGAGAGCAGACCTAATTGACAGGTGGCAATCTTAATTGACAGGCGACACACCCCATTGGCAGCGGACACTCCTCATTGACACAGGACACTCCTCATTGACAGGGGGCACTCCTCATTGACATGGTGCAATCCTCATTGACAGGGGGCATTCCTCCTTGACAGAGGGCGCTCCTCGCTGACAGGGGGCACTCTTCATTGACAGGGGGCACTCCTCATTGACAGGGGGCACTCGTAATTAATAGGTGCCACTCCTAATAGACAGAGGGACCTCCGAATTGACCAGGCACTATCCATATTGACAGAGGGCAGAGCTAATTGACAGGGGGCACACCTAATTGACAGACGGCACTCCTCTAAAGCAGGGGGCACTCCTCTTTGACAGAGGGCACTCCTTATTGACAGAAGGCACTCCTAATTGACAGTGGTCACTCCTCATTGACTAGGGGTCACTCCTCGTTGACGGTGGGGCACACGTCATTGAGGGGGGGGGGTGTAGTGCTCATTGACAAGGGGACTTCTTCATTAACAGGGGCGTCCTCATTGACAGGGGGCACTCCTAAATGACAGGGCGCACTCCTAATTGACAGGCGACAAACCCCATCGGCAGGGGACACTCCTCATTGACAGGGGGCACTCCTCATTAACAGGGAGCACTTCTCATTGACAGGGGGCATTTCTCCTTGACAGGGGGCACTCCTAATTGACAGGGGACACTCCTAATTGTCACGGGGCACTCGTAATTGATAGGGGGAGATTTTAATTGACAAGGCGCAATCCTAATTGACAGGGGGCAATCCTAATTGAAAGGCGACACATCTCATTGGCAGGGAACACTCCTCATTGACAGGCGGCACTCCTCATTGACAGGGAGCACTCCTCATTGACAGGGGGTACTCCTCATTGACAGGGAGCACTCCTCATTGACAGGGGGCACTCCTAATTGATAGGTGCCACTCCTAGTTGACAGGCGGAGCTCCTAATTTACAAGGCGCAGTACTAATTGATAGAGTGCAGACCTAAGTGACAGGGGGCACTCCTAATTGACAGGCGACATACCTCAGTGACAGGGGACACTCCACATTGTCTAGGGGTCACTCCTCATTGACGGTGGGGCCAACTGACTTCTCTCCTAACTTACAAGGGGCACTACTATATGAAAGGCGGCACTCCTAATTGACAGGGGAGACTCGTAATTGACGGGAGCAATCCTAATTGACAGGGGGCACTTCTCATTGACGTGGGGGGAATTCTCATTGACGGGGCGGGCACTACTCATTCACGGGGGGCGGGGGCGGAGGAGGCCTGGGGGGAGGGGGGTTGCGGGGAGCACTCCTCATTGACGGTGGGGCACTGCTCATTGACAGTTTGAAGTCATCATTGACAGTGGGCTCTCCAAATTGACAGGGATCACAACTAATTGATAGGTGAAACTCCGAATTGACAGGGGGAGTTCCAAATTGACAAGGCGCTCTCCAAATTAACAGAGGGCAGACCTTATTGACAGGGGGCACTACCAATCGACAGGCGACACACCCCATTGGCAGGGGACACTCCTCATTGACAGAGGACACTCCTCATTGACAGGGTGCACTCCTCATTGACAGGGGGCATTCCTGCTTGACAGAGGGCGCTCCTCACAGACAGGGGGCACTCCTCATTGACAGGGGGCACTCCTCATTGACAGGGGGTACTCCTAATTAATAGGTGCCACTCCTAACTGACAGGGGGAGCTCCTAATTGACCAGGCGCGATCCAAATTGACAGAGGGCAGACCTAATTGACAGGGGGTACTCATAATTGACAGGCGACAGACCTTAGTGACAGGGGACAGTCCTCATTGACAGGCGGCACTCCTCTAAAGCAGGGGGCACTCCTCATTGACAGAGGGCACTCCTTATTGACAGGGGGCACTCCTAATTGACAGTGGTCAATCCTCATTCAAAAGGGGTCACTCCTCGTTGACGGTGGGGCACTCGTCATTGAGAGGGGGGTTGTAGTGCTCATTGACAAGGGGATTTCCTCATTAACAGGGGCGTCCTAATTGACAGGGGGCAGTCCTAATTGACAGGGGGCACTCCTAATTGACAGGGGACACTCCTAATTGACACGGGGCACTCCTAATTGATAGGGGGAGATTTTAATTGACAAGGCGCAATCCTAATTGACAGGGGGCACTCCTAATAGAAAGGCGACACATCTCATTGGCAGGGGACACTCCTAATTGACAGAGGGTACTCCTCATTGACAGGGAGCACTCCTCATTGACGGGGGGCACGCCTAATTGATAGGTGCCGCTCCTAGTTGACAGGGGGAGCACCTCAGTTACAAGGCGCAGTACTAATTGATAGAGTGCAGACCTAAGTGACAGGGGGCACGCCTAATTGACAGGGGACATACGTCATTGACAGGTGGCACTCATAATTAATAGGTGCCACTCAAAATTGACGGAGGGAGCTCCTAATTGACAAGGCGCTATCCTAACTGACAGGGGGCAGACCTAATTGACAGGCGTCACACCCGATTGGCATGGGACACTCCTCATTGCCGGGGGGCACTCCTCATTGACAGGGGGCTCTCCTCATTGACAGGGGGCATTCCTCCTTGACAGGGACCACTCCTCGTTGACAGGGGGCACTCCTCATTGACAGGGGACACTCCTAATTTACATTGGTCACTCCTCAATGACTTGTGGTCACTCCTCGTTGACGGTGGGGCACTCGTCATTAAGGGGGGGGGGGAGGGGTACTGCTCATTGACAAGGGAACTTCCTCATTGCCAGGGCGTCCTAATTGACAGTGGGCACTCCTAACAGACAGGGGCACTCCTAATTGGCAGGGGGCACACCTAAATGTCAGGCGGAACACCTCATTGGCAGGGGACACTCCTAATTGACAGAGGGTACTCCTCATTGACAGGGAGCACTCCTCATTGACAGGGGGCACGCCTAATTGATAGGTGCCACTCCTAGTTGACAGGGGGAGCTCCTAATTTACAAGGCGCAGTACTAATTGATAGAGTGCAGACCTAAGTGAAAGGGGGCACTTCTCATTGACGTGGGGGGAATTCTCATTGACGGGGCGGGCACTACTCATTCACGGGGGGCGGGGGCGGAGGAGGCCTGGGGGGAGGGGGGTTGCGGGGAGCACTCCTCATTGACGGTGGGGCACTGCTCATTGACAGGGTGAAGTCATCATTGACAGGGGGCTCTCCAAATTGACAGGGGTGACAACTAATTGATAGGTGCCACTCCGAATTGACAGGGGGAGTACCCAATTGACAAGGCGCTCTCCAAATTGACAGGGGACAGATCTAATTGACAGGGGGCACTCCTAATTGACAGGCGACACACCCCATTGGCAGGGGACACTCCTCATTGACAGAGGACACTGCTCATTGACAGGGGGCACTCCTCATTGACAGGGTGCACTCCTCATTGACAGGGGGCATTCCTCCTTTAAAGAGGGCGCTCCTCACTGACAGGGGGCACTCCTCATTGACAGGGGGCACTCCTCATTGATAGGTGCCACTCCGAAATGACAGGGGGGGCTCCTAATTGACAAGCGGCTATGCTAATTGACAGGGGGCAGAACTAATTGACAGGGGGCACTCCTAATTGACAGACGACACACCTCAGTGACAGGAGACATACCTCATTACAAGCGGCACTCCTCATTGACGGGGGCACTCCACATTGACAGGTGGCATTCCTCCTTGACAGGGTGCATTCCTCATTGACAGGGGGCTCTCCTCATTGACAGGGGGCATTCCTCCTTGACAGGGTGCACTCCTCATTGACAGGGGGCTCTCCTCATTGACAGGGGACATTCCAAATTGACAGTGGTCACTCCTCATTGAATAGGGGTCACTCCTCGTTGACGGTGGGGCACTCGACATTGAGGGTGGGGCGGGGGGCTACTGCTCATTGGAAACGGAATTACCTCATTGACAGGTGCATCCTAATTGACAGGGGGCACTCCTAAATGACAGGGGGCACTCCAAATTGACAGGCAACACACCCCACCGGTAGGAGACACTCCTCATTGACAGGTGTCACTCATCATTGACAGGGAGCACTCCTCTTTGACAGGGGGCATTCCTCCTTGACAGGGAGCACTCCTCATTTACAGAGGGCACTCCTAATTGATAGGTGCCACTCCTAATTGACAGGGGGAGTTCCTAATTCGCAAGGCGCTATCCTAATTGACAGGGGGCAGACCTAATTGATAGGCGACAAACGTCAGTGACAGGGGGCACTCCTAATTGACAGGGGGCCCTCCTCATTGACAGGGGGCATTCCTCCTTGACAGGGACCACTCCTCATTGACAGGGGGCACTCCTACTTTACATTGGTCACTCCACATTGACTCGGGGTCACTCCTCGTTGACGGTGGTGCACTCGTCATTGAGGGGGGGGGGGGAACTGCTCATTGACAAGGGGACTTCCTCATTGACAGGGCGTCCTAATTGACAGTGGGCACTCCTAATTGACAGGCGACACACCCCATCGGCAGGGGACATTCCTCATTGACAGGGGGCACTCCTCATTGACAGGGAGCATTCCTCATTGACAGGGTGCATTCCTCCTTGAGAGGGGGCATTCCTCATTGACAGGGGGCCCTCCTCCTTGACAGGGGGCACTCCAATTTGAAATGTGCCACTCCAAATTGACAGGGGGATCTCCTAATGGACAAGGCGCTATCCTAATTGTCAGGGGGCAGACGTAATTGACAGTGGGCACTCCTAATTGAGAGGCGAAACACCTCAGTGACAGGGGACACCCCTCATTGTCTAGTGATCACTCCACATTGACGGTGGGGCTAACTGACCACTGTCCTAACTTACAAGGGGCATTCCTATATGAAAGGCGGCACTCCTAATTGACAGGGGTGACTCGTAATTGACGGGGGCAATCCTAATTGACAGAGGGCACTTCTCATTGACAGGGGACACTCCTAATTGACAGGGGTCACTCCTCATTGACGTGGGGGGAATCCACATTGACGGGGCGGGCACTACTCATTCACGGGGGGGGGGGGGGGGGGGGGAGGAGGCCGATGGGGGGGGGGGGGGTGGTTGCGGGGAGCACTGCTCATTGACACGGTGAAATCTTCATTGACAGGGGGCATTCCTCCTTGACAGGGGGCACTCCCCATTTACAGGGGGCACTCGTCATTGACAGGGGGCACTCCTCATTGACAGGGGGCATTCCTCATTGACAGAGGGCACTCCTAATTGATAGGTGCCACTCCTAATTGACAGGGGGAGCTCCTAATTGACAAAGCGCTATCCTAATTGACAGAGGGCAGACGTAATTGACAGGGGGCACTCCAAATTGACAGGCGACAAGCCTCAGTGACAGGGGACACTCCTCATTGACAGGCCGTACTCCTCAAAGGCAGGGGGTACTCCTCATTGACAGGGGGCATTCCTCATTGACAGGGGGCACTCCTCATTGAGAGAGGGAACTCCTAATTGACACGGGGCACTCCTAATTGTTAGGGGGAGCTTCTAATTGACAAGGCGCAATTCGAATTGACAGGGGGCACTCCTCCTTGAAAGGCGATACATCCCATTGGCAGGGAACACTCCTCATTGACAGAGGGCACTCCTCATTGACAGGGGGCACTCCTCATTGACAGGGAGCACTCCTCATTGACAGAGAGCACTCCTCATTGAGAGGGGGCACTCCTCATTGACAGGGGGCACTCCTAATTGATAGGTGCGACTACTTGTTGACAGGGAGAGCTCCTAATTTACAACTCGTTGAACTAATCGACAGCGGACAGACCTAATTGACAGGGGGCACTCCTCATTGACAGGGGGCACCCCTCACTGACGGGGGGAGCAGCTAATTGACAAGGCGCTATTCTAATTGACAGGGGGCAGACCTAACTGACAGGGGTCACACCTAATTGACAGGCGACACACCCCATTGGCATGGGACACTCCTCATAGACAGGGGGCATTCCTCATTGACAGGGTGCACTTCTCATTGACAGGGGGCATTCCTCCTTGACGGGGGGCGCACCTCTTTGACGGGGTGCAATTCTCATTGACACGGGGCACTCCTAATTGACAGGGGACACTTCTCTTTTACAGGGGCTCTCGTCATTTACAGTGCACACACCATTGACAGTGGGGCACTCCTAATTGAAAAGCGGGGCACTCCTAATTGACAGGGATCACTCCTAGGTGACGGGGGCCACTCCTCATTGACTGGGGCAATCCGCGTTGATGGTGGTTCTCTCCTCATGGATGGTGCGGCACTCCTCATTGACGTTGGGGCACTCCTCATTGACGGTGTGTCACTGCTCATTGACACGGTGAAGTCATCATTGACAGGGGGCTCTCCAAATTGACAGGGGTCACACCTAATTGATCGGTGGCACTCCGAATGTCAGAGGGAGTTCCTAATTGACAAGGCGCTCTCCAAATTGAGAGGGGGCACACCTAATTGACAGGGGGCACTCCTAATTGACAGGCAAATCGCTCCATTGGCAGGGGACACTCCTCATTGAGAGGGGGCACTCCTCCTTGACAGTGGGCGTTCCTCATTGACAGGGTGGACTCCTAATTGATAGATGCCACTCCGAAATGACAGGGGGAGCTCCTAATTGACAAGGCGCAATGCTAATTGACAGGGGGCATTCCTAATTGAGAGACGACACACCTCAGTGACAGGGGAAACACCTCATTGACAGGCGGCACTCCACATTGACAAGGGGCACTCCTCGTTGACAGGGACATTCCTCATTGACAGGGGGCAATTCTCATTGACAGGGTGCACTCGTCATTGACATGGGGCACTCCTAACTGGCAGTGGTCACTCTCCATTGACTAGGGGTCACTCCTCGTTGACGGTGGGGCAGATGTCATTGAGGGGGGTCGGTACTGCTCATTGACAAGGGGACTTCCTAATTGACAGGGGCGTTCTAATTGACAGGGGGCACTTCTAATTGACAGGGGGCACTCCTAATTAATAGGGGACACACCCCATCGGCAGGGGACACTCCTCATTGACAGGGGGCACTCCTCATTGACAGGGAGCACTCCTCATTGACAGGGGACATTCCTCCTTGACAGGAGGCACTCCTCATTGACAGGGGGCACTCCTCATTGACAGGGGGTACTCCTAATTGACAGTGATCACTCCTCATTGACTAGGGGTCACTCCTCGTTGGCGGTGGGGCACTCGGCATAAAGGGGGGGACTGCTCATTGACAACGTGACTTTCTCATTGACAGGGGCGTCCTAATTGACATGGGGCACTCCTCATTGACATGGGCACTCCTAATTGACAGGCGACATACCCCATCGGCAGGGGACACTCCTCATTGACAGGGGGCACTCCACATTGACAGGGAGCACTCCCCATTGACAGGGGGCATTCCTCATTGACAGGTGGCACTGCTCATTGACAGGGGGCACTCCTCCTTGATAGCGGGCACTTCTCATTGACGGGGGCACTCCTCATTGACAGTGGGGGTGCACTCCTTATTGACAGCGGGCACTTGCCATTGACAGTGTGCACTCCTCATTGACAGGGGGTACTCCTCATTGACAGGGGGCACTCCTCATTTACGGGGGTGGGGTCACTTCTCATTGACGGAGGGCACTCCTCATTGACAGGTGGTACACTTTATAGAAGGGGGGCGCTCCTCATTGACAGGGGACACTCCTCATTGACAGGGGTCATTCGTCATTGACGGGGGGCACTGCTCAATGATCGGGGTACTCCTAATTTACAGCGGTCACTCCTCATTGACGGTGGGGCACTCCTCATTTACAGGGTTACTCTTCATTGACAGGGGGCTCTCCTCATTGACAGGGGGCACTCCTCATTGACAGGGGGCACTCCTCATTGGCAGAGGGCACTTCTCATTGACATGGCGCACTCCTCATTGACGGGGAGTGGAACTCCTTATTGACGGGGGGGCTCTCCTCATTGACAGGGGGCTCTCTTCAGAGATGGGGGCGCACTCCTCATTGACACGGGGCACTCCTCATTGACGGCGGGCACTCCTCATTAACAGGGGCACTCCTCATTGACGTGGAGTGGAACTCCTTATTGACGGGGGGCACTCCTCATTGATATGGGGAAATCCTCATTGACAGGGGGCACTCCTCACTGACAGGGGGCACTCCTCATTGACAGCGGGCACTCCTCATTGACAGGGGGCACTCTTCATTGACAGGGGGCACTCCTCATTGACAGGGGTATTCCTCATTGACAGGTGGCACTGCTCATTGACAGGGGGCACTCCTCCTTGATAGCGGGCACTTCTCATTGACGGGGGTACTCCTCATTGACGGTGGGGGTGCACTCCTTATTGACAGCGGGCACTTGCCATTGACAGTGGGCACTCCTCATTGACAGTGGGTACTCCTCATTGACAGGGGGCACTCCTCATTGACGGGGGTGGGGTCACTTCTCATTGACGGAGGGCACTCCTCATTGACAGGTGGTACACTTTATAGAAGGGGGGCGCTCCTCATTGACAGGGGACACTCCTCATTGACAGGGGTCATTCGTCATTGACGGGGGGCACTGCTCAATGATGGGGGTACTCCTAATTTACAGCGGTCACTCCACATTGACGGTGGGGCACTCCTCATTTACAGGGTTACTCCTCATTGACAGGGGGCTCTCCTCATTGACAGGGGGCACTCTTCATTGACAGGGGGCACTCCTCATTGACAGGGGTATTCCTCATTGACAGGTGGCACTGCTCATTGACAGGGGGCACTCCTCATTGACAGCGGGCACTTCTCATTGACAGGGGGCACTCCTCATCGACGGGGGGCGGTGCACTCCTAATTAACCGGGGGCACTTTCCATTGACAGGGGGCAGTCCTCATTGAAAAGGGGTACTCCTCATTGACAGAGGGCAGTTCTCATTGACAGCGGTCAATCCCCGTTGACAGGGGACACACCTCATTGACATGGGGCACACGTCTTTGACAGGGGACACTCATCATTGAGAGGGGGCACTCCTCATTTACAGGGTCACGCCTCATTTCCAGGGCTACTCCTCATCGACAGGGGGCGCTCCTCATTGACAGGGGCACTCCTCATTGACAGAGGGCGCACCGCATTCACAGGGGGCAACTCCTCATTGACAGAGGGCACTCCTCATTGAGAGCGGGCACTCCTCGTTGACAGGGGACACACCTTATTGACGGGTGGCACACGTCATTGACAGGGGACACTCGTCATTGACAGGGGGCACTCCTCATTTACGGGATCACGCCTCATTTCCAGGGTCACTCCTCATAGGCGGGGGACACTTCTCATTGACGGGGCACTACTCATTGACAGAGGGCACTCATAGTTGATAGCGTGCACTCCTCATTGAAATGGGGCCCTCCGCATTGACAGTGGGCAAAACCCATTGACAGGTTGCACTCATCATTGACAGGGGGCACTCCCCATTGACAGGGGGTACTCTTCATTGACAGGGGGCACTCCTCATTGACAGGGGGCACTCCTCATTGGCAGAGGGCACTTCTCATTGACATGGCGCACTCCTCATTGACGGGGAGTGGAACTGCTTATTGACGGGGGTCTCTCCTCATTGACAGGGGGCTCTCTTCAGAGATGGGGGCGCACTCCTCATTGACACGGGGCACTCCTCATTGACGGCGGGCACTCCTCATTAACAGGGGCACTCCTCATTTACGTGGAGTGGAACTCCTTATTGACGGGGGGCACTCCTCATTGACAGGGGGCACTCCTCATTGACATGGGGAAATCCTCATTGACAGGGGGCACTCCTCACTGACAGGGGGCACTCCTCATTGACAGCGGGCACTCCTCATTGACAGGGGGCACTCCTCATTGACAGGGGTATTCCTCATTGACAGGTGGCACTGCTCATTGACAGGGGGCACTCCTCCTTGATAGCGGGCACTTCTCATTGACGGGGGCACTCCTCATTGACGGTGGGGGTGCACTCCTTATTGACAGCGGGCACTTGCCATTGACAGTGGGCACTCCTCATTGACAGGGGGTTCTCCTCATTGACAGGGGGGCACTCCTCATTGACGGGGGTGGGGTCACTTCTCATTGACGGAGGGCACTCCTCGTTGACAGGTGGTACACTTTATAGAAGGGGGGCGCTCCTCATTGACAGGGGACACTCCTCATTGACAGGGGTCATTCGTCATTGACGGGGGGCACTGCTCAATGATGGGGGTACTCCTAATTTACAGCGGTCACTCCTCATTGAAGGTGGGGCACTCCTCATTTACAGGGTTACTCCTCATTGACAGGGGGCTCTCCTCATTGACAGGGGGCACTCCTCGTTGACAGGGGGCACTCCTCATTGACAGTGGGCACTCCTCATTGACAGGGGGCACTCTTCATTGACAGGGGGCAGTCCTAATTGACAGGGGGCACTCCTCATTGAGAGAGGGCACTCCGCATTGACAGCGGGAATTCCTCATTGACAGTGGGCACTCCTCATTGACAGGGGGCACTCTTCATTGACAGGGGGCAGTCCTAATTGACAGGGGGCACTCCTCATTGAGAGAGGGCACTCCGCATTGACAGCGGGAGTTCCTCATTGACAGAGGGCACTCCTTATTGAGAGCGGGCACTCCTCGTTGACAGGGGACACACCTCATTGACGGGGGGCACACTTCATTGACAGGGACACTCATCATTGACAGGGGGCACTCCTCATTTACGGGGTCACGCCTCATTTCCAGGGTCACTCCTCATTGACGGGGCACTACTCATTGACAGAGGGCACTCATAGTTGATAGCGGGCACTCCTCATTGAAATGGGGCCCTCCGCATTGACAGGGGGCATAACCCATTGACAGGTTGCACTCCTCGTTGACAGGGGGCACTCCTCATTGACAGGGGGTACGCTTCATTGACAGGGGGGCACTCCTCAATGACAGGGGGCACTCCTTATTGACAGAGGGCACTTCTCATTGACATGGGGCACTCCTCATTGACGGGGAGTGGAACTCCTTATTGACGGGGGGCACTCCTCATTGACAGGGGGCACTCTCCATAGACGGGGGGGGTGCACTCCGCATTGACAGGGGGCACTCCTCATTGACATGGGGCACTCCTCATTGACGGGGGGCACTCCTCATTGACAGGGGGCACTCTCCAGAGACGGGGGGGGCACTCCGCATTGACAGGGTGCACTCCTCATTGACAGGTGGCAGTCCACATTGACAGAGGGAACTCATAGTTGACAGCGGGCACTCCTTATTGACAGGGGCCTTCCTCATTGACAGGGGGCATAGCCCATAGGCACGGGGCACTCCTCATTGACAGGGGGCACTCCTCATTGACATGGGGAACTCCTCATTGACAGGGGGCACTCCTCACTGATACGGGGCACTCCTCATTGACAGGGGGCACTCCTCATTGACAGGGGGCACTCCTCATTGACGGGGTGGCTGGGCACTTTTCATTGACGGGGGGCACTCCTCATTGACAGGGGGTACACTTTATAGAAGGGGGGGCGCTCCTCATTGACAGGGGACACTCCTCATTCTCAGGGGTCATTCGTCATTGAAGAGGGCAATGCTCAATGATGGGGGGACTCCTAATTTACAGCGGTCACTCCTCATTGACAGGGGGAATTCCACATTGACAGGAGACGCTCCTCTTTGACAGGGAGCACTCCTCATTGCCGTGGGCACTCTTCATTGACAGGGGGCACTGCTCATTGACCGGTGGCATGCGTCATTGACGGGGGCACTCCTCATTACAGAAGGCACTCATTATTGAGAGAGGGCACTCATCATTGACAGAAGGCACTCATTATTCACAGAGGTCACTCCTCATTGTCAGGGGGCACTCCGCATTTCCTGGGGGCCCTTCTCATTGACAGGGGGCACTCCTCATTTACGGGGTCACGCCTCATTTCCAGGGTCACTCCTCATTGACGGGGCACTACTCATTGACAGAGGGCACTCATAGTTGATAGCGGGCACTCCTCATTGAAATGGGGCCCTCCGCATTGACAGGGGGCATAACCCATTGACAGGTTGCACTCCTCGTTGACAGGGGGCACTCCTCATTGACAGGGGGCACTCCTTATTGACAGAGGGCACTTCTCATTGACATGGGGCACTCCTCATTGACGGGGAGTGGAACTCCTTATTGACGGGGGGCACTCCTCATTGACAGGGGGCACTCTCCAGAGACGGGGGGGGCACTCCGCATTGACAGGGGGCACTCCTCATTGACAGGGGGCACTTCCTATTGACAGGGTGCACTCCTCATTGACAGGTGGCAGTCCACATTGACAGAGGGAACTCATAGTTGACAGCGGGCACTCCTTATTGACAGGGGCCTTCCTCATTGACAGGGGGCATAACCCATAGGCACGGGGCACTCCTCATTGACAGGGGGCACTCCTCATTGACATGGGGAACTCCTCATTGACAGGGGGCACTCCTCACTGATACGGGGCACTCCTCATTGACAGGGGGCACTCCTCATTGACAGGGGGCACTCCTCATTGACGGGGTGGGGGGGCACTTTTCATTGACGCGGGACACTCCTCATTGACAGGGGGTACACTTCATAGAAGGGGGGCGCTCCTCATTGACAAGGGACACTCCTCATTCTCAGGGGTCATTCGTCATTTGAGAGGGCAATGCTCAATGATGGGGGGACTCCTAATTTACAGCGGTCACTCCTCATTGACAGGGGGAATTCCACATTGACAGGAGACGCTCCTCTTTGACAGGGAGCACTCCTCATTGCCGTGGGCACTCTTCATTGACAGGGGGCACTGCTCATTGACCGGTGGCATTCGTCATTGACGGGGGCACTCCTCATTACAGAAGGCACTCATTATTGAGAGAGGGCACTCATCATTGACAGAAGGCACTCATTATTCACAGAGGTCACTCCTCATTGTCAGGGGGCACTTCGCATTTCCTGGGGGCCCTTCTCATTGACAGGGGGCACTCCACATTTACTGGGGTCACTCTTAATTGACAGGGGGAATTCCACATTGACAGGAGAGACTCCTCATTGACAGGGTCACTCCAAATTGACAGGGTCACTCCTAATTGAGAGCGGGCTCTTCGCATTGACAGGGGACACTCAGCATTGACTGGAGACACTCATCATTGACAGGGGACACTCCTCATTGACAGGGGGCACTTCTCATTGTCATGGGGCACTGCTTATTGAAGGTGGGGCAGACCTCATAGACGGGGGGGCACTCCTGATTGACAGGGGACATTCGTCATTGACAGGGGCACTCCTTATTGACTGGGGGCAAACCTCATTGGCAGGAGTCACTCCTCATGGACAAGGGCACTCCTCATTGACAGTGGGCACTTCTCATTGACAATGGCACTCCTCATTGACAGGGGGCACACCTCATTGGCGGTTGGGCACACCTCATTGGCGGTTGGGCACTCCTCATTGACAGGGGGCACTCTTCATAGACGGGGGGGCACTCCTCATTGACAGGGGCACTCCTCATTGACAGGGGGCATTCGACATTGACTGCGGGGCACTCCACATTGACAGGTGGCATTCGACATTGTGGGGGAGGGCACTGTTCATTGATTGGCGGCACTCCTAATTTACAGCGGTCACTCCTCATTGATGTGCACATCGTTGATAGCGGGCACTGCTCATTGACAGGGGGTCCTACGCATTGACGGGGGCAAATCCCATTGACAGGGGGCACTCCTCATTGACAGGGGGCACTCCTCATTGAGAGGGGGCACTTCTCATTGACAGGGGGCGCTCCTCATTGACAGCGGCACTTCTCATTAACAGGGGGCACTACTCATTGACAGGGGGCTCTCCTCATTGACAGGGTGCACTCCTCATTGGCGTGGGCACTCTTCATTGACAGGGGGCACTGCTCATTGAGCGGGGGCATTCGTCATTGACGGGGTCACTCCTCATTGGCAGGGGGCACCTAACACATTGTCATGGCCACTCCAAATTGTCATGGGGCATTGCGAATTTACATAGGGCACTCCGAATTGACAGGAGGCACTCCTCATTGACAGTGGGCACTCCTTATTGACAGAGGGCACTCCTTATTGACAGTGGGCATTCCGTATTGACAGTGGGCCCTTCTAATTGACAGGTGGCACTCCAATTGACAGGGGATACTCCAATTGAAAGAGGGCACTTGAATTGACAGGGGGCACTCCAATTGACAGGGGCACTCAAATTGACAGGGGGCTCTCCAATTGACATGGGGGACTCTAATTGACAGGGGGCACTCCTCTTTGGCAGAGGACACTCCGAATAGGCAGGGGGCACTCGTAATTGGCAGGGGGGGAGTCCTCACTGACAGTGGGCACGACTAATTAACAGGGTGTACTCCAAATTGACAGAGGAAACTCCGAATTCACAGGGGGCACTCCTCATTGACAGCGGGCACTCTTCATTGTCAGCGGGGACTCCTCAATAATGGTGGGGCAGTCCGCGTTGACAGTGGGCCACTCCTCATTGACGGAGGGGGGGGCGCTCCTCATTGACAAGTGGAACTCCTCATTGACATGGGCCTCCTAATTGACAGGGGCACTCCTAATTGTCGGGGGACACTACCCATTGACAGGGTGCACTCCTAATTGACAGCAGGCACTCCTAATTGACAGGGTTTACTCCTGATTGACATGGGCATTGCTATTGACATGGGGCACTCCTAATTGACAGGAGGCACTCCTTATTGATAGTGGGCACTCCTTATTGACAGAACGCACTCCCTATTGACAGGGGGCACGTCTTATTGACAGAGGGCACTCCTCATTTACCGGGGGCTCTTATCATTGAAAGGGGAAAATCCTCTTGACAGGGGTATTGCTCATTGACAGGGGGCACTCCTAATTGACAGGGCACTCCAATTGACAGGGTGCACTCCAATTCACAGGGAGCACTCCAATTGACAGGGGGGACTCCTCATTGACAGGGCGCACTCCTCATTGACAGGAGGCACTCCACATTGACAGGGGCACCCCTCATTGACAGGCGGCAGTCCTCATTGAAACAGGGTACTCTTAATTGACAGGGGAAATCCTAATTGACAGGGGAACTCCTAATTGACAGGGGGCAGTCCTAATTGACGGGGCCACTCCACATTGACAGGGTGCACTCCTCATTGACAGGGGGCACTCCTCAGGCTGGGGGGCTGTCCTCTTTGACAATTGACATGGGGCATTCCAATTGACATGGGGGACTCCTAATTGACAGCGGGTACTCCTCATTGGCAGCGGGAACTCCTAATTGGAAGGGGGAACTACTAATTGCCAGGGGACACTGCTAATTGAGAAGGGGTACTCCAACCATGACAGGAGGTATACCAAATTGACAGGGGCACTCCAAATTGACGCGGGTTACTGCGAATTGGCAGGGTCACTCCGAATTGGCAGCGGGCACTCGAAAATGACAGGTGGATCTCCTAAATGACAGGGGGCACTCCTCATTGACAGGTGACACTCCTCATTGACAGCGGGCACTCCTCATTGACAGGGAGCACTCCTCATTGACAGGGGGCACTCCTCAGTGACAGGGGGAACTCCTCTTTGACGGGGGCACTCCTCATTGATAGGGATCACTCCTGAGTGACAGGGAGCACTCCTCATTGACAGGGGGCACTCATCATTGACGGGGGGGGGGGGGGGGTGGGGGGGCGGCAGTCCTCATTGACCGAGCGCACTCCTAATTTACAGGGATCACTCCAAATTGGCAGAGGGCACTCCTCATTGACAGTGGGCACTCCTCATTGACACAGGGCACTCGTCAATGATGGGGGCACTCTTCTTTGACGGGGGCACTCCTCATTGACGGATGGCACTCCTCATTGATGTTGGGCACTCCAAATTTACAGAGGGGTTACTCCTCATTGACAGGGGGAGGACTCCTCATTGACAGGTCCAACCCTCATTGACAGGGTCACTTATTGAAAGAGGGCACTCCTCGTTGACGGGGTGCACTCCTCATTGACAGGTGGGGCACTCCTAATTTGCAGCGGGCACTCCTCATTGACGGGGGGCACTTCTAATTGACATGGGGCACCCCTAATTGACAGCATCCTCCCTCATTTACAGCGTCAGTCCTCATTTGCAGGGGGCACTCGTAAATGGCAGGGGGGAGTCCTAATTGACAGGGTGCACTCCTCATTGTTGGGGGACACCACCCATTGACAGGGGCACTCCTAATTGACAGGGTGCACCCACCTCATTGACATGCGCACTCCAAATTGACATGGGGCATTGCGAATTCACATGGGGCACTCCGAATTGACAGGAGGCACTCCTTATTGACAGTGGGCACTCCTTATTGACAGGAGGCATTCCGTATTGACAGTGGGCACTCCTTATTGACAGGGGGCACTCCTAATTGACAGGGGGCACTTCTAATTGACAAGGGGCACTCCTAATTGACAGGGGGCACTTCTAATTGACGGGGGGCACTCTTCATTGACGGGGGCATTTCCTAATTGAATGAGTGCACTCCTCATTAACGGGCGGCACTCCTCATTAACGGGGGGCACTCCTCATTTTCAGTGGTCTCTCCTCATTGACCGGGGAAACTGCTATTTGATGGGGGGCGCTCCTAATTTGCAGAGGTCACTCCTCATTGACGGGGTGCAGTCTTCACTGACAGGGAGCACTCCTCATTGAAGGGGGCACTCATCATTGACAGGGGGCACTCTTCATTGACGTGGGGCACATTTCCCATTGACGGGGGGCCCTCCTCATTGATGGGGGCACTCCTAATTTGCAGTGGTCGTTCCTCATTGATGGGGCGTGGGGGCACTCTTCATTGACAGGGAACACTCCTCATTGACAGGGAGCATTCATCATTGACGGCGGGCACTCCTCATTGATGGGGGGGGCACTCCTAATTTTCAGAGTTCACTCCTCATCGACGATGGGCTCTCCTCATTGACCGGGGGCAGTCCTCATTGACGGGGGCACTCCTCATTGACGGGGGCACTCCTCATTGACGAGGGGGCACTCCTCATTGACGGGGGCATTTCACATTGAGAGGGGTGACTCCTCATTGATAGGGATCACTCCTCATTGACAGGGGGCACTCCTCATTGATGGGGGATTCTCTTCATTGACAGGGGATTCTCCTCATTGACAGGGGTCACCCCTCATTGAAAAGGGGCACTCCTCATTGTCAGGGGGAATCCTCATTGTCAGGGGGCCCTTTGCAATTACACGGGGCACTCCTCATTGACAGGGGGCATTTGACATTAACAGGAGACACTCCTCATTGACCGGTGGCACGCCTGATTGACAGAGGGCACTCCTCATTGACAGTGGTGAGTCCTCATTGACAGGGGGCACTCCTCATCGACAGGGGGGACTCCTCCTTGACGGGCGGCACTCCTCATTGATGGGTGGGGCACTCCTCGTTTACAGGGTCATTCCTCATTTACAGGGTCACTCCTCATTTACAGGGCCACTCCTCATTGACAGAAGGCACTCCTCATTGGAAGGGGGCCCTCCACATTGATGGGAGGCACTCCTAACTTCCAGTGGTCACTCTTCATTGACAGGGGGACACTCCTCATTTACAGGAGGCACTCCTCTTTGACAGGAGCATTCGTCAAAGGGGGGGGGGGCACACCTCAATGATGGGGGGCACTCCTAATTTACAGGGATCATTCCTAATTGACAGGGAGCACTCCTCATTGACAGAGGACACTCCTCATTGACAGGGGTGTCTCCTCATTGGTAGGGGGCTCTCCAGATTGACAGGGGGCACTCCCAACCGACAGGGGGAGATCCTAATCGACAAAGTGTACTCCCAATTGAAAGGTGGTACTCCTAATTGACAGGGGGCACTCCTAATTGACAGGGGGCACTCCTAATTGACAGGCATAAGTCCTAATTAACAGGGGGCACACTTCATTGTCAGGGGCCCTCTGCATTTACAGGGTGACTACTCATTGACAGAGGGCACACCTCATTGACAGGGGGCACTCCTCATTGACAGTGGGCACTCCTCATTGGCAGGCGGCACCCAACATTGATGGGGGGGGGGGTGGGCACTTGTCATTGACGGGGGGGAGCGGGGGCACTCCAAATTGACAGACGTCTCTCCTAATTGACAGGGGACATTGCTCCTTGACAGGGAGCACTCCTCATTGACAGGGAGCATTCCTCATTGACAGGGAGCACTCGTCATTGACAGGGGGCACTCGTCATTGACGTGGGGGGGGGGGGCACTCCTCATTGACAGAGGGCACTCCTCATTGACGGGGGGCACTCCTTATTGACGGGAGGGGGAGGCCCTCCTCGTTGACAGTTTCACTCCACATTGACAGGCGTCACTCCTCATTGACGGGGCATTCGACGTTGACGGGGGCACTTCTCGTTGACGGGGGGGGGGGGGCACTCCTCGTTGACGGGGGGCACCCCTCATTTACGGGGGCATTCCTCATTTTCTGGGGTCTCTTCTCATTGACAGAGGGCACACCTCATTGACGGGGCACTCCTCATTGACGGGGGCATTCCTCATTGAGGAGGGCATTCCTCATTGTTGGGGGCATCCCTCATTGTCGGGGTGCATTCCTCATTGACGGGGGCATTGCTCATTGATGGGTGGCACTCCTCCTTGACAGAGGGCACTCCTCATTGACAGAGGGCACTCCTCATTGACAGAGGGCACTCCTCATTGACAGCTGTCACTCCTCATTGTCAAGGGGCTCTCCTCGTTGTCGGGCGCCATCCGCATTAACATGGGGAACTCCTCTTTGACTGAGGCACTCCTCATTGACAGGGGGAACTCCTCATTGACTGGGGCACTCCTCATTGACAGGGGGCACTCCTCATTGATGGGGGCACTCCTCATTGTCAGGGGGCACTCTTCATTGATGGGGGACGGCACTCCTATTGACAGGAGGCACTCCTCATTGATAGGGGGCATTCGTCAAAGGGGGGGGGGCGCACTCAACATTGATGGGGGGCACTCCTAATTTACAGGGATCACTCCAAATTGACAGGGGGCATCCCTCATTGAAAGAGGGCACTCCAAATTGACAGGGGGCACTCCCAACTGACAGTGGGAGATCCTAATCGACAAAGAGCGCTCCCAATTGAAAGGTGGTACACCTAATTGACAGGGGGCACTCCTAATTGACAGGGGTAAGTCCTAATTGACAGGGGGTACACTTCATTGTCTGGGGCTCTCTGCATTTACAGGGTGACTACTCATTGACAGAGGGCACTACTCATTGACAGGGGTGACTCCTCATTGACAGGAGGCACCTCTCATTGACAGGGGGCATTCCACATTGACAGGGATCACTCCTCATTG
Organism: Mustelus asterias; assembly: GCF_964213995.1. Lineage (NCBI taxonomy): Eukaryota > Metazoa > Chordata > Chondrichthyes > Carcharhiniformes > Triakidae > Mustelus > Mustelus asterias. The sequence continues at coordinate 192,499 of NW_027590440.1, forward strand.
ACAGGGGGCAATCTTGATTGACGGGGCAGGCAATCCCTATTTACAGGGGTCACTCCTCAGTGACAGGGTTCACTCCTAATTGACAGGGGGCACTCCTCATTGATAGGGGGCACTCCTCATTGACTGGGGATACTCCTCATTGGCATGGGGCGCTCATCATTGATGGGTGGGGCACTGGTCATTCACGTGTGGCTCTACCAATTGACAGAGGTCTCTCCTAATTGACAGCGGACACTGCGCATTGACAGGGGGCACTCCTCATTGACGAGGGCACTCCTCATTGAAAGGGGGTCATCCTCATTGACAGGTAGCAGTCCTCATTGACAGGGGGCACTCCTCATAGACGGGGGGCGGGGTCACTCCTCATTTAAAGCATCACTCCTCATTTACAGCATCATTCCTCATTTACAGGGTCACTCCTCATTTACAGGGTGACTCCTCACTGACAGGAGGCACTCTTCATATACAGCGGACATTCCACATTGACAGGGAATACTGCTAATTGGCAGAGGGCACTTCTCACTGACAGGGAGCTCTCATCATTGACAGTGGGCACTCCTCCTTGACAGTGGGCACTCCTCATTGACAGAGGGCACTCCTCATTGACAGGGAGCACTCCTCATTGACAGGGGGGACTCCTCATTGACAGGGGGAACTCCTCATTTACAGGGGGCACTCCTGAGTGACAGGAAACACTCTTCATTGACAGGGGGCACTCCTCATAGTCGCGGGGGGGGGGCAGTCCTCATTGACAGAGGGCACTCCTAATTTACAGGGATCACTCCTAATTGGCAGAAGGCACTCCTCATTGACAGTGGGCACTCCTCATTGACACTGGGCAGTCCTCATTGATGGGGGGGCACTCCTCATTGACAGGGGCACTCCTCATTGACGGGGGGCACTACTCATTGACGGGGTCATTCCTCATTGATGGAGGGCACTCCTCATTGATGGTGGGCACTCCAAATTTACAGAGGGGTTACTCCTCATTGACAGGGGGAGCACTCCTAATTGACTGGGCCAACCCTCATTGACAGGATCACGTATTGACAGAGTGCTCTCCTCATTGACGGGAGCACTCCTCATTGACAGGTGGGGCACTCCTAATTTGCGGTGGGCACTCCTCATTGACGGGGGGGGGGGTCACTCCTCATTTACAGCATCCTTCCTCATTTACAGCGCCACTCCTCATTTGCAGGGGGCACTCGTAATTGGCAGGGGGAGTCCTAGTTGACAGGGGGCACTACTAATTGTCGGGGGACACTACCCATTGACAGGGGCACTCCTAATTGACACGGGGCATTCCTACTTGACAGGGTGCACCCACCTCATTCTAATGGGCACTCCAAATTGACATGGGGCACTGCGAATTCACATGGGGCACTCCGAATTGACAGGAGGCACTCCTTATTGACAGCAGGCACTCCTAATTGACAGGGGACACTTCAAATTGACATTGGGCACTTCCAATTGACAGGGGGCTCACCTCATTGAATGGGCGCACTCCTCATTGACGCCGGGGGACTGCTCATTGACGGGGGGGTGCACTCCGCATTGAGGGGGGAACTCCTCATTGACAATGGGAAGCACTCATTGACAGGGGCCTCCTAAGTGACAGGGGGCACTCCAAATATTCGGGGGACACTACCCATTGACAGGAGGTACCCCTAATCGACAGGGTGCACTCCTCATTGACAGGGGGCGCTCCTCATTGTCAGGGGCACTCCGCATTGATGGTAGCGCTCATCTCATGGATGATGCGGCACTCCTCATTGACGTGGGTGGAGGGGGGGAATCCTCATTGACGGGGCGGGCACTACTCATTCACGGGGGGGCGGGGTGGGGGCACTCGTCATTGACGGTGGGCACTCCTGATTGACAGGGTGCACTCTTCATTGACAGGAGGCACTCCTAATTGACACGGGACACTACACATTGACGGTGGGCACTACTAATTGTTAGCAGTCCTTTTTGACATGGGGCACTCCTAATTGTAATGGGGCATTTCTCATTGACAGGAGGCAATCCCCTGCCACAACTAGGAGCTCCCCCTGTCAATTAGGAGTGCCCCAAATCAATGAAGAGTGCCCCAGTCAATTAGTAGTACCACCTTTCAATCAGTGGTGCCCCCTGTCAATAAGGAGTGCTCCCTGTCAATCAGGAGTGCCACTGTCAGTGAGGAGTGCCCCCTGTTAATGAGGAATGCCCCGTATTAATTAGGAGTGACCCATTTCAATTTGGAGTTCCTCATGCGAATGTGGAATGCCCCAATCAATGAGGTGTGCCCCCTGTATGTGAGTAGTGTCCCCCGACAATTGGGACTGCCCCCTGTCAATGAGGAGTGCCCCACCGTCAATCAGGAGTGCCCCCTCTCAAAGAGGCGTGCCCGCTTTCACCAAGGAGTGACCCCGGTCAATTAGGAGTTCCACCTGTCAATAACGAGTGCCCCCTGTCCATGAGGAGTGGCCCCTGTCAATGAGTAGTGTTCCCCGACAATTAAGAATGCCCCCTGTCAATTAGGAGTGCCCCCTGTCAATGAGGAGATTCCCTTGTCAATTAGGAGTGGCCCCGGTCAATTAGGAGTCACCCCTTTCAATTAGTAGTGCTCCCTTTCAATAAGTAGTGCCCCGTGTCAATTAGGAGTGCCCCCTGTCAATCAGGAGTGCCCCCTTCAATCTGGAATGCCCCATGTCAATGAGGAATGCCCCATGTCAAAGAGGAGTAGCCCCTGTCAATTGGAAGTGCTCCCTGTCAATGAGTGGCGCCCCCTGTCAATAAGGAGTGCCCCCTGTCAATAAGGAGTGCCAGTGTCAATGAGGAGTGCGCCCTGTTAGTGAGCAATACCCCGTATCAATTAGGAGTGCCCCATGTCAATTTGGAGTCCCCCATTGTAATGAGGAGTGCCCCCTGTCAATGAGGTGTACCCCCTGTCATTGAGTAGTGTCCCCCGACCATTGGGACCGTCCCCTGTCAATGAGGAGTGCCCCACCGTCAATGAGGAGTGCCCCCTCTCAATGAGGCGTGCCCGCTGTCACCTAGGTGTGACCCCTGTCAATTAGGAGTGCCCCCTGTCAATTCGGAGTGGCCCCGGTCAATTAGGAGTCACCCCTTACAATTAGTAGTGCCTCATTTCAATGAGTAGTGTCCCGTGTCAATTAGGAGTGCCCCCTATCAACCAGGAGTTCCCCCTTCAGGCTGGAATGCTCCCTGTCAATATGGAATGCCCCATGTCAATTAGGAGTGCCCCATGTCAATTAGGAGTCCCCCATTCCAATGAGGAGGATCTCCTAATTGACAAGGGGCACTCCTAATTGAAAGGGGTTAGTCCTACATGACAGGGGGCGCTCCTAATTGGCAGGATGCAGTCCTAATTGACAGGGGGTACTCCTACATGACAGAGGGCACTCTTCATTGACAGGGGTCACTCCTCATTGACAGGGGTACTCCTCATTGACATTGGGCACTCCTCATTGACAGGGGGCATTCCTCAGTGACAGGGGGCACTCTTCATTGACCGGGGGCAGTCCTAATTAACACGGGACACTACTCATTGACGGGGAGCACTACTAATTGAAAGGAGCCACTCCGAATTGACCAGGGCCACTCCTCATTTGCCAAACATTCTCCCTGAAGGCAATGCTCCTTTAAGCTGCATGGTGCATGCTGAACTTAAAAAAAATTTTTTTTCAGTTTTTAATCAGTATCCACTGTCAGTTATGAGTGTTCCGTGCCCCCTGTCAATGACGCGTGCCCACTGTCCATGAGGAGTGTCCCCTGTCAATTAAGAGTCTCCCCTTATCAATTTGGAGTGCCCACTTCCAATTAGGAGTGTCCTATGTCAATCAGGAACTCCCCCTGTCAATTAGGAATGGCCCCGGTCAATTAGGAGCTCCCCCTGTCGGTTAGGAATGTTCCCTGCCAATTAGGAGTGACTGCTGCAAATTAGGAGTGACCGCTGCCAATTAGGAGTGCCCCCTGTCAATGAGGAGAGCCCCCTGTCAATGAGGAGTACCCCTGGAAATGGGGAGTGCCCCCTGTCAATGGGGAGTACCCCTGGAAATGAGGAGTGCCCCCTGTCAATCAGCAGTGCCCCCTGTCAATTAGGAGTGCCCCGGGAAATGAGGAGTAACCCTGGAATTGAGGAGTGCCCCCTGTCAATGAGGAGTACCCCTGGAAATGAGGAGTGCCCCCTGTCAATCAGCAGTGCCCCCTGTCAAATAGGAGTGCCCCCTTTCGATTAGGAGTGCCCTCTGTCAATTAGGACTCTCCCCTGTCTGTTAGGAGTGCCCCCTTTCAATTTGGAGTGTCCCTTGTCAATTAAGAACACCCCCTGTCAATTCAGCTTGGCCTCGGTCAATTGGGAGAGACCCCTTTCAATTAGGAGTGCCCCCTGTCAATGAGGAGTGCCCGCTGTCAATTAGGAGTGGCCCCTGTCAACGAGGAGGGCCCGCTGTCAATTAGGAGTGGCCCCTGTCAATAAGGAGGGCCTTCTGTCAATGAGGAGTGCCACTGTCAATGTGGAGTGCCCCCTGTCAATGTGGAATGCCCCATATCAATTAGGAGTGCCCCATGTCAATTATGAGTTCCCCATGCTAATGCGGAGGGTCCCCCCCCGTCAATGAGGAGTGCCCCTTCCGTCAAAGTGGAGTGCCCCCCGTCAATGAGGAGTGCCCCCTCTCATTGAATAGTGTCCCCCGACAATTACGAGTGCCCCCTGTCAATGAGGAGTGCCCCCTGTCAATTTGGAGGCCCCGGTCAATGAGGAGTTCCCCTTGTCAATGAGGAGGCCCCCCACCCCCATCAATGAGGAGTGCCCCTTCCGTCAAAGAGGAGTGCCCCCTCTCAATGAGGCATGCCCCATGTCACCTAGGAGTGACCCCAGTCAACTAGGAGTGCCCCCTGTCAATTAGGAATGCCCCCTGTCAATGCGGAGTCCTCTGTCAGTGAGGAGTTGCCCTTGACAATTAGGAGTGCATCCTTTCAATTAGGAATGCCCGTTGTCAATTCGGTGCTCGCCCTCTCAATTAGGAGCGGCCCATATCAATTAGGAGAGCCCCCCGCCAATAAAGAACAAAGAACAGTACAGCACAGGAAACATGCCCTTCGGCCCTCCAAGCCTGTGCCGCTCCTTGGTCCAACTAGACCAATCGTTTGTATCCCTCCATTCCCAGGCTGCTCATGTGACTATCCAGGTAAGTCTTAAACGATGTCAGCTTGCCTGCCTCCACCACCCTACTTGGCAGCGCATTCCAGGCCCCCACCAACCTCTGTGTAAAAAACGTCCCTCTGATGTCTGATATACTTCGGCCCTCTCAGCTTGAGCCCGTGACCCCTCGTGATCGTCACCTCGGACCTGGGAAAAAGCTTCTCACTGTTCATCCTATCTATACCCTTCATAATCTTGTATACCTCTATTAGATCTCCCCTCATTCTCCGTCTTTCCAAGAAGAACAACCCCAGTCTACCCAATCTCTCCTCATAGCTAAGACCCTCCATACCAGGCAACATCCTGGTAAACCTTCTCTGCACTCTCTCCAATGCCTCCACGTCCTTCTGGTAGTGCGGCGACCAGAACTGGACGCAGTACTCCAAATATGGCCTAACCAGCGTTCTATACAGCTGCATCATCAGACTCCAGCTTTTATACTCTATACCCCGTCCTATAAAGGCAAGCATACCATATGCCTTCTTCACCACCTTCTCCACCTCTGTTGCCACCTTCAAAGATTAGTGGACTTGCACACCTAGGTCCCTCTGTGTTTCTATACTCCTGATGACTCTGCCATTTATTGTATAACTCCTCCCTACATTATTTCTTCCAAAATGCGTCACTTCGCATTCATCCGGATTAAATTCCATCTGCCACCTCCTCCGCCCAATTTTCCAGCCTTTCTATATCCTGCTGTATTGCCCGACAATGCTCTTCGCTATCCGCAATTCCAGCCATCTTCGTGTCATCCGCAAACTTGCTGATTACACCAGTTACACCTTCTTCCAAATCATTTATATGTATCACAAATAGCAGAGGTCCCAGGACAGAGCCCTGCGGAACACCACTGGTCACAGACCTCCAGCCGGAAAAAGACCCTTCGACCACTACCCTCTGTCTCCTATGGCCAAGCCAGTTCTCCACCCATCGAGCCACTTCTCCTTGTATCCCATGAGCCTTAACCTTCTTAACCAACCTGCCATGTGGGACTTTGTCAAATGCCTTACTGAAATCCAGAGAGACGAAATCCACGGCCCTTCCTTCATCAACCGTTTTTGTCACTTCCTCAAAAAACTCCAACAAATTTGTAAGGCACGACCTCCCTCTTACAAAACCATGCCGTCTGTCACTAATGAGATTGTTCCGTTCTAAATGCACACACATCCTGTCTCTAAGAATCCTCTCCGTCAGAGGCCCAGCAATTTCACCTCTCGTCTCGCCTGAGCAGTCGAGGATAGATGCCATCAGGCCCTGGGGCTTTGTCAATTTTAATGTTCCCTAAAAAACCTAACACTTCCTCTCTTGTAATGGAGATTTTCTCTAACGGGTCAACACCTCCCTCCGAGACACTCCCGGTTAACACGCCCCTCTCCTTCGTGAATACCGATGCAAAGTATTCATTTAGGATCTCCCCTATTCCCTTGGGTTCTAAGCATAATTCCCCTCCTTTGTCCCTGAGAGGTCCGATTTTCTCCCTGACAACTCTTTTGTTCCTAACAAAGAGTGCCCCCTGTCAATCCAGCTTGGCCCCGGTCAATTAGGAGTCAGTAAGGAGTGCCCCCTGTCAATGAGGAATGCCCCATGTCAATTAGGACTGCCCCATTTCAATTAGGAGTGCCCCATATCAATGCGGAGTGCCACCTGTCAATGAGGAGTGACCCCTGTGAATGAGTAGTATCCCCCGACAATTAGGAATGCCCCCTGTCAATTAGGAGTGCCCCCTGTTAATTAGGAGGCCCTTGTCAATGAGTAGTTCCCCTTGTCAATGAGGAGTTCCACTTGTCAATGAGGAGTGCCTCCCGTCAATGAGGAGTGCCCCCCCCCCCACGTCAATGAGGAGTGCACCACCGTCAATGAGGACTGCCCCACCGTCAATTAGGAGTGCCCCACGGTCAATGAGGAGTTCCCCCTGTCAATGAGGAGTGCCCCCTGTCAATGAGTAGTGTCCCATGTCAATGAGGAGTGCCCACTGTCCATGAGAAGTGCCCCCTGTCGATCAGGAGAGCCCCCTGTCAATTTGGAGTCATCCTTGTCAATTTGGTGTGCCCCCTTTCAATTAGGAGTGCCTCTTTTCAATTAGGAGTGTCCGCTGTAAATCCGTGCCTCCTGTGAATGAAGAATGCCTTCTGTCAATGAGGAATGCCCCTTGTCAATTAGGAGTGCCCCATGGCAATTAGGAGTGACCGATGTCGATGCGGAGTACCCGCTGCCAATGAGGATTGCCCCCTGTCGGAGAGGAGTGCCCCCTGTCAATTTAGAGTCTCCCCTGTCAATTTGGTGTGCCCCCTTCCAATTATGACATCCCCCTGTCAATTAGGAGTGGCCCCGGTCAATTAGGAGTGACCCCTTTGAATTTGGAGTGAACCTATTAATGAGGAGTGCACCCTGTCAATTAATAGTGCCCCCTTTCAAGTAGCTGTGCCGGCTGTCAATAAGGAGTGCCCCCTGTCAATAAGGATTGCCACTGTCAATGAGGAATGCCGCATGTCAATTAGAAGTGTCCCATGTCAATTAGGAGTGCTCCAAGTTAATAAGGAGTGCCCCCTATCAATGAGGAGTGTCCCCTGTCATTGAGTAGTGTCCCCCGACAATTAGGAGTGCCCCCTGTCAAGTAGGAGTGCCCCCTGTCAATTTGGAGGCCGCTTTCAATGAGGAGGTCCCCTTGTTTATGGGGAGCGCCCCCCCCCGTCAATGAGGACAGCCCCCACCCCGTCAATGAGGACTGCCCCCACCCCGTCAATGAGGAGTGACCCACCGTCAATGAGGAGTACCCCACCGTCAATGAGGAGTGCCCCCTCGCAATGAGGAGTGCCCCCCGTCAGCTAGAAGTGATCCCTGTCAATTAGGAATGCCCCCTGTCAATTAACAGTGCCCCCCTGACAAGGAGGAGTGTCCACTGTCAATTAGGAGTGCTCCCTGTCAATTAGGAGTGTCCCCCTGAAAATTAGGAGGTCCCTGTCAATAAGGAGTGCCCCCTGTTAATGCGGGGTGCCCCCTATCAATGAGTAGTGCCCTCTGTCAATGGCGAGTGCCCATATTCATGAGGAGTGCCCCTGCCGATTAGGAGTGCCCCCTGTCAATTAGGAGTCTCGACTGTGAATCTGGACTGCCTCATTTCAATTAGGAGTGCCCCTTGTCAACTAGGAATTCCCCCCTGTAAATTAGGAGAGCCCCCTACCTATTAGAAGTGAACCCTGCCAATTAGTAGTGCCTCACATCAATGAGTAGAGTCCAGGGTCAATTAGGAGTCCCTCCTGTCAAATAGGAATTCCCCTGTCAATCAGGAGTGCCCCATGTAAATGATGAATGCCCCCTGTCAAAGAGAAGTGCTCCCTGTCATTGAGGAGTGTCCCCTGCCGATGTGGTGTTTTTCCCCAGTCAATTAGTTGTGTCCCAGTCAATTTGGACGCCCCTGTCAATGAGGAAGTCCCCTTGTCAATGAGCAGTACCCCCCCCCCTCAATGACGAGTGCCCCACCGTCAACGAGGAGTGACCCCGAGTCAATGAGGAGTGACCACTGTCAATTAGGAGTGCCCCCGTCAATGAGGAGTGTCCCCAGTCACTGAGGTGTGTCGTCTCTCAATTAGCAGTGCCCCCTGTCAATTAGGTCTGCACCCTGTCAATTAGCATAGCGCCTTGTCAATTAGGAGCTCCCCCTGTCATTTCGGAGTGGAACCTATCAATTAGGAGTGCCCCCTGTCAATGAGGAGTGCCCGCTGTCAATGAGGAGCGCTCTCTGTCAAGGAGGAATGCCCCCTGTTAATGAGGAGTGCCCCCTGTCAATTAGGACTGCCCCCGGGCAATTCGGAGTGGCAACTATCAATTAGGTGTGACCCCTGTCAACGTGGAGAGCCCCGTGTCAATGAACACTTCACCGTGTCCATGAGCAGTGCCCCACCGTCAATGAAGAGTGCTCCCCGCACCCTCCCACCCACGGCCTCCCCCCCCCCTCCGTGAATGAGTAGTGCCCGCCCCGTCAATGAGGATTTCCCCCACGTCAATGAGGAGTGCCCCCCCGTCAACGAGGAGTGCCGAACCATCCATGAGGAGACACCCACCACCAACGCGGAGTGCCCCTGTCAATGAGGAGTGGCCCCCGTCATCAAGGAGTGATCCCTGTCAATTAGGAGGGCCCCCCTTTTCAACTAGGAGTGCCGCTCTGTCAATGAGGTGTGTCCACTGTAATCTCGGAGCGCCCCTGTAAAAGAGGAGTCTCCCCTGTCAATTAGGAGTGCCCCCTTTCATATAGGAGTGCCCCATGTAAGTTAGGACATTGATCAGTTAGCGCCACCGTCAATGAGGAGTGCAGCCTGTCAATGAGGAGTGTCCCCTGTCACTGAGGTGTGTCGCCTGTCAATTAGGAGTGCCCCCTGTCAATTAGGATAGCGCCTTGTCAATTAGGAGCACTCCCTTTCAATGAGGAGTGGCACCTATCAATTAGGAGTGCCCCCTGTCAATGAGGAGTGCCCGCTGTCAATGACGAATGCTCCCTGTCAATAATGCGTGCCCCCTGTCAATGAGGAGTGTCCCCTGCCGATGGGGTTTGTCACCTGTCAATTAGGAGTACCCCCTGTCAATTAGGAATGCCCCCTGTCAATAAGGAAGCCCCTGTCAATGGGGAAATTCCCATGTCAATGAGCAGTACCCCCCCCCCCTCAATGACGAGTGCCCGACCGTCAACGGGGAGTGACCCCTAGTCAATGAGGAGTGACCATTGTCAATTAGGAGTGCCCCCTGTCAATGACGAGTGCCCCCTGTCAACGAGGAGTGGTCCCTGTCAAGGAGGAATTCACCTGTCAATGGGGAGTGCCGCCTGTCAATGACGAGTGCCCCCTGTCAATGAGGAGTGGTCCCTGGAAATAAGGAATGCCCCCTGTCAATCAGGAGTGCCCCCTGTCAATTAAGTCTGCCCACTGTCAATTAGTACAGCGCCTTGTAAATTTGGAGCTCACCCTGTCAACGGGGAGTGACCCCTAGTCAATGAGGAGTGACCATTGTCAATTAGGAGTGCCCCCTGTCAATGAGGAGTGTTCTCTGTCAATGAGGAGAGCTCCCTGTCAATGAGGAAGTCCCCTTGTCAATGAGCAGTACCCCTCCCCCTCAGTGATGAGTGCCCCACCGTCAATTAGGAGCCTTTGAGGAGTGCCGCCTGTCAATGAGGAGTGTCCCCTGTCACTGAGGTGTGTCGCCTGCCAATTAGGAGTGCCCCCTGCCAATTAGGTCTGCCCCCTGTCAATTATGATAGCGCCTTGTCAATTAGGAGCTCCCCCTGTGATTTCGGAGTGGCACCTATCAATTAGAAGTGCCCCCTGTAAATGAGGAGTGCCCCCTGTCAATGAAGACTGCCCCCTGTCAAGGAGGAATGCCCCCTGTCAAAGAGGAGTGACCCCTGTCAATGAGGAGTGTCCCCTGCCGATGGGGTGTGTCGCCAGTCAATTAGTTGTGCCCCCTGTCAATTAGGTCTCCCCTGTCAATGAGGAAGTCCCCTTGTCAATGAGCAGTACCCCCCGCCCCCCTCAATGACGAGTGCCCACCGTCAACGAGGAGTGACCCCTAGTCAATGAGGAGTGACCACTGTCAATGAGGAGTGCCCCCTGTCAATGAGGTGTGCCCCTTGACAATGAGGAGTGCCAACTGTCAAGTTGGAATGCCCACTGTCAATGAGAAGTGCTCCCCGTCAATGAGGAGTGCCCCCTGTCAATGAGGAGTGTCCCCTGCCGATGGGGTGTGTCGCCAATCAATTAGTTGTTGCCCTGTCAATTCGGACGCCCCTGTCAATGAGGAAGTCCCCTTGTCAATGAGCAGTACCCCCCACCCCTCAATGACGAGTGCCCCACCGTCAACGAGGAGTGACCCCTAGTCAATGAGGAGTGACCACTGTCAATTAGGAGTGCCCCCTGTCAATGAGGAGTGCCCCCTGTCAATGAGGAGTGCCCCCTGTCAAGGAGGAATGCGCCCTGCCAATGAGGAGTGCCCGCTGTCAATGACGAGTGCCGCCTGTCAATGAGGAGTGTCCCCTGTCACTGAGGTGTGTCGTCTCTCAATTAGCAGTGCCCCCTGTCAATTAGGTCTGGCCCCTGTCAATTAGCACAGCGTCTTGTCAATTTGGAGCTCCCCCTGTCATTTCGGATTGGCACCTATCAATTAGGAGTGCCCCCTGTCAATGAGGAGCACCCCCTGTCAAGGAGGAAAGCACCCTGTCAATTAGTTCTGCCCCCTCGCAATTCGGAGTGGTACCTATCAATTAGGTGTGACCCCTGTCAATTTGGAGAGATTCGTGTCAATGAACACTTCACCGTGTCAATGAGCAGTGCCCCACCGTCAATGAGAAGTGCTCTCCGCACCGCCCCAACAGCCCGGCCTCCCCCCCCCCCCCCTCCGTGAATGAATAGTGCCCGCCCCGTCAATGAGGATTTCCCCCACGTCAATGAGGAGTGCCCCCCCCTCCCCCGTCAATGAGGTGTGCCGGACCATCCATGAGGAGAAACCCACCATCAACGCGGAGTGCCCCTGTCAATGAGGAGTGGCCCCCGTCACCTAGGAGTGATCCCAGTCAATTAGGAGTTCCCCACTTTTCAACTAGGAGTGCCCCTCTGTCAATGAGGTGTGTCCACTGTAAAGTAGGAGCGCCCCTGTAAAAGAGGAGTGTCCGCTGTCAATTAGGAGTGCCCCCGTCAATGAGAATTGCATACTGTCAATAAGGATTGTGCCCTGTCAATTACGAGTCTCCCCTGTCAATTAGGAGTGCCCCCTTTCGTATAGGAGTGCCCCTCGTAAGTTAGGTCAGTGGTCAGTTAGCCCCACCGTCAATGAGGAGTGGCCCCCAGTCAATGAGGAGTGTCCCCTGTCACTGAGGTGTGTCGCCTGTCAATTAGGAGTGCCCCCTGTCAATTAGGATAGCGCCTTGTCAATTAGGAGCTCTCCATGTCAATGAGGAGTGGCACCTATCAATTAGGAGTGCCCCCTGTCAATGAGGAGTACACCCTGTCAATGAGGAGTGCCCCCTATCAATGACGAATCCTCCCTGTCAATGATGAGTACCCCATGTCAATGAAGAGTGACCCCTAGTCAATGAGGAGTGACCACTGTCAATTAGGAGTGCCCACTGTCAATGACGAGTGTTCCCTGTCAACGTGGAGTGGCCCCTGTCAAGGAGGAATTCACCTGTCAATGGGGAGTGCCGCCTGTCAATGACTAGTGCCCCCTGTCAATGAGGAGTGGTCCCTGTAAATAAGGAATGCCCCCTGTCAATGAGGAGTGCCCCCTGTCAATTAAGTCTGCCCACTGTCAATTAGTACAGCGCCTTGTGAATTTGGAGCTCACCCTATCAACGAGGAGTGACCCCTAGTCAATGAGGAGTGACCATTGTCAATTAGGAGTGCCCCCTGTCAATGAGGAGTGTTCCCTGTCAATGAGGAGAGCTCCCTGTCAATGAGGAAGTCCCCTTGTCAATGAGCAGTAGCCCTCCCCCTCAATGATGAGTGCCCCACCGTCAATTAGGAGCCTTTGAGGAGTGCTGCCTGTCAATGAGGAGTGTCCCCTGTCACTGAGGTGTGTCGCCTGCCAATTAGGAGTGCCCCCTGCCAATTAGGTCTGCCCCCTGTCAATTATGATAGCGCCTTGTCAATTAGGAGCTCCCCCTGTGATTTCGGAGTGGCACCTATCAATTAGAAGTGCCCCCTGTAAATGAGGAGTGCCCCCTGTCAATGAAGAGTGCCCCCTGTCAAGGAGGAATGCCCCCTGTCAAAGAGGAGTGACCCCTGTCAATGAGGAGTGTCCCCTGCCGATGGGGTGTGTCGCCAGTCAATTAGTTGTGCCCCCTGTCAATTAGGTCTCCCCTGTCAATGAGGAAGTCCCCTTGTCAATGAGCAGTACCCCCCGCCCCCCTCAATGACGAGTGCCCACCGTCAACGAGGAGTGACCCCTAGTCAATGAGGAGTGACCACTGTCAATGAGGAGTGCCCCCTGTCAATGAGGTGTGCCCCTTGTCAATGAGGAGTGCCAACTGTCAAGTTGGAATGCCCACTGTCAATGAGAAGTGCTCCCCGTCAATGAGGAGTGCCCCCTGTCAATGAGGAGTGTCCTCTGCCGATGGGGTGTGTCGCCAATCAATTAGTTGTTGCCCTGTCAATTCGGACGCCCCTGTCAATGAGGAAGTCCCCTTGTCAATGAGCAGTACCCCCCACCCCTCAATGACGAGTGCCCCACCGTCAACGAGGAGTGACCCCTAGTCAATGAGGAGTGACCACTGTCAATTAGGAGTGCCCCCTGTCAATGAGGAGTGCCCCCTGTCAATGAGGAGTGCCCCCTGTCAAGGAGGAATGCGCCCTGCCAATGAGGAGTGCCCGCTGTCAATGACGAGTGCCGCCTGTCAATGAGGAGTGTCCCCTGTCAATGAGGTGTGTCGTCTCTCAATTAGCAGTGCTCCCTGTCAATTTGGTCTGGCCCCTGTCAATTAGCACAGCGCCTTGTCAATTTGGAGCTCCCCCTGTCATTTTGGATTGGCACCTATCAATTAGGAGTGCCCCCTGTCAATGAGGAGCACCCCCTGTCAAGGAGGAAAGCACCCTGTCAATTAGTTCTGCCCCCTCGCAATTCGGAGTGGTACCTATCAATTAGGTGTGACCCCTGTCAATTTGGAGAGATTCGTGTCAATGAACACTTCACCGTGTCAATGAGCAGTGCCCCACCGTCAATGAGAAGTGCTCTCCGCACCGCCCCAACAGCCCGGCCTCCCCCCCCCCCTCCGTGAATGAATAGTGCCCGCCCCGTCAATGAGGATTTCCCCCACGTCAATGAGGAGTGCCCCCCCTCCCCCGTCAATGAGGTGTGCCGGACCATCCATGAGGAGAAACCCACCATCAACGCGGAGTGCCCCTGTCAATGAGGAGTGGCCCCCGTCACCTTGGAGTGATCCCAGTCAATTAGGAGTTCCCCACTTTTCAACTAGGAGTGCCCCTCTGTCAATGAGGTGTGTCCACTGTAAAGTAGGAGCGCCCCTGTAAAAGAGGAGTGTCCGCTGTCAATTAGGAGTGCCCCCGTCAATGAGAATTGCATACTGTCAATAAGGATTGTGCCCTGTCAATTACGAGTCTCCCCTGTCAATTAGGAGTGCCCCCTTTCGTATAGGAGTGCCCCTCGTAAGTTAGGTCAGTGGTCAGTTAGCCCCACCGTCAATGAGGAGTGGCCCCCAGTCAATGAGGAGTGTCCCCTGTCACTGAGGTGTGTCGCCTGTCAATTAGGAGTGCCCCCTGTCAATTAGGATAGCGCCTTGTCAATTAGGAGCTCTCCATGTCAATGAGGAGTGGCACCTATCAATTAGGAGTGCCCCCTGTCAATGAGGAGTACACCCTGTCAATGAGGAGTGCCCCCTATCAATGACGAATCCTCCCTGTCAATGATGAGTACCCCATGTCAATGAAGAGTGACCCCTAGTCAATGAGGAGTGACCACTGTCAATTAGGAGTGCCCACTGTCAATGACGAGTGTTCCCTGTCAACGTGGAGTGGCCCCTGTCAAGGAGGAATTCACCTGTCAATGGGGAGTGCCGCCTGTCAATGACGAGTACCCCCTGTCAATGAGGAGTGGTCCCTGTAAATAAGGAATGCCCCCTGTCAATGAGGAGTGCCCCCTGTCAATTAAGTCTGCCCACTGTCAATTAGTACAGCGCCTTGTAAATTTGGAGCTCACCCTGTCAACGGGGAGTGACCCCTAGTCAATGAGGAGTGACCATTGTCAATTAGGAGTGCCCCCTGTCAATGAGGAGTGTTCCCTGTCAATGAGGAGAGCTCCCTGTCAATGAGGAAGTCCACTTGTCAATGAGCAGTAGCCCTCCCCCTCAATGATGAGTGCCCCACCGTCAATTAGGAGCCTTTGAGGAGTGCTGCCTGTCAATGAGGAGTGTCCCCTGTCACTGAGGTGTGTCGCCTGCCAATTAGGAGTGCCCCCTGCCAATTAGGTCTGCCCCCTGTCAATTATGATAGCGCCTTGTCAATTAGGAGCTCCCCCTGTGATTTCGGAGTGGCACCTATCAATTAGAAGTGCCCCCTGTAAATGAGGAGTGCCCCCTGTCAATGAAGAGTGCCCCCTGTCAAGGAGGAATGCCCCCTGTCAAAGAGGAGTGACCCCTGTCAATGAGGAGTGTCCCCTGCCGATGGGGTGTGTCGCCAGTCAATTAGTTGTGCCCCCTGTCAATTAGGTCTCCCCTGTCAATGAGGAAGTCCCCTTGTCAATGAGCAGTACCCCCCGCCCCACTCAATGACGAGTGCCCACCGTCAACGAGGAGTGACCCCTAGTCAATGAGGAGTGACCACTGTCAATGAGGAGTGCCCCCTGTCAATGAGGTGTGCCCCTTGTCAATGAGGAGTGCCAACTGTCAAGTTGGAATGCCCACTGTCAATGAGAAGTGCTCCCCGTCAATGAGGAGTGCCCCCTGTCAATGAGGAGTGTCCCCTGCCGATGGGGTGTGTCGCCAATCAATTAGTTGTTGCCCTGTCAATTCGGACGCCCCTGTCAATGAGGAAGTCCCCTTGTCAATGAGCAGTACCCCCCACCCCTCAATGACGAGTGCCCCACCGTCAACGAGGAGTGACCCCTAGTCAACGAGGAGTGACCACTGTCAATTAGGAGTGCCCCCTGTCAATGAGGAGTGCCCCCTGTCAATGAGGAGTGCCCCCTGTCAAGGAGGAATGCGCCCTGCCAATGAGGAGTGCCCGCTGTCAATGACGAGTGCCGCCTGTCAATGAGGAGTGTCCCCTGTCAATGAGGTGTGTCGTCTCTCAATTAGCAGTGCTCCCTGTCAATTAGGTCTGGCCCCTGTCAATTAGCACAGCGCCTTGTCAATTTGGAGCTCCCCCTGTCATTTTGGATTGGCACCTATCAATTAGGAGTGCCCCCTGTCAATGAGGAGTGCCCCCTGTTAATGAGGAGCACCCCCTGTCAAGGAGGAATGCACCCTGTCAATTAGGTCTGCCCCCTCGCAATTCGGAGTGGTACCTATCAATTAGGTGTGACCCCTGTCAATTTGGAGAGATTCGTGTCAATGAACACTTCACCGTGTCAATGAGCAGTGCCCCACCGTCAATAGGAGTGCTCACCGCACCGCCCCCCCCCACCCCCCCACACCCCGGCCTCCCCCCCCCCCCCTCCGTGAATTAGTAGTGCCCGCCCCGTCAATCAGAATTACCCGCACGTCAATGAGGAGTTCCCCCCCGTAAATGAGGAGTGCCGGACCATCAATGAGGAGACACCTACCATCAACGCGGAAAGCCCCTGTCAATGAGGAGTGGCCCCCGTCACCTAGGAGTGATCCCTGTCAATTAGGAGTGCCTCCCTTTTCAACTAGGAGTGCCTCTCTGTCAAAGAGGTGTGTCCACTGTAAATTAGGAGCGCCCCTGTAAAAGAGGAGTGTCCCCTGTCAATTAGGAGCGCCCCCTGTCAATGAGTATTGCATACTGTCAATAAGGATTGCGCCCTGTCAATTTCGAGTCTCCCCTGTCAATTAGCATTGCCCCATTTCATATAGGAGTGCCCCTGTAAGTTAGGACAGTGGTCAGTTAGCCCCACCGTCAATGAGGAGTGGCCCTTATTCAATGAGGAGTGTCCCCTGTCACTGAGGTGTGTCGCCTGTCAATTAGGAGTGTCCCCTGTCAATTAGGATAGCGCCTTGTCAATTTGGAGCTCTCCCTGTCAATTAGGGGTGGCACCTATCAATTAGGAGTGCCCCCTGTCAATGAGGAGTACCCCCTGTCAATGAGGAGTGCCCCCTGTCAATGACGAATGCTCCCTGTCAATGATGAGTGCCCCCTGTCAATGAGGAGTGTCCTCTGCCGATGGGGTGTGTCGCCTGTCAATTAGGAGTACGCCCTGTCAATTAGGAGTGCCCGCTGTCAATGAGGAGAGTCCCATGCCAATACGGTTTGACCCCTGTCAATTAGGTCTTCCCCCTGTCAGTTAGGATAGCGCCATGTCAATTAGGAGTGCCCCCTGTCAATGAAGAGTGCCCCCTGTCAAGGAGGAATGCCCCCTGTCAAAGAGGAGTGCCCCCTGTCAATGAGGAGTGTCCCCTGCCGATGGGGTGTGTCGCCAGTCAATTAGTTGTGCCCCCTGTCAATTAGGTCGCCCCTGTCAATGAGGAAGTCCCCTTGTCAATGAGCAGTAGCCCCCGCCCCCCTCAATGACGAGTGCCCACCGTCAACGAGGAGTGACCCCTAGTCAATGAGGAGTGACCACTGTCAATGAGGAGTGCCCCCTGTAAATGAGGTGTGCCCCCTGTCAATGAGGAGTGCCAACTGTCAAGTTGGAATGCCCACTGTCAATGAGATGTGCTCCCCGTCAATGAGCAGTGCCCCCTGTCAATGAGGAGTGTCCCCTGCCGATGGGGTGTGTCGCCAGTCAATTAGTTGTTGCCCTGTCAATTCGGACGCCCCTGTCAATGAGGAAGTCCCCTTGTCAAAGAGCAGTACCCTCCACCCCTCAATGACGAGTTCCCCACCGTCAACGAGGAGTGACCCCTAGTCAATGAGGAGTGACCACTGTGAATTAGGAGTGCCCCCTGTCAATGAGGAGTGCCCCCTGTCAATGAGGAGTGCCCCCTGTCAAGGAGGAATGCGCCCTGTCAATGAGGAGTGCCCGCTGTCAATGACGAGTGCCGCCTGTCAATGAGGAGTGTCCCCTGTCACTGAGGCGTGTCGTCTCTCAATTAGCAGTGGCCCCTGTTAGTTAGGTCTGCCCCCTGTCAATTAGCACAGCGCCTTGTCAATTTGGAGCTCCCCCTGTCATTTCGGATTGGCACCTAACAATTAAGATTGCCCCCTGTCAATGAGGAGTGCCCCCTGTCAATGAGGAGCACCCCCTGTCAAGGAGAAATGCACCCTGTCAATTAGGTCTGCCCCCTCGCAATTCGGAGTGGTACCTATCAATTAGGTGTGACCCCTGTCAATTTGGAGAGATTCGTGTCAATGAACACTTCACCGTGTCAATGAGCAGTGCCCCACCGTCAATAGGAGTGCTCACCGCACCGCCCCCCCCCACCCCCCCACACCCCGGCCTCCCCCCCCCCCCCTCCGTGAATGAGTAGTGCCCGCCCCGTCAATCAGAATTACCCGCACGTCAATGAGGAGTTCCCCCCCGTAAATGAGGAGTGCCGGACCATCAATGAGGAGACACCTACCATCAACGCGGAAAGCCCCTGTCAATGAGGAGTGGCCCCCGTCACCTAGGAGTGATCCCTGTCAATTAGGAGTGCCTCCCTTTTCAACTAGGAGTGCCTCTCTGTCAAAGAGGTGTGTCCACTGTAAATTAGGAGCGCCCCTGTAAAAGAGGAGTGTCCCCTGTCAATTAGGAGTGCCCCCTGTCAATGAGTATTGCATACTGTCAATAAGGATTGCGCCCTGTAAATTTCGAGTCTCCCCTGTCAATTAGCATTGCCCCCTTTCATATAGGAGTGCCCCTGTAAGTTAGGACAGTGGTCAGTTAGCCCCACCGTCAATGAGGAGTGGCCCTTAGTCAATGAGGAGTGTCCGCTGTCACTGAGGTGTGTCGTCTGTCAATTAGGAGTGCCCCCTGTCAATTCGGATAGCGCCTTGTCAATTTGGAACTCTCCCTGTCAATTAGGAATGGCACCTATCAATTAGGAGTGCCCCCTGTCAATGAGGAGTACCCCCTGTCAATGAGGAGTGCCCCCTGTCAATGACGAATGCTCCCTGTCAATGATGAGTGCCCCCTGTCAATGAGGAGTGTCCCCTGCCGATGGGGTGTGTCGCCTGTCAATTAGGAGTACGCCCTGTCAATTAGGAGTACGCCCTGTCAATTAGGAGTGCCCCCTGTCAATTAGGACGCCCCTGGCAATGGGGAAATTCCCATGTCAATTAGCAGTACCCCCCCCCCCTCAATGACGAGTGCCCGATCGTCAACGAGGAGTGATCCCTAGTCAATGAGGAGTGACCACTGTCAATTAGGAGTGCCCCCTGTCAATGACGAGTGCCCCCTGTCAATGAGGAATGATGCCTTTAAATATGGAATGCCCCCTGTCAATGAGGAGTGCCCCCTGTCAATGAGGAGTGCCGCCTGTCAATGAGGAGTGCCCCCATTAATGAGGAGAGTCCCATGCCAATACGGTGTTGACCCCTGTCAATTAGGTCTTCCCCCTGTCAGTTAGGATAGCGCCATGTCAATTAGGAGTGCCCCCTGTCAATGAAGAGTGCCCCCTGTCAAGGAGGAATGCCCCCTGTCAAAGAGGAGTGCCCCCTGTCAATGAGGAGTGTCCCCTGCCGATGGGGTGTGTCGCCAGTCAATTAGTTGTGCCCCCTGTCAATTAGGTCGCCCCTTTCAATGAGGAAGTCCCCTTGTCAGTGAGCAGTAGCCCCCGCCCCCCTCAATGACGAGTGCCCACCGTCAATGAGGAGTGACCCCTAGTCAATGAGGAGTGACCACTGTCAATGAGGAGTGCCCCCTGTCAATGAGGTGTGCCCCCTGTCAATGAGGAGTGCCCGCTGTCAATGAGGAGTGTCCCCTGCCGATGGGGTGTGTCGCCAGTCAATTAGTTGTTGCCCTGTCAATTCGGACGCCCCTGTCAATGAGGAAGTCCCCTTGTCAAAGAGCAGTACCCTCCACCCCTCAATGACGAGTGCCCCACCGTCAACGAGGAGTGACCCCTAGTCAATGAGGAGTGACCACTGTGAATTAGTAGTGCCCCCTGTCAATGAGGAGTGCCCCCTGTCAATGAGGAGTGCCCCCTGTCAAGGAGGAATGCGCCTTGTCAATGAGGAGTGCCCGCTGTCAATGACGAGTGCCGCCTGTCAATGAGGAGTGTCCCCTGTCACTGAGGTGTGCCGTCTCACAATTAGCAGTGGCCCCTGTTAGTTAGGTCTGCCCCCTGTCAATTAGCACAGCGCCTTGTCAATTTGGAGCTCCCCCTGTCATTTCGGATTGGCACCTTTCAATTAGGAGTGCCCCCTGTCAATGAGGAGTGCCCCCTGTCAATGAGGAGCACCCCCTGTCAAGAAGGAATGCCCCCTGTCAATTAGGTCTGCCCCCTGGCAATTCGGAGTGGCACCTATCAATTAGGAGTGCCCCCTGTCAATGAGGAGTGCCCCCTGTCAATGACGAATGCTCCCTGTCAATGATGAGTGCCCCCTGTCAATGAGGAGTGTCCCCTGCCGATGGGGTGTGTCGCCTGTCAATTAGGAGTGCCCCCTGTCAATTAGGACGCCCCTGGCAATGGGGAAATTCCCATGTCAATTAGCAGTACCCCCCCCCCCGTCAATGACGAGTGCCCGATCGTCAACGAGGAGTGATCCGTAGTCAATGAGGAGTGACCACTGTCAATTAGGAGTGCCCCCTGTCAATGACGAGTGCCCCCTGTCAATGAGGAATGGTCCCTTTAAATAACGAATGCCCCCTGTCAATGAGGAGAGCTCCCTGTCAATGAGGAAGTCCCCTTGTCAATGAGCAGTACCCCTCCCCCTCAATGATGAGTGCCCCACCGTCAATTAGGAGCCTTTGAGGAGTGCTGCCTGTCAATGAGGAGTGTCCCCTGTCACTGAGGTGTGTCGCCTACCAATTCGGAGTGCCCCCTGCCAATTAGGTCTGCCCCCTGTCAATTATGATAGCGCCTTGTCAATTAGGAGCTCCCCCTGTGATTTCGGAGTGGCACCTATCAATTAGAAGTGCCCCCTGTAAACGAGGAGTGCCCCCTGTCAATGAAGAATGCCCCCTGTCAAGGAGGAATGCCCCCTGTCAAAGAGGAGTGACCCCTGTCAATGAGGAGTGTCCCCTGCCGATGGGGTGTGTCGCCAGTCAATTAGTTGTGCCCCCTGTCAATTAGGTCTCCCCTGTCAATGAGGAAGTCCCCTTGTCAATGAGCAGTACCCCCCGCCCCCCTCAATGACGAGTGCCCACCGTCAACGAGGAGTGACCCCTAGTCAATGAGGAGTGACCACTGTCAATGAGGAGTGCCCCCTGTCAATGAGGTGTGCCCCTTGTCAATGAGGAGTGCCAACTGTCAAGTTGGAATGCCCACTGTCAATGAGAAGTGCTCCCCGTCAATGAGGAGTGCCCCCTGTCAATGAGGAGTGTCCCCTGCCGATGGGGTGTGTCGCCAATCAATTAGTTGTTGCCCTGTCAATTCGGACGCCCCTGTCAATGAGGAAGTCCCCTTGTCAATGAGCAGTACCCCCCACCCCTCAATGACGAGTGCCCCACCGTCAACGAGGAGTGACCCCTAGTCAATGAGGAGTGACCACTGTCAATTAGGAGTGCCCTCTGTCAATGAGGAGTGCCCCCTGTCAATGAGGAGTGCCCCCTGTCAAGGAGGAATGCGCCCTGCCAATGAGGAGTGCCCGCTGTCAATGACGAGTGCCGCCTGTCAATGAGGAGTGTCCCCTGTCACTGAGGTGTGTCGTCTCTCAATTAGCAGTGCCCCCTGTCAATTAGGTCTGCCCCCTGTCAATTAGCACAGCGCCTTGTCAATTTGGAGTTCTCCCTGGCCATGAGGAGAGCCTCCTGTCAATGAGGTGTGTTTCCTGCCAATGGGATGTGTCGCCCTTCAATTTGGCGTGCCCCCTGTCAATCAGGAATGCGCCTTGTCAATTAGAAGCTCCCCCTATCAATTAGGAGTGCTCCCTGTCAATGAGGAGTGCCCCCTGCAAATGAGGAGTGTCCCCTGCCGATGCGGTGTGTCGCCTGTCAATTAGGAGTGTCCCTGTCAATGAGGAGTGCCCCCTGTCAATGAGGTATGCCCCCTGTCAATGAGGAGTGTCCCCTGCCAATGGGGTGATTCGCCTGTCAATTAGGAGTGCCCCCTGTCAATTAGGTCTGCCCCCTGTCAATTTGGAGAGCGCCTTGTCAATTAGGAAATACCCCTGTCAATTCGGAGTGGCACCTATCAATTAGGTGTGACCCCTGTCAATTTGGAGAGCCCCTGTCAATGAAGACTTCACCGTGTCAATGAGCAGTGACCCACCGTCAATGAGGAGTGCTCCCCGCAACCCCCCCCTCCCCCCCCCCCCCCCCCCCCCGTGAATGAGTAGTGTCCGCCCCGTCAATGAGAATACCCCCCACGTCAAAGAGGTGTGCCCCCCCGTCAATGAGGAGTGCCCCAACGTCAATGAGGAATGCCGCACCATCCATGAGGAGAGACCCACCATCAACGCGGAGTGCCCCTGTCAATGAGGAGTGGCCCCCGTCACCTAGGCGTGATCCCTGTCAATTCGGAATGCCCCGCTTTAAAATTAGGAGTGCCGCTCTGTCAATGAGGTGTGTCCACTGTAAATTAGGAGAACCCCTGTAAAAGAGGAGTGTCCCCTGTCAATTAGGAGTACCCCTTGTCAATGAGAATTGCCCACTGTCAATAAGGATTGCGCCCTGTCAATAACGACTCTCCCCTGTCAATTAGGAGTGCTCCCTTTTATATAGGAGAGCCCCTTGTAAGTTAGGACAGTGGTCATTTAGCCCCACCGTCAATCAGGAGTGAGCCCTAGTCAATGAGGAGTGTCCCCTGTCAAGGAGGAATGCCCCCTGTCAATGAGGAGAGCCCCCTGTCAATTAGGACGCCCCTGTCAATGTGGAAGTCCCCTTGTCAATGGGTAGTACCCCCCCCCCAAAAGACGAGTGCCCCACCGTCAACGAGGAGTGACCGCGAGTCAATGAGGAGTGACCACTGTCAATTAGCTCTGCCCCCTGTCAATGTGGAGTGGTCCCTGTCAATGAGGAATGCCCCCTGTCAATGAGTAGTGCCCCCTGTCAATGAGGAGTGCCGCCTGTCAATGAGGAATGTCCCCTGTCACTGAAGTGTGACCCCTGCCAATTAGGTCTGCCCCCTGTCAATTAGGATTGCGCCTTGTCAATTAGGAGCTCCCCCTGTCATTGAGGAGTGCCCCCTGTCAATTAGGTCTGCCCCCTGTCAATTAGCATTGCGCCTTTTCAATTAGGAGCTCCCCCTTTCAATTAGGAGTTGCACCTATCAATTAGGAGTGCCCCCTGACAATGGGGGTGCCCCGTGTCAATGAGGAGTGCCCCCTGTCAATTGGGACGCCCCTGTCAATGAGGAAGTCCTCTTGTCAATGAATAGTACCCCCCTCAAAGACGAGTGCCCCACCGTCAACGAGGATTGATCCCGAGTCAATGAGGAGTGACCACTGTCAATTACGAGTGCCACATGTCAATGAGGACTGGTCCCTGTCATGGAGGAATGCCCCCTGTCAATGAGGAGTGCCCCCTGTCAATGAGGAGTGCCGCCTGTCAATGAGGAGTGTCCCCTGTCACTGAGGTGTGACCCCTGCCAATTAGGTCCGGCCCCTGTCAATTAGGATAGCGCCTTGTCAATTAGGAGCTCCCCCTGTCATTTAGAAGTGTCACCTATCAATTAGGAGTGCCCCCTGTCAATGAGGAGTGCCCCCTGTCAATGGCGAGCGCCCCCTGTCAAGGAGGGATGCCCCCTGTCATTGAGAAGTGCACCCTGTCAATGAGGGAAGCCCCCTGTCAATGAGGAGTGACCCATGCCAATGGGGTGTGTCGCCTGTCAATTAGGTGTGTCCCCTGTCAATTAGGTCTGCCTCCTGTCAATTAGGATAGCGCATTGTCAATTTGGAGCTCCCCCTGTCAGTGAGGAGTGCCCCCTGTCATTAAGGAGTGCCGCCAGTCAATGAGGAGTGTCCCCTGTCAATTAGGAATGCCCCCTCTCAATTAGGTCTGACCCCTGTCAAGTCGGACAGCGCCTTGTACATTAGGAGCTCCCCCTGTCAACTAGGAGTGGCACCTATCAATTAGGAGTGCGCCCTGTAAATTAGGAGTGTCCCCTGTCAATGAGGAGTGCTTCCTGTCAATGAGGAGTGCCCCCTGTCAATGAGGAATTTCCCCTGCCAATGAGGTGTGTCGCCTGACAATTAGGAGTACCCCCTATCAATGAAGAGTGCTCCCTGTCAAGGAGGAATGCCCCCTGACAATGAGGAGTGCTCCCTGTCAATGAGGAGTGCCCCCTGTCAATGAGGAGTGCCCACTTTCAATGAGCAGTGTTCCCTGCCATTGGGATGTGTCGCCTTTCAATTAGGTCCGACCCCTGTCAATTAGCATAGCGCCTTGTAAATTATGAGCTCCCCCTCATAGAAATCATAGAAACCCTACAGTGCAGATGGAGGCCATTCGGCCCATCGAGTCTGCACCGACCGCAATCCCACCTAGGCCCTACCCCCTCATATTTACACGCTAATCCCTCTAACCTACACATCCCAGAACTCGAAGGGGCAATTTTTAACCTGGCCAATCAACCTAACCCACACATCTTTGGACTGTGGGAGGAAAGCGAAGCACCCGGAGGAAACCCAAGCAGACACGAGGAGAATGTGCAAACTCCACACAGACAGTGACCCGAGGCGGGAATCGAACCCGGGTCCCTGGAGGTGTGACGCACCAGTGCTAACCACTGTGCTACCGTGCCCCCTGTCAAATAGGAGTGGCACCTATCAATTAGGAGTGCCCCCTGTCAATGAGGAGTGTTCCCTGCCAATGGGATGTGTCGCCTTTCAATTAGGAGTGGCCCCTCCCAATTAGGGTTGCGCCTTGTCAATTAGAAGCTCCCCCTATCAATTAGGAGTACCCCGTGTCAATTAGGAGTGCCCCCTGTCAATTAGGAGTACCCCCTGTCAATGAGGAGTGCCCCCTGTCAATGGGGAATGCCCCCTATCAATGAGGAGTACCCCCTGCCTTTGAGGAGTGCCGCTTGTCAATGAGGAGTGTCCCCTGTCACTGAGGTGCGTCGCCTGTCAATTAGGAGTGCCCCCTGACAATTAGTTCTGCCCCCTGTCAATTAGGATTGCGCCTTGTCAATTAGGAGCTCCCCCTGTCATTGAGGAGTGCCCCCTGTCAATTAGGTCTGCCCCCTGTCAATTAGCATTGCGCCTTTTCAATTAGGAGCTCCCCCTTTCAATTAGGAGTTGCACCTATCAATTAGGAGTGCCCCCTGACAATGGGGGTGCCCCGTGTCAATGAGGAGTGCCCCCTGTCAATTAGGAGGCCCCTGTCAATGAGGAAGTCCTCTTGTCAATGAATAGTATCCCCCCTCAAAGACGAGTGCCCCACCGTCAACGAGGAGTGATCCCCAGTCAATGAGGAGTGACCACTGTCAATTACGAGTGCCCCATGTCAATGAGGACAGGTCCCTGTCAAGGAGGAATGCCCCCTGTCAATGAGGAGTGCCCCCTGTCAATGAGGAGTGTCCCCTGTCACTGAGGTGTGACCCCTGCCAATTAGGTCCGGCCCCTGTCAATTAGGATAGCGCCTTGTCAATTAGGAGCTCCCCCTGTCATTTAGAAGTGTCACCTATCAATTAGGAGTGCCCCCTGTCAATGAGGAGTGCCCCCTGTCAATGACGAGCGCCCCCTGTCAAGGAGGGATGCCCCCTGTCATTGAGAAGTGCACCCTGTCAATGAGGGAAGCCCCCTGTCAATGAGGAGTGTCCCATGCCAATGGGGTGTGTCGCCTGTCAATTAGGTGTGTCCCCTATCAATTAGGTCTGCCTCCTGTCAATTAGGATAGCGCATTGTCAATTAGGAGCTCCCCCTGTCAGTGAGGAGTGACCCCTGTCAATAAGGAGTGCCGCCAGTCAATGAGGAGTCTCCCCTATCAATAAGGAGTGCCCCCTCTCAATTAGGTCTGACCCCTGTCAAGTAGGACAGCGCCTTGTACATTAGGAGCTCCCCCTGTCAACTAGGAGTGGCACCTATCAATTAGGAGTGCCCCCTGTAAATTAGGAGTGCCCCCTGTCAATGAGGAGTGCTTCCTGTCAATGAGGAGTGCCCCCTGTCAATGAGGAATGTCCCCTGCCAATGAGGTGTGTCGCCTGACAATTAGGAGTACCCCCTATCAATGAAGAGTGCTCCCTGTCAAGGAGGAATGCCCCCTGTCAATGAGGAGTGCTCCCTGTCAATGAGGAGTGCCCCCTGTCAATGAGGAGTGCCCACTTTCAATGAGCAGTGTTCCCTGCCAATGGGATGTGTCGCCTTACAATTAGGTCCGACCCCTGTCAATTAGCATAGCGCCTTGTAAATTATGAGCTCCCCCTCATAGAAATCATAGAAACCCTACAGTGC
The DNA here is from genome assembly GCF_964213995.1 of Mustelus asterias. Classification (NCBI taxonomy): domain Eukaryota; kingdom Metazoa; phylum Chordata; class Chondrichthyes; order Carcharhiniformes; family Triakidae; genus Mustelus; species Mustelus asterias. The sequence goes on from NW_027590440.1 coordinate 218,794, forward strand.
AGATGGAGGCCATTCGGCCCATGGAGTCTGCACCGACCGCAATCCCACCTAGGCCCTACCCCCTCGTATTTACACGCTAATCCCTCGAACCTACACATCCCAGAACTCGAAAGGGCAATTTTTAACCTGGCCAATCAACCTAACCCACACATCTTTGGACTGTGGGAGGAAAGCGAAGCACCCGGAGGAAACCCAAGCAGACACGAGGAGAATGTGCAAACTCCACACAGACAGTGACCCGAGGCGGGAATCGAACCCGGGACCCTGGAGGTGTGACGCAGCAGTGCTAACCACTGTGCTACCGTGCCCCCTGTCAAATAGGAGTGGCACCTGTCAATTAGGAGTGCCCCCTGTCAATGAGGAGTGTTCCCTGCCAATGGGATGTGTCGCCTTTCAATTAGGAGTGGCCCCTCCCAATTAGGGTTGCGCCTTGTTAATTAGAAGCTCCCCCTATCAATTAGGAGTACCCCGTGTCAATTAGGAGTGCCCCCTGTCAATTAGGAGTACCCCCTGTCAATGAGGAGTGCCCCCTGTCAATGGGGAATGCCCCCTGTCAATGAGGAGTACCCCCTGCCTTTGAGGAGTGCCGCCTGTCAATGAGGAGTGTCCCCTGTCACTGAGGTGCGTCGCCTGTCAATTAGGAGTGCCCCCTGACAATTAGGTCTGCCCCCTGTCAATTTGGAAAGCGCCTTGTCAATTACGAGCTCCCCCTGTCAATTAGGAGTGGCACCTATCAATTAGGAGTGCCCGCTTTCAATGAGGAGTGCCCCCTGTCAATGAGGAGTGCCCCTGTCAAGGAGGAATGCCCCCTGTCAATGGGGAGTGCTCCCTGTCAATGTGGAGTGCCCCCTGTCAATGAGGAGTGTCCCCTGCCGATGGGGTATGTCGCCTGTCAATTAGGAGTGCCCATGTCAATGAGGAGTGCCCCGTGTCAATTAGGACGCCCCTGTCAATGAGGAAGTCACGTTGTCAATGAGCAGTCCCCCCCTTTATGCCGAGTGCCCCATCGCCAACGAGGAGTGACCCCTAGTCAATGAGGAGTGATCACTGTCAATTAGGAGTGCCCCCTGTCAATGAGGAGTGCCCCCTGTCAATCAGGAGTGCCTCCTGTCAAGGAGGAATGTCCCCTGTCAATGAGGAGTGTCCCCTGCCGATGGGGTGTGTCGCCTATTAATTAGGAGTGCCCCCTGTCAATTAGATGTGCCCCCTGTCAATTAGGACGCCCCTGTCAATTAGGAAGTCCCCTTGTCAATGAGCAGTACCGACCCCCCTCAATGACATCTGCCCCACCGTCAACGAGGAGTGACCCCTAGTCAATGGAGAGTGACCACTGCCAGTTAGGTGTGCCCCATGTCAATGACGAGTGCACCCTGTCAATGAGAATTGCCCCCTGTCAATGAGGAATGTCCCTGTCAACGAGGAGTGCCCCTTGTCAATGTGGAGTGCCGCCTGTCAATGAGGAGTTTCCCCTGTCACTGAGGTGTGTCGTCTCTCAATTAGGAATGCCCCCTGTCAATTAGCATTGCGCCTTGTCAATTAGGAGCTCCCCCTGTCATTTCGGAGTGGCATCTATCAATTAGGAGTCCACCCTGTCAATGAGGAGCGCCCACTGTCAAGGAGGAGTGCCCCCTCTCAATGAGGAGTTTCCCCTGCCAATGGAGCGATTTGCCTGTCAATTAGGAGTGCCCCCTGTCAATTAGGCGTGCCCCCTCTCAATTTGGAGAGCGCCTTGTCAATTAGGAACTCCCTCTGACATTCGGAGTGCCACCTATCAATTAGGTGTGACCCCTGTCAATTTGGAGAGCCCCCTGTCAATGATGACTTCACCGTGTCAATGAGCAGTGACACACCGTCAATGAGGAGTGCCCCAACGTCAATGAGGAGTGCCGCACCATCCATGAGGAGAGAACCACCATCAACGCGGATTGCCCCAGTCAATGAGGAGTGGCCCCCGTCACCTAGGAGTGATCCCTGTCAATTAGGAGTGCCCCGCTTTTCAATTAGGAGTGCCCCACTGTCAATGGTGTGTGCACTGTAAATGAGGAGAGCCCCTGTAAAAGAGAAGTGTCCCCTGTCAATTAGGAGTGCCCCGTGTCAATGAGAATTGCACCCCGTCAAAGAGGTGCGCCCCCCGTCAAGGAGGAATGCCCCCTGTCAATGAGAAGTGCACCCTGTCAATGTGGAATGCCCCCTGTCTATGAGGAGTGTCCCATGCCAATGGGGTGTGTCGCCTGTCAATTAGGTGTGACCCCTGTCAGTTAGGTCTGCCCCCTGTCAATTAGAATAGCGCCTTGTCAATTAGCTGCTCCCCCCGTCAGTGAGGGGTGCCCCCTGTCAATGAGGAGTGCCCCCTGTCAATTAGGTCTGTCCGCTGTCGATTAGTTCAACGAGTTGTAAATTCGGAGCTCTCCCTGTCAACAAGTAGTCGCACCTATCAATTAGGAGTGCCCCCTGTCAATGAGGAGTGCCCCCTCTCAATGAGGAGTGCTCTCTGTCAATGAGGAGTGCTCCCTGTCAATGAGGAGTGCCCCCTGTCAATGAGGAGTGCCCTCTGTCAATGAGGAGTGTTCCCTGCCAATGGGATGTATCGCCTTTCAAGTCGGAGTGCCCCCTGTCAATTCGAATTGCGCCTTGTCAATTAGAAGCTCCCCCTAACAATTAGGAGTGCCCCGTGTCAATTAGGAGTTCCCTCTCTCAATGAGGAGTGCCCCCTGTCAATGAGGAATGCCCCCTGTCAATGAGGAGTACCCCCTGACTTTGAGGAGTACGGCCTGTCAATGAGGAGTGTCCCCTGTCACTGAGGCTTGTCGCCTGTCAATTTGGAGTGCCCCCTGTCAATTACGTCTGCCCTCTGTCAATTAGGATAGCGCTTTGTCAATTAGGAGCTCCCCCTGTCAATTAGGAGTGGCACCTATCAATTCGGAGTGCCCTCTGTCAATGAGGAATGCCCCCTGTCAATGAGGAGTGCCCCCTGTCAATGACGAGTGCCCCCTGTAAATGGGGAGTGCCCCCTGTCAATGAGGAGTGCCCACTGTCAATGGCAAGCGCCCGCTGTCAATAAGGAGTGCACCCCCACCGTCAATGAGGAGTGCCCCCGTCAATGAGAAGTGCCCGCTATCGAGGAGGAGTGCCCCCTGTCAATGAGCAGTGCCACCTGTCAATGAGGAATACCCCTGTCAATGAGGAGTGCCCCCTGTCAATGAAGAGTGCCCCCTGTCAATGAGGAGTGCCCGCTGTCAATGAGGAGTGCCCCCTGTCAGTGAGGAGTGCCCCCTGTCAATGAGGATTTCCCCATGTCAATGAGGAGTGCCCCCTGTCAATGAGGAGTGCGCCCCGTCAATAAGGAGTTCCACTCCACGTCAATGAGGAGTGCCCCTGTTAATGAGGAGTGCCCGCCGTCAATGAGGAGTGCCCCGTGTCAATGAGGAGTGCGCCCCCATCTCTGAAGAGAGCCCCCTTTCAATGAGGAGAGACCCCCGTCAATAAGGAGTTCCACTCCCCGTCAATGAGGAGTGCGCCATGTCAATGAGGAGTGCCCTCTGCCAATGAGGAGTGCCCCCTGTCAATGAGGAGTGCCCCCTGTCAATGAAGAGTACCCCCTGTCAATGAGGAGTGCCCCCTGTCAATGAGGAGTGCAACCTGTCAATGGGTTTTGCCCACTGTCAATGCGGAGGGCCCCATTTCAATGAGGAGTGCACGCTATCAACTATGAGTGCCCTCTGTCAATGAGTAGTGCCCCGTCAATGAGAAGTGTCCCCCGTCTATGAGGAGTGACCCTGGAAATGAGGCGTGATCCCGTAAATGAGGAGTGCCCCCTGTCAATGATGAGTGTCCCCTGTCAATGACGTGTGCCACCCGTCAATGAGGTGTGTCCCCTGTCAGCGAGGAGTGCCCACTCTCAATGAGGAGTGCCCTATGTCAATGAGGAGTTGCCCCCTGTGAATGCGGTGCGCCCTCTGTCAATGAGGAGTGCCCCTGTCAATGAGGAGCGCCACCTGTCAATGAGGAGTAGCCCTGGAAATGAGGCGTGACCCTGTAAATGAGGAGTGCCCCCTCTCAATGATGAGTGTCCCCTGTCAATGACGTGTGCCCCATGTCAATGAGGTGTGTCCCCTGTCAACGGGGATTGACCGCTGTCAATGAGAAATGCCCTCTGTCAATGAGGAGCACCCCCTTTCAATGAGGAGTGCCCCCTGTCAATGGAAAGTGCCCCCGGTTAATTAGGAGTGCACCGCCCCCCGTCAATGAGGCGTGCCCCCTGTCAATGAGAAGTGCCCGCTGTCAATGAGGAGTGCCCACTGTCAATGAGCAGTGCCCCCTGTCAATGAGGAATACCCCTGTCAATGAGGAGTGCCCCTGTCAATGAGCAGTGCCCCCTGTCAATGAGGAGTGCCCGCAGTCAATGAGGAGTGCCCCATGTCAGTGAGGAGTGCCCCCTGTCAATGAGGAGTTCCCCATGTCATTGAGGATTGTCCCCTGTCAATGAGGAGTGCCCCGTGTCAATGGGTTTTGCCCCCTGTCAATGCGGAGGGACCCCTGTACATGAGGAGTGCCCGCTACCAACTGTGAGAGCCCTCTGTCAATGTGGACTGCCCCCTGTCAATGAGGAGTGCACCCTGTCAATGGGTTTTGTCCCCTGTCAATGCGGAGGGCCCCATGTTAATGAGGAGTGCCTGCTATCAACTATGAGTGCCCTCTGTCAATGAGGAACTCCCGCTGTCAATGCGGAGTGCCCTCTCTCAATGAGGAGTGCCCCCTGTCAATTAGGACTGCCCCCTGTCAATGAAGAGTGCCCCCTGTCAATGAGGAGTGCCCACTGTCAATGAGGAATTCCCGCTGTCAATGCGGAGTGCCCTCTCTCAATGAGGAGTGCCCCCTGTCAATTAGGACTGCCCCCTGTCAATGAAGAGTGCCCCCTGTCAATGAGGAGTGCCCACTGTCAATGAGGAGTGCCCCCTGTCAATGAGGAGTGCCCCCTGTCAATGAGGAGAGCCCCCTGTCAATGAGGAGTAACCCTGTAAATGAGGAGTGCCCCACCGTCAATGAGGAGTGACCGCTGTAAATTAGGAGTACCCCCATCATTGAGCAGTGCCCCCCGTCAATGACGAATGACCCCTGTCAATGAGGAGTTTCCCCTGTCAATGAGAGCGCCCCCCTTCTACAAAGTGTACCACCTGTCAATGAGGAGTGCCCTCCGTCAATGAGAAGTGACCCCACCCCCGTCAATGAGGAGTGCCCCCTGTCAATGAGGAGTACCCCCTGTCAATGAGGAGTGCCCACTGTCAATGGCAAGTGCCCGCTGTCAATAAGGAGTGCACACCCACCGTCAATGCGGTGTGCCCCCGTCAATGAGAAGTGCCCGCTATCAAGGAGGAGTGCCCCCTGTCAATGAGCAGTGCCAACTGTCAATGAGGAATACCCCTGTCAATGAGGAGTGCCCCCTGTCAATGAAGAGTGCCCCCTGTCAATGAGGAGTGCCCGCTGTCAATGAGGAGTGCCCCCTGTCAGTGAGGAGTGCCCCCTGTCAATGAGGATTTCCCCATGTCAATGAGGAGTGCCCCCTGTCAATGAGGAGTGCCCCCCGTCAATAAGGAGTTCCACTCCACGTCAATGAGGAGTGCCCCTGCTAATGAGAAGTGCCCGCCGTCAATGAGGAGTGCCCCGTGTCAATGAGGAGAGCCCCCCGTCAATAAAGAGTTCCACTCCCCGTCAATGAGGAGTGCGCCATGTCAATGAGAAGTGCCCTCTGCCAATGAGGAGTGCCCCCTGTCAATGAGGAGTGCCCCCTGTCAATGATGAGTGTCCCCTGTCAATGACGTGTGCCACCCGTCAATGAGGTGTGTCCCCTGTCAACGAGGAGGGCCCGCTCTCAATGAGGAGTGCCCTCTGTCAATGAGGACTTGCCCCCTGTGAATGCGGTGCGCCCTCTGTCAATGAGGAGTGCCCCTGTCAATGAGGAGCGCCCCCTGTCAATGAGGAGTAGCCCTAGAAATGAGGCGTGACCCTGTAAATGAGGAGTGCCCCCTCTCAATGATGAGTGTCCCCTTTCAATGACGTGTGCCCCATGTCAATGAGGTGTGTCCCCTGTCAACGGGGATTGACCGCTGTCAATGAGAACTGCCCTCTGTCAATGAGGAGTACCCCCTTTCAATGCGGAGTGCCCCCTGTCAATGGAAAGTGCCCCCGGTTAATTAGGAGTGCACCGCCCCCCGTCAATGAGGAGTGCCCCCTGTCAATGAGAAGTGCCCGCTGTCAATGAGGAGTGCCCACTGTCAATGAGCAGTGCCCCCTGTCAATGAGGAATACCCCTGTCAATGAGGAGTGCCCGCTATCAACTGTGAGTGCCCTCTGTCAACGTGGACTGCCCCCTGTCAATGAGGAGTGCACCCTGTCAATGGGTTTTGTCCCCTGTCAATGCGGAGGGCCCCATGTCAATGAGGAGTGCCGCTGACAATGGGGAGTAGCCCCCTGTCAATGAGGAGTGACCCTGGAAATGAGGCGTGACCCCGTAAATGAGGAGTGCCCCCTGTCAATGATGAGTGTCCGCTGTCAATGACCTGTGCCCCCTGTCAATGAGGAGTTCCCCATGTCAATGAGGAGTGCCCCCTGTCAATAAGAAGTGACCCGTGTCAATGGGTTTTGCCCCCTGTCAATGCGGAGGGCCCCCTGTCAATGAGGAGTGCCTGCTATCAACTATGAGTGCCCTCTGTCAATGTGGACTTCCCTCTGTCAATGAGGTGTTCACCCTGTCAATGGGTTTTGTCCCCTGTCAATGCGGAGGGCCCCATGTCAATGAGGAGTGCCTGCTATCAACTATGAGTGCTCTCTGTCAAGGAGTAGTACCCCGTCAATGAGAAGTGCCCCACGTCAATGAGGAGTAACCCTGGAAATGAGGCCTGACACTGTAATTGAGGAGTGACCCTGTCAATGACGAATGACCCCGGTCAATGAGCCGTGCCCCCTGTCAATGAAGAGTGCCTATGTCAATGAGGAGTGCCCTCCGTCAATGAGAAGTGACCCCACCCCCGTCAATGAGGAGTGCCCCCTGTCAATGAGGAGTACCCCCTGTCAATGAGGAGTGCCCACTGTCAATGGCAAGTGCCCGCTGTCAATAAGGAGTGCACCCCCACCGTCAATGCGGTGTGCCCCCGTCAATGAGAAGTGCCCGCTATCAAGGAGGAGTGCCCCCTGTCAATGAGCAGTGCCACCTGTCAATGAGGAATACCCCTGTCAATGAGGAGTGCCCCCTGTCAATGAAGAGTGCCTCCTGTCAATGAGGAGTGCCCGCTGTCAATGAGGAGTGTCCCCTGTCAGTGAGGAGTGCCCCCTGTCAATGAGGATTTCCCCATGTCAATGAGGAGTGCCCCCTGTCAATGAGGAGTGCCCCCCGTCAATAAGGAGTTCCACTCCACGTCAATGAGGAGTGCCCCTGCTAATGAGAAGTGCCCGCCGTCAATGAGGAGTGCCCCGTGTCAATGAGGAGTGCGCCCCCATCTCTGAAGAGAGCCCCCTGTCAATGAGGAGAGCCCCCCGTCAATAAGGAGTTCCACTCCCCTTCAATGAGGAGTGCGCCATGTCAATGAGAAGTGCCCTCTGCCAATGAGGAGTGCCCCCTGTCAATGAGGAGTGCCCCCTGTCAATGAAGAGTACCCCCTGTCAATGAGGAGTGCCCCCTGTCAATGAGGAGTGCAACCTGTCAATGGGTTTTGCCCCCTGTCAATGCGGAGGGCCCCATTTCAATGAGGAGTGCACGCTATCAACTATGAGTGCCCTCTGTCAATGAGTAGTGCCCCGTCAATGAGAAGTGTCCCCCGTCTATGAGGAGTGACCCTGGAAATGAGGCGTGATCCCGTAAATGAGGAGTGCCCCCTGTCAATGATGAGTGTCCCCTGTCAATGACGTTTGCCACCCGTCAATGAGGTGTGTCCCCTGTCAACGAGGAGTGCCCGCTCTCAATGAGGAGTGCCCTCTGTCAATGAGGACTTGCCCCCTGTGAATGCGGTGCGCCCTCTGTCAATGAGGAGTGCCCCTGTCAATGAGGAGCGCCCCCTGTCAATGAGGAGTAGCCCTGGAAATGAGGCGTGACCCTGTAAATGAGGAGTGCCCCCTCTCAATGATGAGTGTCCCCTTTCAATGACGTGTGCCCCATGTCAATGAGGTGTGTCCCCTGTCAACGGGGATTGACCGCTGTCAATGAGAACTGCCCTCTGTCAATGAGGAGTACCCCCTTTCAATGAGGAGTGCCCCCTGTCAATGGAAAGTGCCCCCGGTTAATTAGGAGTGCACCGCCCCCCGTCAATGAGGAGTGCCCCCTGTCAATGAGAAGTGCCCGCTGTCAATGAGGAGTGCCCACTGTCAATGAGCAGTGCCCCCTGTCAATGAGGAATACCCCTGTCAATGAGGAGTGCCCCTGTCAATGAGCAGTGCCCCCCGTCAATGAGGAGTGCCCCCTGTCAATGAGAAGTGCCCGCTGTCAATGAGGAGTGCCCACTGTCAATGAGCAGTGCCCACTGTCAATGAGGAATACCCCTGTCAATGAGGAGTGCCCCTGTCAATGAGCAGTGCCCCCTGTCAATGAGGAGTGCCCGCAGTCAATGAGGAGTTCCCCATGTCATTGAGGAGTGCCCCCTGTCAATGAGGAGTGCCCCGTGTCAATGGGTTTTGCCTCCTGTCAATGCGGAGGGACCCCTGTACATGAGGAGTGCCCGCTATCAACTGTGAGTGCCCTCTGTCAATGTGGACTGCCCCCTGTCAATGAGGAGTGCACCCTGTCAATGGGTTTTGTCCCCTGTCAATGCGGAGGGCCCCATGTTAATGAGGAGTGCCTGCTATCAACTATGAGTGCTCTCTGTCAAGGAGTAGTGCCCCGTCAATGAGAAGTGCCCCACGTCAATGAGGAGTAACCCTGGAAATGAGGCCTGACACTGTAATTGAGGAGTGACCCTGTCAATGACGAATGACCCCGGTCAATGAGCCGTGCCCCCTGTCAATGAAGAGTGCCTACGCCAATGAGGATTGCCCCCCGTCAATGAGGAGAGTCCCCTGTCAATGAGGAGTGCCCTCTGTCAATGAGGAGTGCCGCCTGTCAATGAGGAGTGCCCCCTGTCAATGAGTAGTGCCCCCTAGCAATGAGAGGGACCCTCTGTCAATAAGGAGTGCCCCTGTCAATGACGAGTGCCCGCTGTCAAATAGGAGTGCCCTCTGTCAATGAGGAGTGCCCCCTGTCAATGAGGAGAGCCCCCTGTCAATGAGGAGAGCCCCCTGAGAATGTGGAGAGCCCCCTGTCAATGAGGAGTGACCCCTGTCAATGAGGAGTGCCCCACCGTCAATGAGGAGTGACCGCTCTAAATTAGGAGACCCCCGATCATTGAGCAGTGCCCCCCGTCAATGACGAATTACCCCTGACAAGGAGGAGTGTCCCCTCACAATGAGGACTGACCACTGTTAATGATGAGTGCCCACTGTCAAATAGGAGTGCCCTCTGTCAATGAGGAGTGCCCCCTGTCAATGAGGCGTGCCCCCTGTCAATGAGGAGAGCCCCCTGAGAATGAGGAGAGCCCCCTGTCAATGAGGAGTGACCCCTGTCAATGAGGAATGCCCGACCGTCAATGAGGAGTGACCGCTGTCAATGAGGAGTGCCCACTGTCAATGAGCAGTGCCCCCTGTCAATGAGGAAGACCCCTGTCAATGAGGAGTGCCCCTGTCAATGAGCAGTGCCCCCTGTCAATGAGGAGTGCCCGCAGTCACTGAGGAGTTCCCCATGTCATTGAGGAGTGCCCCCTGTCAATGAGGAGTGCCCCGTGTCAATGGGTTTTGCCTCCTGTCAATGCGGAGGGACCCCTGTACATGAGGAGTGCCCGCTATCAACTGTGAGTGCCCTCTGTCAATGTGGACTGCCCCCTGTCAATGAGGAGTGCACCCTGTCAATGGGTTTTGTCCCCTGTCAATGCGGAGGGCCCCATGTTAATGAGGAGTGCCTGCTATCAGCTATGAGTGCCCTCTGTCAAGGAGTAGTACCCCGTCAATGAGAAGTGCCCCACGTCAATGAGGAGTAACCCTGGAAATGAGGCCTGACACTGTAATTGAGGAGTGACCCTGTCAATGACGAATGACCCCGGTCAATGAGCCGTGCCCCCTGTCAATGAAGAGTGCCTACGCCAATGAGGAGTGCCCCCCGTCAATGAGGAGAGTCCCCTGTCAATGATGAGTGCCCTCTGTCAATGAGGAGTGCCGCCTGTCAATGAGGAGTGCCCCCTGTCAATGAGGAGTGCCCCCTAGCAATGAGAGGGACCCTCTGTCAATAAGGAGTGCCCCTGTCAATGAGGAGTGCCCGCTGTCAAATAGGAGTGCCCTCTGTCAATGAGGAGTGCCCCCTGTCAATGAGGAGAGCCCCCTGTCAATGAGGAGAGCCCCCTGAGAATGAGGAGAGCCCCCTGTCAATGAGGAGTGACCCCTGTCAATGAGGAGTGCCCCACCGTCAATGAGGAGTGACCGCTCTAAATTAGGAGACCCCCGATCATTGAGCAGTGCCCCCCGTCAATGACGAATGACCCCTGACAAGGAGGAGTGTCCCCTCACAATGAGGACTGACCACTGTTAATGATGAGTGCCCACTGTCAAATAGGAGTGCCCTCTGTCAATGAGGAGTGCCCCCTGTCAATGAGGCGTGCCCCCTGTCAATGAGGAGAGCCCCCTGAGAATGAGGAGAGCCCCCTGTCAATGAAGAGTGACCCCTGTCAATGAGGAATGCCCGACCGTCAATGAGGAGTGACCGCTCTAAATTAGGAGACCCCCGATCATTTTGCAGTGCCCCCCGTCAATGACGAATGACCCCTGACAAGGAGGAGTGTCCCCTGACAATGAGGACTGACCACTGTCAATGAGTAGTGACCCCTGTCAATGATGAGTGCCCTCTGTCAATAATGAGTGCCTTCTGTCAATAGGGAGGGCCCCCCGTAAATGACGAATGCACCCGGTCAATGAGCAGTGCCCCCTGTCAATGCGGAGGGCCCCATGTCAATGAGGAGTGCCCGCTATCAACTATGATTGCCCTCTGTCAATGAGTAGTGACCCGTCAAAGAGAAGTGTCCCACGTCAATGAGGAGTGACCCTGGAAATGAGGCGTGACCCCGTAAATGAGGAGTGCCCCCTGTCAATGATGAGTGTCCCCTGTCAATGACCTGTGCCCCCTGTCAATGAGGAGTGCCCCCTGTCAATGAGGAGTGCCGCTGACAATGGGGAGTAGCCCCCTGTCAATGAGGAGTGACCCTGGAAATGAGGCGTGACCCCGTAAATGAGGAGTGCCCCCTGTCAATGATGAGTGTCCGCTGTCAATGACCTGTGCCCCCTGTCAATGAGGAGTTCCCCATGTCAATGAGGAGTGCCCCCTGTCAATAAGAAGTGACCCGTGTCAATGGGTTTTGCCCCCTGTCAATGCGGAGGGCCCCCTGTCAATGAGGAGTGCCTGCTATCAACTATGAGTGCCCTCTGTCAATGTGGACTTCCCCCTGTCAATGAGGTGTTCACCCTGTCAATGGGTTTTGTCCCCTGTCAATGCGGAGGGCCCCATGTCAATGAGGAGTGCCTGCTATCAACTATGAGTGCTCTCTGTCAAGGAGTAGTACCCCGTCAATGAGAAGTGCCCCACGTCAATGAGGAGTAACCCTGGAAACGAGGCGTGACACTGTAATTGAGGAGTGACCGTTTCAAACACGAATGACCCCGGTCAATGAGCAGTGCCCCCTGTCAATGAGGAGAGCCCCCTTTCAATGTTGAGGGCCCTCTGTCAATGAGGAGTGCCCGCTGTCAATGAGGAGTGCCGCCTGTCAATGAGTAGTGCACCCTGTCAATGAGGGGGACCCTCTGTCAATGAGGAGTGCCCCTGCCAATGAGGAGTGCCCGCTGTCAAATATGAGTGCCCTCTGTCAACCAGGTGTGCCCCCTGTCAATGAGGCGTGCCCCCTGTCAATGAGGAGAGCCCCGAGTCAATGAGGAGAGCCCCCGTCAATGAGGAGTTTCCCCTGTCAATGTGGCGTGCCCCACCGTCAATGTGGAGTGACCGCTCTAAATTAGGAGACCCCCGATCATTGAGCAGTGCCCCCCGTCAATGACGAATGACCCCTGACAAGGAGGAGTGCCCCCTGACAATGAGGACTGACCTCTGTCAATGAGGAGGGACCCCTGTCAATCTTGAGTGCCCTCTGTCAATAATGAGTGCCTTCTGTCAATGAGGAGTGCCCCCCGTAAATGACGATGCCCCCGGTCAATGAGCAGTGCCCCCCGTCAGTGAGGAGTGGCCCCTGTCAATGAGGAGTGACCGCTGTAAATTAGCAGTGCCCCCGATCAATGAGCAGCGCCCCGCGTCAATGACGAATGCCCCATGTCAATGAGGAATGCCCGCTGGCAATGAGGAGTGCCCCCCCGTCTATGAGGGGTGCCCCCTGTCAATGAGGAGTGCCCCCCGTCAATAAGGATTGCACCTTCCCCCCCGTCAATGAGGAGTGCCCCCTGTCAATGAGGAGAGGACCCTGTCAATGAGGAGTGCCCCCTGTCAATGAGGAGAGGACCCTGTCAATGAGGAGAGCCCCCGTCAATTAGAAGTGACCCACCGTCAATGAGGAGTGACCGCTCTAAATTAGGACACCCCCGATCATTGAGCAGTGCCCCCCGTCAGTGACGAATGAACCCTGACAAGGAGGAGTGCCCCCTGTCAATGAGGACTGACCTCTGTCAATGAGGAGTGACCCCTGTCAATGATGAGTGCCCTCTGTCAATAATGAGTGCCTCCTGTCATTGAGGAGTGCCCCCCGTCAATGACGAATGCCCCCGGTCAATGAGCAGTGCCCCCTGTCAATGATGAGTGCCCACGGCAATGAGGAGGGCCCCCTGTAAATGTGGAGTGCCCCCTGTCAATGAGGAGTGCCCCCCGTCAGTGTGGGGTACCCCCCGTCAATGAGGAGTGCCCCCTGTCAACGAGGAGTGACCCCTGTCAATGAGGATTGTCCCCAGTTAATGATAATTGTCCCCCGTCAATGAGAAGAGCCCCCTCTCAATTAGCAGTGACCCTGTCAATGAGGAGGTACCCCTGTCAAATTGGAATGAATGCCCCGTCAATGAGGAGTGCCCCCTGTCAATGAGGAGTGTCTCATGTCAAAGTGGAATTCCCCCTGTCAATTAGGAGTGCCCCCGTCAATGAGGAGGGCCCCCTGCCAATGAGAAGTGCCCTCTGTCAATGAGGAGTGTCCCCTGTCTATGAGGAGTGCCTGATGTCAATGAGGAGTGCCCCCTGTCAATGAGGAGTTCCCCCTGTCAATGAGGAGTGCCCCCTGTCAATGAGGAGTGCCCCCCGTCTCTGCAGAGTTCCCCCTGTCAATAAGGAATGCCCACCTTCAATAAGGATGCACCCCCCCCGGTCAAGTAGGAGTGCCCCCTGTTAATGAGAAGTGCCCGCCGTCAATGAGGAGTGTCCCCTGTCAATGGGGTGCGCCCCCCCATCCCTGAAGAATGCCCCCTGTCAATGAGGAGTGCCCCCCGTCAATAAGGAGTGCCCACACCCCCTCAATGAGGAGTGCCCCATGTCAATGAGAAGTGCCGGCTGTCAATGAGGAGTACCCCCTTTCAATCAGGAGTGCCCCCTGTCAATGAGGAGTGCCCCCTGTCAATGAGGAGTACCCCCTGTCAATGAGGAGTACCCACTGTCAATTAGGAGTGCCCCCTGTCAATGAGTGCCCGCTGTCAACTGGGAGCGCCCTCTGTCAATGAGGAGTGCCCCCTGTCAATGAGGAGTGCCCCCTGTCAATGAGGAGAGCCCCCTGTCAATGAGAAGTGCCCGCTCTCAATGAGGAGTGCCCCTGTCAATGCGCAGTGCCCCCTGTCAATGAGGAGTGCCCGCAGTCAATGAGGAGTGCCCCCTGTCAGTGAGGAGTGCCCCCTGTCAATGAGGAGTTCCCCATGTCAATGAGGAGTGCCCCCTGTCAATAAGAAGTGCCCCGTGTCAATGGGCTTTGCCCCCTGTCAATGCGGAGGGCCCCCTGTCAATGAGGAGTGCCTGCTATCAACTATGAGTGCCCTCTGTCAATGTGGACTTCCCCCCGTCAATGAGAAGTGCCCCACGTCAATGAGGAGTAACCCTGGAAATAAGGCGTGACACTGTAATTGAGGAGTGACCCTGTCAATGACGAATGACCCCGGTCAATGAGTCCTGCCCCCTGTCAATGAAGAGTGCCCACGCCAATGAGGAGTGCCCCCGTCAATGAGGGGAGTCCCCTGTCAATGATGAGTGCCCTCTGTCAATGAGGAGTGCCCTGTCAATGAGGAGTTCCGCCCGTCAATGAGGAGTGGCCCTGGAAATGAGGCGTGACCCCGTAAATGAGGAGTGCACCCTGTCAATGATGAGTGTTCCCTGTCAATGACGTGTGCCCCCTGTCAATGAGGAGGGCCCCCAGTCAATGAGCAATGCCCCCCGTCAATGAGGAGTGCCCCCAGTCAATGAGGTGTGTCCCCTGTCAACGGGGAGCGATCCCTGTCAATGAGGAGTGCCCCCTATCAATGAGGAAAGCCCCCTGTCAGTGGGGAGGGCCCCCTGTAAATGCAGAGGGCACCCTGACAACGAGGAGTGACCCCTGTGAATGAGGAGTGCCCTCTGACAATGAGTGACCCTGTTAATGAGGAGTGCCCCCAGTCAATGATGTGTGTCCCCTGTCAACGAGGAGTGATCCCTGTCAATGAGCAATGCCCCCCGTCAATGAGGTGTGCCCCCTTTCAATGAGGAGTGCCCCCTGTTATTGACGAGTGCCCCCTGTCAATGAGGCGTGCCCCACCCCGTCTATGAGGAGTTCCCCGTGTCAATAACGTGTGCCTCCTGTCAATGAGGAGGGCCCCCTGTCAATGAGGAGTGCACCCTGACAGCGGCGACTGATCCTATTCAATGATAAGTGCCCGCTGTCAAAGAGGAGTGACCGCTGTCAATGAGGAGCGCCCCCCATCTATAAAGTGTGCCCCCTGTCAAAGAGGAGTGTCCCCTGTCAATGATGAGTGCCCCCTGTCAATGAGAGCGCCCCCCTTCTACAAAGTGTACCACCTGTCAATGAGGAGTGCCCTCCGTCAATGAGAAGTGACCCCACCCCCGTCAATGAGGAGTGCCCCCTGTCAATGAGGAGTACCCCCTGTCAATGAGGAGTGCCCACTGTCAATGGCAAGTGCCCGCTGTCAATAAGGAGTGCACACCCACCGTCAATGCGGTGTGCCCCCGTCAATGAGAAGTGCCCGCTATCAAGGAGGAGTGCCCCCTGTCAATGAGCAGTGCCAACTGTCAATGAGGAATACCCCTGTCAATGAGGAGTGCCCCCTGTCAATGAAGAGTGCCCCCTGTCAATGAGGAGTGCCCGCTGTCAATGAGGAGTGCCCCCTGTCAGTGAGGAGTGCCCCCTGTCAATGAGGATTTCCCCATGTCAATGAGGAGTGCCCCCTGTCAATGAGGAGTGCCCCCCGTCAATAAGGAGTTCCACTCCACGTCAATGAGGAGTGCCCCTGCTAATGAGAAGTGCCCGCCGTCAATGAGGAGTGCCCCGTGTCAATGAGGAGAGCCCCCCGTCAATAAGGAGTTCCACTCCCCGTCAATGAGGAGTGCGCCATGTCAATGAGAAGTGCCCTCTGCCAATGAGGAGTGCCCCCTGTCAATGAGGAGTGCCCCCTGTCAATGATGAGTGTCCCCTGTCAATGACGTGTGCCACCCGTCAATGAGGTGTGTCCCCTGTCAACGAGGAGGGCCCGCTCTCAATGAGGAGTGCCCTCTGTCAATGAGGACTTGCCCCCTGTGAATGCGGTGCGCCCTCTGTCAATGAGGAGTGCCCCTGTCAATGAGGAGCGCCCCCTGTCAATGAGGAGTAGCCCTAGAAATGAGGCGTGACCCTGTAAATGAGGAGTGCCCCCTCTCAATGATGAGTGTCCCCTTTCAATGACGTGTGCCCCATGTCAATGAGGTGTGTCCCCTGTCAACGGGGATTGACCGCTGTCAATGAGAACTGCCCTCTGTCAATGAGGAGTACCCCCTTTCAATGAGGAGTGCCCCCTGTCAATGGAAAGTGCCCCCGGTTAATTAGGAGTGCACCGCCCCCCGTCAATGAGGAGTGCCCCCTGTCAATGAGAAGTGCCCGCTGTCAATGAGGAGTGCCCACTGTCAATGAGCAGTGCCCCCTGTCAATGAGGAATACCCCTGTCAATGAGGAGTGCCCGCTATCAACTGTGAGTGCCCTCTGTCAATGTGGACTGCCCCCTGTCAATGAGGAGTGCACCCTGTCAATGGGTTTTGTCCCCTGTCAATGCGGAGGGCCCCATGTCAATGAGGAGTGCCGCTGACAATGGGGAGTAGCCCCCTGTCAATGAGGAGTGACCCTGGAAATGAGGCGTGACCCCGTAAATGAGGAGTGCCCCCTGTCAATGATGAGTGTCCGCTGTCAATGACCTGTGCCCCCTGTCAATGAGGAGTTCCCCATGTCAATGAGGAGTGCCCCCTGTCAATAAGAAGTGACCCGTGTCAATGGGTTTTGCCCCCTGTCAATGCGGAGGGCCCCCTGTCAATGAGGAGTGCCTGCTATCAACTATGAGTGCCCTCTGTCAATGTGGACTTCCCCCTGTCAATGAGGTGTTCACCCTGTCAATGGGTTTTGTCCCCTGTCAATGCGGAGGGCCCCATGTCAATGAGGAGTGCCTGCTATCAACTATGAGTGCTCTCTGTCAAGGAGTAGTACCCCGTCAATGAGAAGTGCCCCACGTCAATGAGAAGTAACCCTGGAAATGAGGCCTGACACTGTAATTGAGGAGTGACCCTGTCAATGACGAATGACCCCGGTCAATGAGCCGTGCCCCCTGTCAATGAAGAGTGCCTATGTCAATGAGGAGTGCCCTCCGTCAATGAGAAGTGACCCCACCCCCGTCAATGAGGAGTGCCCCCTGTCAATGAGGAGTACCCCCTGTCAATGAGGAGTGCCCACTGTCAATGGCAAGTGCCCGCTGTCAATAAGGAGTGCACCCCCACCGTCAATGCGGTGTGCCCCCGTCAATGAGAAGTGCCCGCTATCAAGGAGGAGTGCCCCCTGTCAATGAGCAGTGCCACCTGTCAATGAGGAATACCCCTGTCAATGAGGAGTGCCCCCTGTCAATGAAGAGTGCCTCCTGTCAATGAGGAGTGCCCGCTGTCAATGAGGAGTGTCCCCTGTCAGTGAGGAGTGCCCCCTGTCAATGAGGATTTCCCCATGTCAATGAGGAGTGCCCCCTGTCAATGAGGAGTGCCCCCCGTCAATAAGGAGTTCCACTCCACGTCAATGAGGAGTGCCCCTGCTAATGAGAAGTGCCCGCCGTCAATGAGGAGTGCCCCGTGTCAATGAGGAGTGCGCCCCCATCTCTGAAGAGAGCCCCCTGTCAATGAGGAGAGCCCCCCGTCAATAAGGAGTTCCACTCCCCTTCAATGAGGAGTGCGCCATGTCAATGAGAAGTGCCCTCTGCCAATGAGGAGTGCCCCCTGTCAATGAGGAGTGCCCCCTGTCAATGAAGAGTACCCCCTGTCAATGAGGAGTGCCCCCTGTCAATGAGGAGTGCAACCTGTCAATGGGTTTTGCCCCCTGTCAATGCGGAGGGCCCCATTTCAATGAGGAGTGCACGCTATCAACTATGAGTGCCCTCTGTCAATGAGTAGTGCCCCGTCAATGAGAAGTGTCCCCCGTCTATGAGGAGTGACCCTGGAAATGAGGCGTGATCCCGTAAATGAGGAGTGCCCCCTGTCAATGATGAGTGTCCCCTGTCAATGACGTTTGCCACCCGTCAATGAGGTGTGTCCCCTGTCAACGAGGAGTGCCCGCTCTCAATGAGGAGTGCCCTCTGTCAATGAGGACTTGCCCCCTGTGAATGCGGTGCGCCCTCTGTCAATGAGGAGTGCCCCTGTCAATGAGGAGCGCCCCCTGTCAATGAGGAGTAGCCCTGGAAATGAGGCGTGACCCTGTAAATGAGGAGTGCCCCCTCTCAATGATGAGTGTCCCCTTTCAATGACGTGTGCCCCATGTCAATGAGGTGTGTCCCCTGTCAACGGGGACTAACCGCTGTCAATGAGAACTGCCCTCTGTCAATGAGGAGTACCCCCTTTCAATGAGGAGTGCCCCCTGTCAATGGAAAGTGCCCCCGGTTAATTAGGAGTGCACCGCCCCCCGTCAATGAGGAGTGCCCCCTGTCAATGAGAAGTGCCCGCTGTCAATGAGGAGTGCCCACTGTCAATGAGCAGTGCCCCCTGTCAATGAGGAATACCCCTGTCAATGAGGAGTGCCCCTGTCAATGAGCAGTGCCCCCCGTCAATGAGGAGTGCCCCCTGTCAATGAGAAGTGCCCGCTGTCAATGAGGAGTGCCCACTGTCAATGAGCAGTGCCCACTGTCAATGAGGAATACCCCTGTCAATGAGGAGTGCCCCTGTCAATGAGCAGTGCCCCCTGTCAATGAGGAGTGCCCGCAGTCAATGAGGAGTTCCCCATGTCATTGAGGAGTGCCCCCTGTCAATGAGGAGTGCCCCGTGTCAATGGGTTTTGCCTCCTGTCAATGCGGAGGGACCCCTGTACATGAGGAGTGCCCGCTATCAACTGTGAGTGCCCTCTGTCAATGTGGACTGCCCCCTGTCAATGAGGAGTGCACCCTGTCAATGGGTTTTGTCCCCTGTCAATGCGGAGGGCCCCATGTTAATGAGGAGTGCCTGCTATCAACTATGAGTGCTCTCTGTCAAGGAGTAGTGCCCCGTCAATGAGAAGTGCCCCACGTCAATGAGGAGTAACCCTGGAAATGAGGCCTGACACTGTAATTGAGGAGTGACCCTGTCAATGACGAATGACCCCGGTCAATGAGCCGTGCCCCCTGTCAATGAAGAGTGCCTACGCCAATGAGGATTGCCCCCCGTCAATGAGGAGAGTCCCCTGTCAATGAGGAGTGCCCTCTGTCAATGAGGAGTGCCGCCTGTCAATGAGGAGTGCCCCCTGTCAATGAGTAGTGCCCCCTAGCAATGAGAGGGACCCTCTGTCAATAAGGAGTGCCCCTGTCAATGACGAGTGCCCGCTGTCAAATAGGAGTGCCCTCTGTCAATGAGGAGTGCCCCCTGTCAATGAGGAGAGCCCCCTGTCAATGAGGAGAGCCCCCTGAGAATGTGGAGAGCCCCCTGTCAATGAGGAGTGACCCCTGTCAATGAGGAGTGCCCCACCGTCAATGAGGAGTGACCGCTCTAAATTAGGAGAACCCCGATCATTGAGCAGTGCCCCCCGTCAATGACGAATTACCCCTGACAAGGAGGAGTGTCCCCTCACAATGAGGACTGACCACTGTTAATGATGAGTGCCCACTGTCAAATAGGAGTGCCCTCTGTCAATGAGGAGTGCCCCCTGTCAATGAGGCGTGCCCCCTGTCAATGAGGAGAGCCCCCTGAGAATGAGGAGAGCCCCCTGTCAATGAGGAGTGACCCCTGTCAATGAGGAATGCCCGACCGTCAATGAGGAGTGACCGCTGTCAATGAGGAGTGCCCACTGTCAATGAGCAGTGCCCCCTGTCAATGAGGAAGACCCCTGTCAATGAGGAGTGCCCCTGTCAATGAGCAGTGCCCCCTGTCAATGAGGAGTGCCCGCAGTCAATGAGGAGTTCCCCATGTCATTGAGGAGTGCCCCCTGTCAATGAGGAGTGCCCCGTGTCAATGGGTTTTGCCTCCTGTCAATGCGGAGGGACCCCCTGTACATGAGGAGTGCCCGCTATCAACTGTGAGTGCCCTCTGTCAATGTGGACTGCCCCCTGTCAATGAGGAGTGCACCCTGTCAATGGGTTTTGTCCCCTGTCAATGCGGAGGGCCCCATGTTAATGAGGAGTGCCTGCTATCAACTATGAGTGCCCTCTGTCAAGGAGTAGTACCCCGTCAATGAGAAGTGCCCCACGTCAATGAGGAGTAACCCTGGAAATGAGGCCTGACACTGTAATTGAGGAGTGACCCTGTCAATGACGAATGACCCCGGTCAATGAGCCGTGCCCCCTGTCAATGAAGAGTGCCTACGCCAATGAGGAGTGCCCCCCGTCAATGAGGAGAGTCCCCTGTCAATGATGAGTGCCCTCTGTCAATGAGGAGTGCCGCCTGTCAATGAGGAGTGCCCCCTGTCAATGAGGAGTGCCCCCTAGCAATGAGAGGGACCCTCTGTCAATAAGGAGTGCCCCTGTCAATGAGGAGTGCCCGCTGTCAAATAGGAGTGCCCTCTGTCAATGAGGAGTGCCCCCTGTCAATGAGGAGAGCCCCCTGTCAATGAGGAGAGCCCCCTGAGAATGAGGAGAGCCCCCTGTCAATGAGGAGTGACCCCTGTCAATGAGGAGTGCCCCACCGTCAATGAGGAGTGACCGCTCTAAATTAGGAGACCCCCGATCATTGAGCAGTGCCCCCCGTCAATGACGAATGACCCCTGACAAGGAGGAGTGTCCCCTCACAATGAGGACTGACCACTGTTAATGATGAGTGCCCACTGTCAAATAGGAGTGCCCTCTGTCAATGAGGAGTGCCCCCTGTCAATGAGGCGTGCCCCCTGTCAATGAGGAGAGCCCCCTGAGAATGAGGAGAGCCCCCTGTCAATGAAGAGTGACCCCTGTCAATGAGGAATGCCCGACCGTCAATGAGGAGTGACCGCTCTAAATTAGGAGACCCCCGATCATTTTGCAGTGCCCCCCGTCAATGACGAATGACCCCTGACAAGGAGGAGTGTCCCCTGACAATGAGGACTGACCACTGTCAATGAGTAGTGACCCCTGTCAATGATGAGTGCCCTCTGTCAATAATGAGTGCCTTCTGTCAATGGGGAGGGCCCCCCGTAAATGACGAATGCACCCGGTCAATGAGCAGTGCCCCCTGTCAATGCGGAGGGCCCCATGTCAATGAGGAGTGCCCGCTATCAACTATGATTGCCCTCTGTCAATGAGTAGTGACCCGTCAAAGAGAAGTGTCCCCCGTCAATGAGGAGTGACCCTGGAAATGAGGCGTGACCCCGTAAATGAGGAGTGCCCCCTGTCAATGATGAGTGTCCCCTGTCAATGACCTGTGCCCCCTGTCAATGAGGAGTGCCCCCTGTCAATGAGGAGTGCCGCTGACAATGGGGAGTAGCCCCCTGTCAATGAGGAGTGACCCTGGAAATGAGGCGTGACCCCGTAAATGAGGAGTGCCCCCTGTCAATGATGAGTGTTCGCTGTCAATGACCTGTGCCCCCTGTCAATGAGGAGTTCCCCATGTCAATGAGGAGTGCCCCCTGTCAATAAGAAGTGACCCGTGTCAATGGGTTTTGCCCCCTGTCAATGCGGAGGGCCCCCTGTCAATGAGGAGTGCCTGCTATCAACTATGAGTGCCCTCTGTCAATGTGGACTTCCCCCTGTCAATGAGGTGTTCACCCTGTCAATGGGTTTTGTCCCCTGTCAATGCGGAGGGCCCCATGTCAATGAGGAGTGCCTGCTATCAACTATGAGTGCTCTCTGTCAAGGAGTAGTACCCCGTCAATGAGAAGTGCCCCACGTCAATGAGGAGTAACCCTGGAAACGAGGCGTGACACTGTAATTGAGGAGTGACCGTTTCAAACACGAATGACCCCGGTCAATGAGCAGTGCCCCCTGTCAATGAGGAGAGCCCCCTTTCAATGTTGAGGGCCCTCTGTCAATGAGGAGTGCCCGCTGTCAATGAGGAGTGCCGCCTGTCAATGAGGAGTGCCCCTGCCAATGAGGAGTGCCCGCTGTCAAATATGAGTGCCCTCTGTCAACCAGGTGTGCCCCCTGTCAATGAGGCGTGCCCCCTGTCAATGAGGAGTGCCCCACCGTCAATGAGGAGTGACCGCTCTAAATTAGGAGACCCCCGATCATTGAGCAGTGCCCCCCGTCAATGACGAATGACCCCTGACAAGGAGGAGTGTCCCCTCACAATGAGGACTGACCACTGTTAATGATGAGTGCCCACTGTCAAATAGGAGTGCCCTCTGTCAATGAGGAGTGCCCCCTGTCAATGAGGCGTGCCCCCTGTCAATGAGGAGAGCCCCCTGAGAATGAGGAGAGCCCCCTGTCAATGAAGAGTGACCCCTGTCAATGAGGAATGCCCGACCGTCAATGAGGAGTGACCGCTCTAAATTAGGAGACCCCCGATCATTTTGCAGTGCCCCCCGTCAATGACGAATGACCCCTGACAAGGAGGAGTGTCCCCTGACAATGAGGACTGACCACTGTCAATGAGTAGTGACCCCTGTCAATGATGAGTGCCCTCTGTCAATAATGAGTGCCTTCTGTCAATGGGGAGGGCCCCCCGTAAATGACGAATGCACCCGGTCAATGAGCAGTGCCCCCTGTCAATGCGGAGGGCCCCATGTCAATGAGGAGTGCCCGCTATCAACTATGATTGCCCTCTGTCAATGAGTAGTGACCCGTCAAAGAGAAGTGTCCCCCGTCAATGAGGAGTGACCCTGGAAATGAGGCGTGACCCCGTAAATGAGGAGTGCCCCCTGTCAATGATGAGTGTCCCCTGTCAATGACCTGTGCCCCCTGTCAATGAGGAGTGCCCCCTGTCAATGAGGAGTGCCGCTGACAATGGGGAGTAGCCCCCTGTCAATGAGGAGTGACCCTGGAAATGAGGCGTGACCCCGTAAATGAGGAGTGCCCCCTGTCAATGATGAGTGTCCGCTGTCAATGACCTGTGCCCCCTGTCAATGAGGAGTTCCCCATGTCAATGAGGAGTGCCCCCTGTCAATAAGAAGTGACCCGTGTCAATGGGTTTTGCCCCCTGTCAATGCGGAGGGCCCCCTGTCAATGAGGAGTGCCTGCTATCAACTATGAGTGCCCTCTGTCAATGTGGACTTCCCCCTGTCAATGAGGTGTTCACCCTGTCAATGGGTTTTGTCCCCTGTCAATGCGGAGGGCCCCATGTCAATGAGGAGTGCCTGCTATCAACTATGAGTGCTCTCTGTCAAGGAGTAGTACCCCGTCAATGAGAAGTGCCCCACGTCAATGAGGAGTAACCCTGGAAACGAGGCGTGACACTGTAATTGAGGAGTGACCGTTTCAAACACGAATGACCCCGGTCAATGAGCAGTGCCCCCTGTCAATGAGGAGAGCCCCCTTTCAATGTTGAGGGCCCTCTGTCAATGAGGAGTGCCCGCTGTCAATGAGGAGTGCCGCCTGTCAATGAGGAGTGCCCCTGCCAATGAGGAGTGCCCGCTGTCAAATATGAGTGCCCTCTGTCAACCAGGTGTGCCCCCTGTCAATGAGGCGTGCCCCCTGTCAATGAGGAGAGCCCCGAGTCAATGAGGAGAGCCCCCGTCAATGAGGAGTTTCCCCTGTCAATGTGGCGTGCCCCACCGTCAATGTGGAGTGACCGCTCTAAATTAGGAGACCCCCGATCATTGAGCAGTGCCCCCCGTCAATGACGAATGACCCCTGACAAGGAGGAGTGCCCCCTGACAATGAGGACTGACCTCTGTCAATGAGGAGGGACCCCTGTCAATCTTGAGTGCCCTCTGTCAATAATGAGTGCCTTCTGTCAATGAGGAGTGCCCCCCGTAAATGACGATGCCCCCGGTCAATGAGCAGTGCCCCCCGTCAGTGAGGAGTGGCCCCTGTCAATGAGGAGTGACCGCTGTAAATTAGCAGTGCCCCCGATCAATGAGCAGCGCCCCGCGTCAATGACGAATGCCCCATGTCAATGAGGAATGCCCGCTGGCAATGAGGAGTGCCCCCCCGTCTATGAGGGGTGCCCCCTGTCAATGAGGAGTGCCCCCCGTCAATAAGGATTGCACCTTCCCCCCCGTCAATGAGGAGTGCCCCCTGTCAATGAGGAGAGGACCCTGTCAATGAGGAGTGCCCCCTGTCAATGAGGAGAGGACCCTGTCAATGAGGAGAGCCCCCGTCAATTAGAAGTGACCCACCGTCAATGAGGAGTGACCGCTCTAAATTAGGACACCCCCGATCATTGAGCAGTGCCCCCCGTCAGTGACGAATGAACCCTGACAAGGAGGAGTGCCCCCTGTCAATGAGGACTGACCTCTGTCAATGAGGAGTGACCCCTGTCAATGATGAGTGCCCTCTGTCAATAATGAGTGCCTCCTGTCATTGAGGAGTGCCCCCCGTCAATGACGAATGCCCCCGGTCAATGAGCAGTGCCCCCTGTCAATGATGAGTGCCCACGGCAATGAGGAGGGCCCCCTGTAAATGTGGAGTGCCCCCTGTCAATGAGGAGTGCCCCCCGTCAGTGTGGGGTACCCCCCGTCAATGAGGAGTGCCCCCTGTCAACGAGGAGTGACCCCTGTCAATGAGGATTGTCCCCAGTTAATGATAATTGTCCCCCGTCAATGAGAAGAGCCCCCTCTCAATTAGCAGTGACCCTGTCAATGAGGAGGTACCCCTGTCAAATTGGAATGAATGCCCCGTCAATGAGGAGTGCCCCCTGTCAATGAGGAGTGTCTCATGTCAAAGTGGAATTCCCCCTGTCAATTAGGAGTGCCCCCGTCAATGAGGAGGGCCCCCTGCCAATGAGAAGTGCCCTCTGTCAATGAGGAGTGTCCCCTGTCTATGAGGAGTGCCTGATGTCAATGAGGAGTGCCCCCTGTCAATGAGGAGTTCCCCCTGTCAATGAGGAGTGCCCCCTGTCAATGAGGAGTGCCCCCCGTCTCTGCAGAGTTCCCCCTGTCAATAAGGAATGCCCACCTTCAATAAGGATGCACCCCCCCCGGTCAAGTAGGAGTGCCCCCTGTTAATGAGAAGTGCCCGCCGTCAATGAGGAGTGTCCCCTGTCAATGGGGTGCGCCCCCCCATCTCTGAAGAATGCCCCCTGTCAATGAGGAGTGCCCCCCGTCAATAAGGAGTGCCCACACCCCCTCAATGAGGAGTGCCCCATGTCAATGAGAAGTGCCGGCTGTCAATGAGGAGTACCCCCTGTCAATCAGGAGTGCCCCCTGTCAATGAGGAGTGCCCCCTGTCAATGAGGAGTACCCCCTGTCAATGAGGAGTACCCACTGTCAATTAGGAGTGCCCCCTGTCAATGAGTGCCCGCTGTCAACTGGGAGCGCCCTCTGTCAATGAGGAGTGCCCCCTGTCAATGAGGAGTGCCCCCTGTCAATGAGGAGAGCCCCCTGTCAATGAGAAGTGCCCGCTCTCAATGAGGAGTGCCCCTGTCAATGCGCAGTGCCCCCTGTCAATGAGGAGTGCCCGCAGTCAATGAGGAGTGCCCCCTGTCAGTGAGGAGTGCCCCCTGTCAATGAGGAGTTCCCCATGTCAATGAGGAGTGCCCCCTGTCAATAAGAAGTGCCCCGTGTCAATGGGCTTTGCCCCCTGTCAATGCGGAGGGCCCCCTGTCAATGAGGAGTGCCTGCTATCAACTATGAGTGCCCTCTGTCAATGTGGACTTCCCCCCGTCAATGAGAAGTGCCCCACGTCAATGAGGAGTAACCCTGGAAATAAGGCGTGACACTGTAATTGAGGAGTGACCCTGTCAATGACGAATGACCCCGGTCAATGAGTCCTGCCCCCTGTCAATGAAGAGTGCCCACGCCAATGAGGAGTGCCCCCGTCAATGAGGGGAGTCCCCTGTCAATGATGAGTGCCCTCTGTCAATGAGGAGTGCCCCGTGTCAATGAGGAGTGCCCTGTCAATGAGGAGTTCCGCCCGTCAATGAGGAGTGGCCCTGGAAATGAGGCGTGACCCCGTAAATGAGGAGTGCACCCTGTCAATGATGAGTGTTCCCTGTCAATGACGTGTGCCCCCTGTCAATGAGGAGGGCCCCCAGTCAATGAGCAATGCCCCCCGTCAATGAGGAAGGCCCCCAGTCAATGAGGTGTGTCCCCTGTCAACGGGGAGCGATCCCTGTCAATGAGGAGTGCCCCCTATCAATGAGGAAAGCCCCCTGTCAGTGGGGAGGGCCCCCTGTAAATGCAGAGGGCACCCTGACAACGAGGAGTGACCCCTGTGAATGAGGAGTGCCCTCTGACAATGAGTGACCCTGTTAATGAGGAGTGCCCCCAGTCAATGATGTGTGTCCCCTGTCAACGAGGAGTGATCCCTGTCAATGAGCAATGCCCCCCGTCAATGAGGTGTGCCCCCTTTCAATGAGGAGTGCCCCCTGTTATTGACGAGTGCCCCCTGTCAATGAGGCGTGCCCCACCCCGTCTATGAGGAGTTCCCCGTGTCAATAACGTGTGCCTCCTGTCAATGAGGAGGGCCCCCTGTCAATGAGGAGTGCACCCTGACAGCGGGGACTGATCCTATTCAATGATAAGTGCCCGCTGTCAAAGAGGAGTGACCGCTGTCAATGAGGAGCGCCCCCCATCTATAAAGTGTGCCCCCTGTCAAAGAGGAGTGTCCCCTGTCAATGATGAGTGCCCCCTGTCAATGAGAAGAGCCCCCTCTCAATTAGGAGGGACCCCTGTCAATTTTGAATACCTGCCCCGTCAATGAGGAGTGACCTCTGTCAATGAGGAGTGACCCCTGTCAATGAAGAGCGCGCTCTGTAAATGATGCGTGCCTTCTGTCAATGAGGAGTGCCCCCCGTCAATGACGAATGCCCCCTGTCAATGAGGAGAGCCCCCTGTCAATGATGAGTGCCCCCCATTAATGAGGAGTGCCCCCCGTTCAATAATGAGTGTCCCCTCTCCCCGTCAATTAGGAATGCCTCCTGTCAATGAGACGTGCCCACTGTCAATGAGGCGTTCCCCCCCGTCTATGAAGAGTGCCCCCTGTCAATGAGCACTGCCTCCCGTCAATAAGGATGCAACCCCCCGTCAATGGGTAGCGCCCCCTGTTAATGAGAAGTGCCCGCTGTCAATGAGGAGTGCCCCCTGTCAATAAGGAGTGCCCCCCCGTCTCTGAAGAGTGCCCCCTGTCAATGAGGAGTGCCCCCCGTCAATAAGGAGTGCCCCCCCACCGTCAATGAGGAGTGCCCCCTGTCAATGAGAAGTGCCCGCTGTCAATGAGGAGTGCCCCCTGTCAATGAGAAGTGCCCGCTGTCAATGAGGAGTGCCCCCTGTCAATGAGGAGTGCCCGCTGTCAAAGAGGAGTGCCCCCTGTAAATGCGGAGTGCCCCCTGACAATGCGGAGTGCCCCCTGACAATGGGGAGTGCCCGCTGACAATGAGGCGTGGACTGTGTCAATGAGGAGTGACTCCTGTCAATGATGAGTGTCCTCTGTAAATGATGAGTGCCTTCTGTCAATGAGGAGTGCCCCCCGTCAATGACGAATGACACCGGTCAATGAGCAGTGCCCCCTGTGAATGAAGAGTGCCCAGGCCAATGAGGAGTGCCCCCTGTCAATGAGGTGAGCCCCCTGTCAATGACGAGTGCCCCCGTTAATGAGGAGTGCCCCACCCCTTCAATAAGGTGTGACACCCCCCCCATCAATGAAGAGTGCCCCCTGTCAATGAGAAGTGCCCCCTGTAAATGAGGAGTGCCCCCTCTCAATCAGGAGTGCCCCCCCCCCCGTCTCTGAAGAGTGCTCCGTGTCAATGAGGAGTGCCCCCCGTGAATAAGGATGCACACCCGCCCATCAATGAGTAGCGCCCCCTGTTAATGAGAAGTGCCCGCTGTCAATGAGGAGTGCGCCCTGTCAATGAGGAGTGCCCCCCATCTCTGAAGAGTGCCCGCTGTCAATGAGGAGTGCCCCTGTCAATGAGGAGTGCCCCCTGTAAATGCAGTGGGCACCCTGACAACGAGGAGTGACCCCTGTGAATGAGGAGTGCCCTCTGACAATGAGTGACCCTGTCAATGAGGAGTGCCCCCAGTCAATGATGTGTGTCCCCTGTCAACGAGGAGTGATCCCTGTCAATGAGCAATGCCCCCCGTCAATGAGGTGTGCCCCCTTTCAATGAGGAGTGCCCCCTGTCATTGACGAGTGCCCCCTGTCAATGAGGCGTGCCCCCCCCCGTCTATGAGGAGTTCCCCGTTTCAATAACGTGTGCCTCCTGTCAATGAGGAGTGCCCCCTGTCAATGAGGAGTGCACCCTGTCGGCGGGGACTAATCCTATTCAATGATAAGTGCCCCCTGGCAATGAGGAGAAACCTCAATGAGGAGTGCGCACATCAATGAGGACTGACCGCTGTAAATTTGGTGTGCCGCCCATCAATGAGCAGTGCTCCCTTCAATGACGAATGACCCCTGTCAATGAGGAGTGCCCCCTGCCAACGAGGAGTGCCCCCCGTCTCTGAAGAGTGCCCCCTGTCAATGAGGAGTGCCCCCCGTCAATAAGGAGTGCCCCCCTCAATGAGGAGTGCCGCTGTCAATGAGGAGTGCGCCCTGTCAATGAGGAGTGCCCTCCCATCTCTGAAGAGTGCCCCCTGTCAATGAGGAGAACCCCCGTCTATAAGGAGTACCCACCCTCCGTCAATGACGAGTGCCCCCGCCAATGAAATGTGCCCGCTGTCAATGAGGAGTACCCCCTGTCAATGAGGAGTGCCCCCTGTCAATGAGGAGTGCCCCCTGTCAATTAAGAGTGCCCCCTGTCAATGAGGTGTGACCCTGTGAATGATGAGTGTCCCCAGTCAATTATGAGTGCCCCCTGTCAATGAGGAGTGACACTGTCAATTATGAGTGTCCACAGTCAATGATGAGTGCCCCCTGTCAATGAGGACTGACCCTCTAAATTAGGAGGGACCCCTGTCAATTTGGAATGCCTGCCCCGTCAATGCGGATTGCCCCCTGTCAATGACAAGTGCCCCCTGTCAATGAGGAGTGCCCCCTATCAATGAGGAGTGCACCCCCCCCCCGTCTCTGGAGAGTGTCCCCTGTCAAAGAGGAGTACCCCCCGTCAATAAGGATGCACCCCCCCCCGTCACTGAGTAGTGCCCCCTGTTAATGAGAAGTGCCCGCTGTCAACGAGGAGTGCCCCCCGTCAATAAGGAGTGCCCCCACGTCAATGAGGAGTGCCCCCTGTCAATGAGAAGTGCCCGCTGTCAATGAGGTGTGCCCCCTGTCAAAGAGGAGTGCCCCCTGTCAATGAGGAGTACCCCCTGTCAATGAGGAGTGTCCCCTGTCAATGAGGAGTGCCCCCCTCAATGAGGAGTGCCCCCCAGCAATAAGGAGTGAACCTCCCCGTCAATGAGGAGTGCCCCCTGTCAATGAGGAGTGCCCCCACCCGTCTCTGAAGAGTGCCCCCTGTCAATGAGGAGTGCCCTACGTCAATAAGGAGTGCCCCCTCCCTAGTTAATGAGGAGTGCCCCCCGTCAATAAGGATTGCCCCGCGTAGTCAATGAGTAGTGCCCCCTCTTAACTAGGAGTGCCCGCTGTCAATGAGGAGTGCCCCTGTCAATGAGGAGTGCCCCCCCCCCCCGTCGCTGAAGTGCGACCCCTGTCAATGTGGGGTGCCCCCCGGCAATAAGGAGTGAGCCCCCTTCAATGAGGAGCGCCCCTTGTCAATGAGGAGTGCCCCCTGTCAATGAGGAGTGCCCCCTGTCAATGAGGAGTGCCCCCTGTCAATGAGGAGTTCCCCCTTTCAATGGCTTTTGTCCCCTGTCAATGCGGAGTGCTCCCTGTCAATGAGGACTGTCCGCTATCAACTATAAGTGCCCCCGTCAACGTGGACTGCCCCTGTCAATGAGGTGTGTCCCCTGTCAACGAGGAGTGCCCGTTGTCAATGAGGTGTGCCCGCTGTCAATGAGGAGTGCCCTCTATCAATGAGGATTGCCCCCTGTCAATAAGGAGTGCCCCCTGTCAATGAGGAGTGCCCCTTGTCAATGAGGTGTACCCCCTGTCAATGAGGAGTGCCCGCTGTCAACTAGGAGTGCCCTCTGTCACTGAGGAGAACCCCCTGTCAATGAGGAGTGCCCCCTGTCAATGAGGAGAGCCCCCTGTCAATGACGAGTAACACTGTAATGAGGAGTGCCCCACCGTCAATGAGAAGTGACCGCTGTAAATTACGTGTCCCCCCCATCATTGAGCATTGCCCCCCGTCAGTGACGAATGACCCCTGTCAATGAGGAGCGCCCCCTCGTCTAACAAGTGTACCCCCTGTCAATGAGGAGTGCCACCCGTCAATGAGGAGTGCCCACACCCGTCAAATAGGAGTGCCCCCTGTCAATGAGAAGTGCCCCCCCCTTCTATGAAGAGTACCCCCTGTCAATGAGAAGTGCACCTTGTCAATGAGTTTGCCCTGTCCAAATGGAGTGCCTGCTGTCAATGAGGAGTGGCCCCTGTCAATGAGGAGCGCCCGCCGTCAATGAGGAGGGCCCCCTGTAAATGCGGAGGGCCCCTGACAATGAGGAGTGCCCCCTGATAATGAGGTGTGACCTCTGTCAATGAGGAGTGACCCCTGTCAATGAAGAGTGCCCTCTGTCAATGATGAGAGCCTTCTGTCAATGAGGAGTGCCCCCCGTCCATGACGAATGCCGCCGGTCAATGATCAGTGCCCCCTGTCAATGAAGAGTGCCCACGCCAATGAGGACTACCCCCTGTCAATGAGGAGTGCCCCCTGTCAAAGAGGAGCCCCCCTGTCAATGAGGAGTGCCCGCTGTCAATTAGGAGTACCCCCTGTCAATGGGGAGTGCCCCCTGTCAATGAGGAGTGCCCCTTGTCAATGAGGAGTGCCCGCTGTCAATGAGGAGCGCCCCCTGTCAATGAGGAGTGTCCCCGGTCAATGAGGAGTGCCCTCTGACAATGAGCAGTGCCCCCTGTCAATGAGGAGAGTATCCTGTCAGTGATGAGTGCCACCCGTTAATGAGGAGTGCTCCCCCCTACAATGAGGAGTGACCCCCCCGTCAATGAGGAGTGCCTTATGTCAATGAGAAGTGCCCCCTGTCAATGAAGAGTGCCCCCTGTCAATGAGGAGTGCCCCCCGTCTCTGTAGAGTGCCCCCTGTCAATGAGGAGTGCACCCCGTCAATAAGGATGCAGCCCCCGTCAATGAGTAGTGCCCCCTGTTAATGAGAAGTGCCCGCTGTCAATGAGGAGTACCCATTGTCAATGAGGAGTGCCCCCCCCCGTCTCTGAAGAGTGCTGCCTGTCAATGAGGAGTGCCCCCGTCAATAAGGAGTGCCCCCCCCCCCGTCAATGAGGAGTGCCCCCTGTCATTGAGATGTGCCCGCTGTCAATCAGGAGTGCCCCCTGTCAATGAGGAGTGCCCCGTGTCAATAACGAGAGCCCACTGTCAATGATGAGTGCCCCCCGTCAATGAGGTGTGTCCCCCCCGTCAATGAGGACTGAACGCCCCCCTCAAAGAGGAGTACCCCCTGTCAATGAGGAGTGCACGCTGCCAATTCGGAGTGCCTTCCGTCACTGAGGAGAGCCCCCTGTCAATGAGGAGCGCCCCCTGTCAATGAGGAGAGCCCCCTGTCAATGAGGAGTAACCCTGTAAATGAGGAGTGCCCCCTGTCAATCAGGAGTGTCGCCTGTCAATGAGGAGCTTCCCCCGTCAGGCACTCCGAGTTGACAGCGTGCACTCCTCATTGAGAGGGGGCACTCCTCATTGACAGGGGGCACACCTCATTGACAGGGGGCACTCCTCATTGACAGAGGGCACACCTCATTGACAGCGGGAACTCCTCATTGACAGCGGCCACTCCTCGTTGACAGGGGACACACCTCATTGACAGGGGGCAGTCCGCATTGACCGGGGGCAGTCATAGTTGATAGCGGGCACTCCTCATTGACAGGGGGCACTCCGCATTGACCGGGGGCAAAACCCATTGACAGGGGGCACTCCTCATTGACAGAAGGCACTCCCCATTGACAGGGCCACGCCTCATTGACAGGGGGCACTCCTCATTGACAGGGGGCGCTCCTCATTGACCGGGGTCACACTTCAGAGACGGTGGGGCACTCCTCCTTGAAAGGGTGTATTCCTCATTGACAGCGGGCACTCCTCGTTAACAGGGGGCACTCCTCATTGACAGGGGGCACTCCTCTTTGAGGGGGGCGTTCAGTCCTCATTGACGGCGGGGACACACCTCATTGACGGGGGGCGCTCATCATTGACAGTGGGCTCTCGTAATTGACTGGGGGCACTCCTCATTGACAGGGGGCACTCCTGATTGACAGCGGGCACATCTCAATGACAGGGGGCACACCTAATTGACGGTGGGGCACTCGTCATTTACAGACTTACTCCTCATTAACAGGGGGCTCTCGTCATTGACAGGGGGCACTTCTCTTTGACAGGGGGCACTCCTCATTGACAGGGGGCACTTCTCATTGACAGCGGGCACTCCTCATTGACAGGGGGCACTCCTCATTGACAGGGGGCACTCCTCATTGACAGCGGGCACTCCTCATTGAAAGGGGCCCTCCTCATTGACACGGGGCACTCCGCATTGACAGGGGGTACTCCTCATTGACAAGGGCACTTCTCACTGACAGGGGGCACTCCTCATTGGCGGGGGGGTGTGCATTCCTTATTGACCGGGGGCACTTCTCATTGACAGGGGGCACTCCTCATTGTCAGGGGGTACTCCTCAGTGACAGGGGGTACTCCTCATTTACAGGGGTACTGCTCATTGACAAGCGGCACTCCTCATTGACAGCGGGCACTTCTCATTGACAGGGGGCACTCCTCATTTACGGGGGGGGGGGGGGGGGGGCGGGTGCACTCCTTATTGACCGGGGACACTTCTCATTGACAGGGGCACTCCTCATTGACAGGATGTACTCCTCATTGAAAGGGGGCTCTCGTCATTGACAGGGGGCACTCCTCATTGACGGGGGCACTGGTCATTGACAGAGGGCACTCCTCATTGACAGGGGGCACTCCTCATTGACAGGGGGCACTCCTCATTGCAGCGGGGACTCCTCATTGAAAGGGGCACTCCTCATTGACAGGGGGCTCTCCTCATTGACAGCGGGTACTCTTCATTGACAAGGGCACTGCTCATTGACAGGGGGGTAAAGATATGCGGGTTAGGTTTATTGGCCATGCTAAATTGACCGTAGTATCGGGTTGATTAGCAGGGTAAATATTTGGCGTTATGGGGATAGGGTGGGATAGTGGTCGGTACAGACTCGATGGGCCGAATGGTCTCCTTCGGTACTGTAGGGATTCTATGATTCTATGATAAAGTGGACCCCCTGTCAATGAGGAGTGCCCACGCCAATGCGGAGCACCCCCTGTCAATGAGGAGTGCCCCCTGTCAATGTGGAGACCCCGCTGTCAATGAGGAGTGCCCCCTGTCAATGAGGAGTACCCCGTGTCAATGAGGAGTGCCCCCTGTCAATGAGAAGTGCCCCCGGTCAATAAGGAGTGCACACCCCCCCCCCCCCCCGTCAATGAGGAGTGCCCCCTGTCAATGAGAAGTGCCCGCTTTCAATGAGGTGTGCCCCCTGTCAATAAGCAGTGCCCCTGTCAATGTGGAGTACCCCCCGTCAATGAGGAGTGCCCCCTGTCAATGTGGATTGCCCCCTGTCAATGAGGAGTGCCCCGTGTCAATGGGTATTGCCCCCTGTCAATGCGGAGACCCCCTGTCAATGATGAGAGCCCGCTATCAAATATGAGTGCCCACTGTCAATGTGGACTGCCCCCTGTCAATAAGCAGTGCCCCTATCAATGTGGAGTACCCCCTCTCAATGAGGAGTGCCCCCTGTCAATGTGGAGTTTTCCCTGTCAATGAGGAGTGCCCCGTGTCAATGGGTTTTGCCCCCAGTCAATGAGTAGTGCCCCCTGTCAATGAGTAGTGCCACCCTTCTATGAAGAGTACCCCCTGTCAATGATAAGTGCCCCTTTTCAATGAGATGGCCCTGTCCATGAGGACTGACTGGTGTCAAGACGGAGTTCCCCCTGTTAATGAGGAGTGCTTCCTGTCAATGAGGAGTGCCTGATGTCAATGAGGAGTGCCCCCTTTCAATGAGGAGACCACCCTACCAATGAGGAAACCCCCCCTGTCAATGAGGAGTACCCCCTGTCAATGAGGAGTGCCCCCTGTCAATGAGAAGTGCCCCCGGTCAATAAGGAGTGCACCAGCCCCCCACCCCCCCCCACCCCCCGTAAATGCGGAGTGCCCCCTGTCAATTAGAAGTGCCCGTTGTCAATGAGGAGTGCTGCTTGTCAATGAGCAGTACTCCTGTAAATGAGGAGTACCGCCTGTCACTGAGGAGTACCCCCTGACAATGAGGTGTGCCCCCTGTCAATGAGAAGTGGCCCCGGTCAATAATGAATGCACACCCCCCCGTCAATGAGGAGTACCCCCTGTCAATGAGGAGTGCCCCTTATCAATGAGGAGTGCCCCTTTCAATCAGGAGTGCCCGCTGTCAATGAGGAGTGCCCCCTGTCAATGAGGAGTGCCCACTGTCAACGAGGAGTGCCCCCTGTCAATGAGGAGTGCCCCCGTCAATGAGGAGTGCCCCCTGTCAATGACGAGAGCCCCCTGTCAATGAGCAGTAAGTCTGTAAATGAGGAGTGCCCCACCGTCAATTAGTAGTGCCCCCTGTCAATGAGGAGTGCCCCCTGATAATGAGGATTGCCCCCCGTCAATGAGGAGTGCCCCGGTCAATGAGGAGTGCCCCTTTTCAATGAGTTTGCCCTGTCCATGAGGGGTACCTGCTGTCAATGAGGAGTGCCCCCTGTTAATGAGGAGTGCTTCCTGTCAATGAGGAGTGTCCCCCTTCAATGAGGAGTGCCCCCTGTCAATGAGGAGGGCCCCCTGTAAATGCGGAGGGCCCCCTGACAATGCGGAGTGCCAACTAATAATGAGGAGTGACCCCTGTCACTGATGAGTGCCCTCTGTCAATGATGAGAGCCTTCTGTCAATGAGGAGTCCCCACGCCAATGAGGAGTACCCCTTGTCAATGAGGAGTGCCCCCTGTCAATGAGGAGAACCCCCTGTCAATGAGCAGTGCCCTTGTCAATGAAGAGTACCCGCTGTCCATGAGGAGAGCCCCCTGTCAATGAGGAGTGCCCCCTTTCAATGAGGAGTCCCCGCTGCAATGAAGAGTGACCCCTGTCAATGAGGAGTGCCCCCTGTCAATGAGGAGTGCCCCCTGTCAATGACCAGTGCCCCGTCAATGAGGAGTGCCCCCTGTCAATGACGAGAGCCCCCTGTCAATCAGGAGTACGCCCTCTCAATGAGGAGTGCCCCTGTCAATGAGAAGTGCCCCCGGTCAATAAGGAGTGCACCCGCCCCCCCCCCCCGTAAATGAGGAGTGCCCCCTGTCAATGAGAAGTGCCCGCTGTCAATGAGGAGTGCCTCTTGTCAATGAGCATTACCCCTGTAAATGAGGAGTACCCCCTGTCACTGAGGAGTACCCCCTGACAATGAGGAGTGCCCCCTGTCAATGAGAAGTGCCCCCGGTCAATAAGGAATGCACACCCCCCGTCAATGAGGAGTGCCCCCTGTCAGTGAGATTTGCACTTGTCAATGATGTGTACCCCCTGTCAATGAGGAGTGCGCCGTGTCAATGAGGAGTGCCCACTTTCAATGAGCAGTGCCCGCTGTCAATGAGGAGTGCCCCCTGTCAATGAGGAGTGCCCCCTGTCAATGAGAAGTGCCCCCTGTCAATGAGGAGTGCCCCCGTCAGTGAGGAGTGCCCCCTGTCAATGAGGAGTGCCCCCTGTCAATGAGGAGTGCCCCCTTTCAATGAGGAGTCCCCGCTTTCAATGAGGAGTGCCCCCTGTCAATGAGGAGTGCCCCCTGTCAATGAGTTCCGCTGTCAATGACCAGTGCCCCCGTCAATGAGGAGTGCCCGCTGTCAATGACGAGAGCCCCCTGTCAATGAGGAGTAACTCTGTAAATGAGGTGTGCCCCACCGTCAATTAGGAGTGCCCCCTGACCTTGAGGAGTGCCCCCTGACAATGAGGAGTGCCCCCCGTCAATGAGGAGTGCCCCCGTCAATGAGGAGTGCCCCCTGTCAATGACGAGAGCCCCCTGTCAATGAGGAGTAACTCTGTCAATGAGGAGTGGCCCACCGTCAATTAGGAGTGCCCCCTGACATTGAGGATTGCCCCCCGTCACTGACGAATGCCCCGGGTCAATATGCAGTGCTCCCTGTCAATGAAGAGTGCCCACGCCAATGAGGCGTGCCCCCTGTCAATGAGGAGAGCCCCTGTCAATGATGAGTGCCCCCCATTAATGAGGTGCGCCCCCCTTCAAAGAGGAGTGTCCCCCCTCCCCGTCAATGTGATGTGCCTCCTGTCAATGAGAAGTGCCGACAATCAATGAGGCGTTCCCCCCCCTCTATGAAGAGTGCCCCCTGTCAATGAGGAGTGCCTCCCGTCAATAAGGATGCACGCCCCCGTCAATGAGTAGCGCCCCCTGTTAATGCGAAGTGCCCGCTGTCAATAAGGAGTGCCCCCCCGTCTCTGAAGAGTGCCCCCTGTCAATGAGGAGTGCCCCCCGTCAATAAGGAGTGCCCCCACTTCCGTCAATGAGGAGTGCCCCCTGTCAATGAAAAGTGCCCGCTGTCAATGACGAGAGCCCCCTGTCAATGAGGAGTACCCCCTGTCAATGAGGAGTGCCCCCTGTCAGTGAGAAGTGCCCCCGGTCTATAAGGAGTGCACCCGCACCCCCCGTAAATGAGGAGTGCCCCCTGTCAATGAGAAGTGCCCGCTGTCAATGAGGAGTGCCGCTTGCCAATGAGCAGTACCCCTGTAAATGAGGAGTACCCCCTGTCACTGAGGAGTACCCCCTGACAATGAGGAGTGCCCCCTGTCAATGAGAAGTGCCCCCGGTCAATAAGGAATGCACACCCCCCGTCAATGAGGAGTGCCCCCTGTCAGTGAGAAGTGCCCTTGTCAATGAGGAGTACCCCCTGTCAATGAGGAGTGCCCCGTGTCAATGAGGAGTGCCCCCTTTCAATGAGGAGTGCCCGCTGTCAATGAGGAGTGCTCCCTGTCAATGAGGAGTGCCCCCTGTCAATGAGAAGTGCCCCCTGTCAATGAGGAGTGCCCCCGTCAATGAGGAGTGCCCCCTGTCAATGACGAGAGCCCCCTGTCAATGAGGAGTAAGTCTGTAAATGAGGAGTGCCCCACCGTCAATTAGGAGTGCCCCCTGACAATGAGGAGTGCCCCCTGACAATGAGGAGTGCCTCCCGTCAATGAGGAGTGCCCCCTTCAATGAGGAGTGCCCCTTTTCAATGAGTTTGCCCTGTCCATGAGGAGTGATCTCTGTCAATGAGGAGTGACCGCTGTCACTGATGAGTGCCCTGTGTCAATGATGAGAGCCTTCTGTCAATGAGGAGTCCCCACGCCAATGAGGAGTACCCCCTGTCAATGAGGAGGGCCCACTGTCAATGAGCAGACCCCCCTGTCAATGAGCAGTGCCATTGTCAATGAGGAGTACCCCTTGTCAATGAGGAGTGCCCCCTGTTAGTGAGGAGTGCCCCCTTTCAATGAGAAGTCCCCGCTGTCAATGAGGAGTGCCCCCTGTCAATGAGGAGTGCCCCCTGTCAATGAGGAGTGCCCCCTGTCAATGACCAGTGCCCCCGTCAATGAGGAGTGCCCCCTGTCAATGACGAGAGCCCCCTGTCAATGAGGAGTAACTCTGTAAATGAGGAGTGCCCCACCGTCAGTTAGGAGTGCCCCCTGACCTCGAGGAGTGCCCCCTGACAATGAGGAGTGCCCTCCGTCAATGAGGAGTAACTCTGTCAATGAGGATTGCCCCACCGTCAATGAGGAGTGCCCCCTGTCAATGACGAGAGCCCCCTGTCAATGAGGAGTAACTCTGTCAATGAGGATTGCCCCACCGTCAATTAGGAGTGCCCTCTGACAATGAGGAGTGCCCCCTGACAATGAGGAGGGCCCCCCGTCAATGACGAATGCCCCGGGTCAATAAACAGGGCCCCTGTCAATGAAGAGTGCCCACGCCAATGAGTCGTGCCCCCTGTCAATGAGGAGATACCCTGTCAATGATGAGTGCCCCCCATTAATGAGGAGTGTCCCCCTTCAAAAAGGAGTGTCACCCCTCCCCGTCTATGAGGAGTGCCTCCTGACAATGAGAAGTGCCCACTGTCAATGAGGCGTTCCCCCCCCCCGTCTATGAAGTGTGTCAATGAGAAGTGCCGCTGTCAACGAGGAGTTCCCCCTGTCAATGAGCAGTGCCCTTGTCAATGAGGAGTACCCCAGTCAATGAGGAGTGCCCCCTGTCAATGAGGAGTGCCCCTTTTCAATGAGGAGTCCCCGCTTTCAATGAGGAGTGCCCCCTGTCAATGAGGAGTGCCCGCTGTCAATGACCAGTGCCCCCGTCAATGAGGAGTGCCCCCTGTCAATGAGGAGTAAGTCTGTAAATGAGGAGTGACCCAACGTCAATTAGGATTGCCCCCTGACAATGAGGAGTGCCCCCTGACAATGAGGAGTGCCTCCCGTCAATGAGGAGTGCCCCCGTCAATGAGGAGTGCCCCTTTTCAATGAGTTTGCCCTGTCCATGAGTAGTGATCTCTGTCAATGAGGAGTGACCGCTGTCACTGATGAGTGCCCTGTGTCAATGATGAGAGCCTTCTGTCAATGAGGAGTCCCCACGCCAATGAGGAGTACCCCCTGTCAATGAAGTGTGCCCGCTGTCAATGAGCAGACCCCCCTGTCAATGAGCAGTGCCATTGTCAATGAGGAGTACCCCTTGTCAATGAGGAGTGCCCCCTGTAAATGAGGAGTGCCCCCCTTCAATGAGAAGTCCCCGCTGTCAATGAGAAGTGCCCCCTGTCAATGAGGAGTGTCCCCTGTCAATGAGGAGTGCCCCCTGTCAATGACCAGTGCCCCCGTCAATGAGGAGTGCCCCCTGTCAATGACGAGAGCCCCCTGTCAATGAGGAGTAACTCTGTAAATGAGGAGTGCCCCACCGTCAATTAGGAGTGCCCCCTGACCTTGAGGAGTGCCCCCTGACAGTGAGGAGCGCCCCCCGTCAATGAGGAGTAACTCTGTCAATGAGGATTGCCCCACCGTCAATGAGGAGTGCCCCCTGTCAATGACGAGAGCCCCTGTCAATGAGGAGTAACTCTGTCAATGACGATTGCCCCACCATCAATTAGGAGTGCCCCCTGACAATGAGGAGTGCCCCCTGACAATGAGGAGGGCCCCCCGTCAATGACGAATGCCCCGGGTCAATAAGCAGTGCCCCCTGTCAATGAAGAGTGCCCACGCCAATGAGTCGTGCCCCCTGTCAATGAGGAGAGACCCTGTCAATGATGAGTGCGCCCCATTAATCAGGAGTGCCGCCCCTTCAATAAGGAGTGTCACCCCTCCCCGTCAATGAGGAGTGCCTCCTGACAATGAGAAGTGCCCACTGTCAATGAGGCGTTCCCCCCCGTCTATGAAGAGTGCCCCCTGTCAATGAGAAGTGCCGCTGTCAATGAGGAGTACCCCTGTCAATGAGGAGTGCCCCCATTCAATGAGGAGTTCCCGCTGTCAATGAGGAGTGCCCTCTGTCAATGAGGAGTGCCCGCTGTCAATGACCAGTGCTCCCGTCAATGAGGAGTGCCCCCTGTCAATGAGAAGTGCCCCCGGTCAATGAGGAATGCACACCCCCCCGTCAATGAGGAGTGCCCCCTGCCAGTGAGAAGTGCCATTGTCAATGAGGAGGGCCCCCTGTCAATGAGGAGTGCCCTGTGTCAATCAGGAGAGCCCCCTTTCAATGAGGAGTGCCCGCTGTCAATGAGGAGTGCCCCCTGTCAATGAGGAGTGCCCCCTGTCAATGAGAAATGCCCCCTGTCAATGAGGAGTGCCCCCGTCAATGATGAGTGCCCCCTGTCAATGACGAGAGCCCCCTGTCAATGAGGAGTAAGTCTGTAAATGAGGAGTGCCCCACCGTCAATTAGGAGTGCCAACTGACAATGAGGAGTGCCCCCTGACAATGAGGAGTGCCTCCCGTCAATGAGGAGTGCCCCCGTCAATGAGGAGTGCCCTCCGTCAATGAGGAGTAACTCTGTCAATGAGGATTGCCCCACCGTCAATGAGGAGTGCCCCCTGTCAATGACGAGAGCCCCCTGTCAATGAGGAGTAACTCTGTCAATGAGGATTGCCCCACCGTCAATTAGGAGTGCCCTCTGACAATGAGGAGTGCCCCCTGACAATGAGGAGGGCCCCCCGTCAATGACGAATGCCCCGGGTCAATAAACAGGGCCCCTGTCAATGAAGAGTGCCCACGCCAATGAGTCGTGCCCCCTGTCAATGAGGAGATACCCTGTCAATGATGAGTGCCCCCCATTAATGAGGAGTGTCCCCCTTCAAAAAGGAGTGTCACCCCTCCCCGTCTATGAGGAGTGCCTCCTGACAATGAGAAGTGCCCACTGTCAATGAGGCGTTCCCCCCCCCCGTCTATGAAGTGTGTCAATGAGAAGTGCCGCTGTCAACGAGGAGTTCCCCCTGTCAATGAGCAGTGCCCTTGTCAATGAGGAGTACCCCAGTCAATGAGGAGTGCCCCCTGTCAATGAGGAGTGCCCCTTTTCAATGAGGAGTCCCCGCTTTCAATGAGGAGTGCCCCCTGTCAATGAGGAGTGCCCGCTGTCAATGACCAGTGCCCCCGTCAATGAGGAGTGCCCCCTGTCAATGAGGAGTAAGTCTGTAAATGAGGAGTGACCCAACGTCAATTAGGATTGCCCCCTGACAATGAGGAGTGCCCCCTGACAATGAGGAGTGCCTCCCGTCAATGAGGAGTGCCCCCGTCAATGAGGAGTGCCCCTTTTCAATGAGTTTGCCCTGTCCATGAGTAGTGATCTCTGTCAATGAGGAGTGACCGCTGTCACTGATGAGTGCCCTGTGTCAATGATGAGAGCCTTCTGTCAATGAGGAGTCCCCACGCCAATGAGGAGTACCCCCTGTCAATGAAGTGTGCCCGCTGTCAATGAGCAGACCCCCCTGTCAATGAGCAGTGCCATTGTCAATGAGGAGTACCCCTTGTCAATGAGGAGTGCCCCCTGTAAATGAGGAGTGCCCCCCTTCAATGAGAAGTCCCCGCTGTCAATGAGAAGTGCCCCCTGTCAATGAGGAGTGTCCCCTGTCAATGAGGAGTGCCCCCTGTCAATGACCAGTGCCCCCGTCAATGAGGAGTGCCCCCTGTCAATGACGAGAGCCCCCTGTCAATGAGGAGTAACTCTGTAAATGAGGAGTGCCCCACCGTCAATTAGGAGTGCCCCCTGACCTTGAGGAGTGCCCCCTGACAATGAGGAGCGCCCCCCGTCAATGAGGAGTAACTCTGTCAATGAGGATTGCCCCACCGTCAATGAGGAGTGCCCCCTGTCAATGACGAGAGCCCCTGTCAATGAGGAGTAACTCTGTCAATGAGGATTGCCCCACCATCAATTAGGAGTGCCCCCTGACAATGAGGAGTGCCCCCTGACAATGAGGAGGGCCCCCCGTCAATGACGAATGCCCCGGGTCAATAAGCAGTGCCCCCTGTCAATGAAGAGTGCCCACGCCAATGAGTCGTGCCCCCTGTCAATGAGGAGAGACCCTGTCAATGATGAGTGCGCCCCATTAATCAGGAGTGCCGCCCCTTCAATAAGGAGTGTCACCCCTCCCCGTCAATGAGGAGTGCCTCCTGACAATGAGAAGTGCCCACTGTCAATGAGGCGTTCCCCCCCGTCTATGAAGAGTGCCCCCTGTCAATGAGAAGTGCCGCTGTCAATGAGGAGTACCCCTGTCAATGAGGAGTGCCCCCATTCAATGAGGAGTTCCCGCTGTCAATGAGGAGTGCCCTCTGTCAATGAGGAGTGCCCGCTGTCAATGACCAGTGCTCCCGTCAATGAGGAGTGCCCCCTGTCAATGAGAAGTGCCCCCGGTCAATGAGGAATGCACACCCCCCCGTCAATGAGGAGTGCCCCCTGCCAGTGAGAAGTGCCATTGTCAATGAGGAGGGCCCCCTGTCAATGAGGAGTGCCCTGTGTCAATCAGGAGAGCCCCCTTTCAATGAGGAGTGCCCGCTGTCAATGAGGAGTGCCCCCTGTCAATGAGGAGTGCCCCCTGTCAATGAGAAATGCCCCCTGTCAATGAGGAGTGCCCCCGTCAATGATGAGTGCCCCCTGTCAATGACGAGAGCCCCCTGTCAATGAGGAGTAAGTCTGTAAATGAGGAGTGCCCCACCGTCAATTAGGAGTGCCAACTGACAATGAGGAGTGCCCCCTGACAATGAGGAGTGCCTCCCGTCAATGAGGAGTGCCCCCGTCAATGAGGAGTGCCCTCCGTCAATGAGGAGTAACTCTGTCAATGAGGATTGCCCCACCGTCAATGAGGAGTGCCCCCTGTCAATGACGAGAGCCCCCTGTCAATGAGGAGTAACTCTGTCAATGAGGATTGCCCCACCGTCAATTAGGAGTGCCCTCTGACAATGAGGAGTGCCCCCTGACAATGAGGAGGGCCCCCCGTCAATGACGAATGCCCCGGGTCAATAAACAGGGCCCCTGTCAATGAAGAGTGCCCACGCCAATGAGTCTTGCCCCCTGTCAATGAGGAGATACCCTGTCAATGATGAGTGCCCCCCATTAATGAGGAGTGTCCCCCTTCAAAAAGGAGTGTCACCCCTCCCCGTCTATGAGGAGTGCCTCCTGACAATGAGAAGTGCCCACTGTCAATGAGGCGTTCCCCCCCCCGTCTATGAAGTGTGTCAATGAGAAGTGCCGCTGTCAACGAGGAGTTCCCCCTGTCAATGAGCAGTGCCCTTGTCAATGAGGAGTACCCCAGTCAATGAGGAGTGCCCCCTGTCAATGAGGAGTGCCCCTTTTCAATGAGGAGTCCCCGCTTTCAATGAGGAGTGCCCCCTGTCAATGAGGAGTGCCC
The DNA here is from genome assembly GCF_964213995.1 of Mustelus asterias. Lineage (NCBI taxonomy): Eukaryota > Metazoa > Chordata > Chondrichthyes > Carcharhiniformes > Triakidae > Mustelus > Mustelus asterias. Next base: position 261,472 of record NW_027590440.1, read on the forward strand.
GCTGTCAATGACCAGTGCCCCCGTCAATGAGGAGTGCCCCCTGTCAATGAGGAGTAAGTCTGTAAATGAGGAGTGACCCAACGTCAATTAGGATTGCCCCCTGACAATGAGGAGTGCCCCCTGACAATGAGGAGTGCCTCCCGTCAATGAGGAGTGCCCCCGTCAATGAGGAGTGCCCCTTTTCAATGAGTTTGCCCTGTCCATGAGTAGTGATCTCTGTCAATGAGGAGTGACCGCTGTCACTGATGAGTGCCCTGTGTCAATGATGAGAGCCTTCTGTCAATGAGGAGTCCCCACGCCAATGAGGAGTACCCCCTGTCAATGAAGTGTGCCCGCTGTCAATGAGCAGACCCCCCTGTCAATGAGCAGTGCCATTGTCAATGAGGAGTACCCCTTGTCAATGAGGAGTGCCCCCTGTAAATGAGGAGTGCCCCCCTTCAATGAGAAGTCCCCGCTGTCAATGAGAAGTGCCCCCTGTCAATGAGGAGTGTCCCCTGTCAATGAGGAGTGCCCCCTGTCAATGACCAGTGCCCCCGTCAATGAGGAGTGCCCCCTGTCAATGACGAGAGCCCCCTGTCAATGAGGAGTAACTCTGTAAATGAGGAGTGCCCCACCGTCAATTAGGAGTGCCCCCTGACCTTGAGGAGTGCCCCCTGACAATGAGGAGTGCCCCCCGTCAATGAGGAGTAACTCTGTCAATGAGGATTGCCCCACCGTCAATGAGGAGTGCCCCCTGTCAATGACGAGAGCCCCTGTCAATGAGGAGTAACTCTGTCAATGAGGATTGCCCCACCATCAATTAGGAGTGCCCCCTGACAATGAGGAGTGCCCCCTGACAATGAGGAGGGCCCCCCGTCAATGACGAATGCCCCGGGTCAATAAGCAGTGCCCCCTGTCAATGAAGAGTGCCCACGCCAATGAGTCGTGCCCCCTGTCAATGAGGAGAGACCCTGTCAATGATGAGTGCGCCCCATTAATCAGGAGTGCCGCCCCTTCAATAAGGAGTGTCACCCCTCCCCGTCAATGAGGAGTGCCTCCTGACAATGAGAAGTGCCCACTGTCAATGAGGCGTTCCCCCCCGTCTATGAAGAGTGCCCCCTGTCAATGAGAAGTGCCGCTGTCAATGAGGAGTACCCCTGTCAATGAGGAGTGCCCCCATTCAATGAGGAGTTCCCGCTGTCAATGAGGAGTGCCCTCTGTCAATGAGGAGTGCCCGCTGTCAATGACCAGTGCTCCCGTCAATGAGGAGTGCCCCCTGTCAATGAGAAGTGCCCCCGGTCAATGAGGAATGCACACCCCCCCGTCAATGAGGAGTGCCCCCTGCCAGTGAGAAGTGCCATTGTCAATGAGGAGGGCCCCCTGTCAATGAGGAGTGCCCTGTGTCAATCAGGAGAGCCCCCTTTCAATGAGGAGTGCCCGCTGTCAATGAGGAGTGCCCCCTGTCAATGAGGAGTGCCCCCTGTCAATGAGAAATGCCCCCTGTCAATGAGGAGTGCCCCCGTCAATGATGAGTGCCCCCTGTCAATGACGAGAGCCCCCTGTCAATGAGGAGTAAGTCTGTAAATGAGGAGTGCCCCACCGTCAATTAGGAGTGCCAACTGACAATGAGGAGTGCCCCCTGACAATGAGGAGTGCCTCCCGTCAATGAGGAGTGCCCCCGTCAATGAGGAGTGCCCCTTGTCAATGGGTTTGCCCTGTCCATGAGGAGTGACCCCTGTCACTGATGAGTGCCCTCTGTCAATGATGAGAGCCTTCTGTCAATGAGGAGTCCCCACGCCAATGAGGAGTACCCCTTGTCAATGAGGAGTGCCCCCTGTCAATGAGGAGATCCCCCTGTCAATGCGCAGTGCCCTTGTCAATGAAGAGTACCCGCTGTCAATGAGGAGAGCCCCCTGTCAATGAGGAGTGCCCCCTTTCAATGAGGAGTCCCCGCTGCAATGAGGAGTGCCCCCTGTCAATGAGGAGTGCCCCCTGTCAATGAGGAGTGCCCCCTGTCAATGACCAGTGACCCGTCAATGAGGAGTGCCCCCTGTCAATGGCGAGAGCCCCCTGTCAATGAAGAGTACGCCCTCTCAATGAGGAGTGCCCCTGTCAATGAGAAGTGACCCCGGTCAATAAGGAGTGCACCCGCCCCCCCCCCCCCCCGTAAATGAGGAGTACCCCCTGTCAATGAGAAGTGCCGCTGTCAACGAGGAGTTCCCCCTGTCAATGAGCAGTGCCCTTGTCAATGAGGAGTACCCCAGTCAATGAGGAGTGCCCCCTGTCAATGAGGAGTGCCCCCTTTCAATGAGGAGTCCCCGCTTTCAATGAGGAGTGCCCCCTGTCAATGAGGAGTGCCCGCTGTCAATGACCAGTGCCCCCGTCAATGAGGAGTGCCCCCTGTCAATGAGGAGTAAGTCTGTAAATGAGGAGCGCCCCACCGTCAATTAGGATTGCCCCCTGACAATGAGGAGTGCCCCCTGACAATGAGGAGTGCCGCCCGTCAATGAGGAGTGCCCCCGTCAATGAGGAGTGCCCCTTTTCAATGAGTTTGCCCTGTCCATGAGGAGTGATCTCTGTCAATGAGGAGTGACCGCTGTCACTGATGAGTGCCCTGTGTCAATGATGAGAGCCTTCTGTCAATGAGGAGTCCCCACGCCAATGAGGAGTACCCCCTGTCAATGAGGAGTGCCCCCTGTCAATGAGCAGACCCCCCTGTCAATGAGCAGTGCCATTGTCAATGAGGAGTACCCCTTGTCAATGAGGAGTGCCCCCTGTAAATGAGGAGTGCCCCCCTTCAATGAGAAGTCCCCGCTGTCAATGACCAGTGCCCCCGTCAATGAGGAGTCCCCCCTTTTAAATTACGAGAGCCCCCTGTCAATGAGGAGTAACTCTGTAAATGAGGAGTGCCCCACCGTCAATTAGGAGTGCCCCCTGACCTTGAGGAGTGCCCCCTGACAATGAGGAGTGACCCCCGTCAATGAGGAGTAACTCTGTCAATGAGGATTGCCCCACCGTCAATGAGGAGTGTCCCCTGTCAATGACGAGAGCCCCCTGTCAATGAGGAGTAACTCTGTCAATGAGGATTGCCCCACCGTCAATTAGGAGTGCCCCCTGACAATGAGGAGTGCCCCCTGAGAATGAGGAGGGCCCCCCGTCAATGACGAATGCCCCGGGTCAATAAGCAGTGCCCCCTGTCAATGAAGAGTGCCCACGCCAATGAGTCGTGCCCCCTGTCAATGAGGAGAGACCCTGTCAATGATGAGTGCCCCCCATTAATGAGGAGTGCCCCCACTTCAATAAGGAGTTTCACCCCTCCCCGTCAATGAGGAGTGCCTCCTGACAATGAGAAGTGCCCACTGTCAATGAGGCGTTCCCCCCCCGTCTATGAAGAGTGCAATCTGTCAATGAGAAGTGCCGCTGTCAATGAGGAGTGCCCCCTGTCAATGAGCAGTGCCCTTGTCAATGAGGAGTACCCCTGTCAATGAGGAGTGCCCCCTGTCAATGAGGAGTGCCCCCATTCAATGAGGAGTTCCCGCTGTCAATGAGGAGTGCCCCCTGTCAATGAGGAGTGCCCGCTCTCAATGACCAGTGCCCCCGTCAATGAGGAGTGCCCCCTGTCAATGAGGAGTAAGTCTGTAAATGAGGAGTGCCCCACCGTCAATTAGGATTGCCCACTGACAATGAGGAGTGCCCCCTGACAATGAGGAGTGCCTCCCGTCAATGAGGAGTGCCCCCGTCAATGAGGAGTGCCCCTTTTCAATGAGTTTGCCCTGTCCATGAGGAGTGATCTCTGTCAATGAGGAGTGACCGCTGTCACTGATGAGTGCCCTGTGTCAATGATGAGAGCCTTCTGTCAATGAGGAGTCCCCACGCCAATGAGGAGTACCCCCTGTCAATGAGGAGTGCCCCCTGTCAATGAGCAGACCCCCCTGTCAATGAGCAGTGCCATTGTCAATGAGGAGTACCCCTTGTCAATGAGGAGTGCCCCCTGTAAATGAGGAGTGCCCCCCTTCAATGAGAAGTCCCCGCTGTCAATGACCAGTGCCCCCGTCAATGAGGAGTCCCCCCTTTTAAATTACGAGAGCCCCCTGTCAATGAGGAGTAACTCTGTAAATGAGGAGTGCCCCACCGTCAATTAGGAGTGCCCCCTGACCTTGAGGAGTGCCTCCTGACAATGAGGAGTGCCCCCCGTCAATGAGGAGTAACTCTGTCAATGAGGATTGCCCCACCGTCAATGAGGAGTGTCCCCTGTCAATGACGAGAGCCCCCTGTCAATGAGGAGTAACTCTGTCAATGAGGATTGCCCCACCGTCAATTAGGAGTGCCCCCTGGCAATGAGGAGTGCCCCCTGAGAATGAGGAGGGCCCCCCGTCAATGACGAATGCCCCGTGTCAATAAGCAGTGCCCCCTGTCAATGAAGAGTGCCCACGCCAATGAGTCGTGCCCCCTGTCAATGAGGAGAGACCCTGTCAGTGATGAGTGCCCCCCATTAATGAGGAGTGCCCCCACTTCAATAAGGAGTTTCACCCCTCCCCGTCAATGAGGAGTGCCTCCTGACAATGAGAAGTGCCCACTGTCAATGAGGCGTTCCCCCCCCCGTCTATGAAGAGTGCCCCCTGTCAATGAGAAGTGCCGCTGTCAATGAGGAGTGCCCCCTGTCAATGAGCAGTGCCCTTGTCAATGAGGAGTACCCCTGTCAATGAGGAGTGCCCCCTGTCAATGAGGAGTGCCACCATTCAATGAGGAGTTCCCGCTGTCAATGAGGAGTGCCCCCTGTCAATGAGGAGTGCCCGCTCTCAATGACCAGTGCCCCCGTCAATGAGGAGTGCCCCCTGTCAATGAGAAGTGCCCCCGGTCAATAAGGAATGCACACCCCCCCGTCAATGAGGAGTGCCCCCTGTCAGTGAGAAGTGCCCTTGTCAATGAGGAGGACCCCTTGTCAATGAGGAGTGCCCTGTGTCAATGAGGAGTGCCCCCTTTCAATGAGGAGTGCCCGCTGTCAATGAGGAGTGCCCCCTGTCAATGAGGAGTGCCCCCCGTCAATGAGAAATGCCCCCTGTCAATGAGGAGTGCCCCCGTCAATGAGGAGTGCCCCCTGTCAATGACGAGAGCCCCCTGTCAATGAGGAGTAAGTCTGTAAATGAGGAGTGCCCCACCGTCAATTAGGAGTGCCCCCTGACAATGAGGAGAGCCCCCTGACAATGAGGAGTGCCTCCCGTCAATGAGGAGTGCCCCCGTCAATGAGGAGTGCCCCTTTCCAATGAGTTTGCCCTGTCCATGAGGTGTGATCTCTGTCAATGAGGAGTGACCCCTGTCACTGATGAGTGCCCTCTGTCAATGATGAGAGCCTTCTGTCAATGAGGAGTCCCCACGACAATGAGGAGTATCCCCTGTCAATGAGGAGTGCCCCCTGTCAATGAGCAGACCCCCCTGTCAATGAGCAGTGCCATTGTCAATGAGGAGTACCCCTTGTCAATGAGGAGTGCACACTGTAAATGAGGAGTGCCCCCTTTCAATGAGAAGTCCCCGCTGTCAATGAGGAGTGCCCCCTTTCAATGAGGAGTGCCCCCTGTCAATGAGGAGTGCCCCCTGTCAATGACCAGTGCCCCCGTCAATGAGGAGTGCCCCCTGTCAATGACGAGAGCCCCCTGTCAATGAGGAGTAACTCTGCATATGAGGAGTGCCACACCGTCAATTAGGAGTGCCCCCTGACCTTGAGGAGTGCCCCCTGACAATGAGGAGTGCCCCCCGTCAATGAGGAGTAACTCTGTCAATGAGGATTGCCCCACCGTCAATGAGGAGTGCCCCCTGTCAGTGAGGAGTGCCCCCTGTCAATGACGAGAGCCCCCTGTCAATGAGGAGTAAGTCTGTAAATGAGGAGTGCCCCACCGTCAATTAGGAGTGCCACCTGACAATGAGGAGTGCCCCCTGACAATGAGGAGTGCCTCCCGTCAATGAGGAGTGCCCCCGACAATGGGGAGTGCCCCTTTTCAATGGGTTTGCCCTGTCCATGAGGAGTGATCTCTGTCAATGAGGAGTGACCCCTGTCACTGATGAGTGCCCTGTGTCAATGATGAGAGCCTTCTGTCAATGAGGAGTCCCCACGCCAATGAGTAGTACCCCCTGTCAATGAGGAGTGCCCTTGTCAATGAGGAGTACCCCGTCAATGAGGAGTGCCCCCTGTCAATGAGGAGTGCCCCCATTCAATGAGGAGTTCCCGCTGTCAATGAGGAGTGCCCCCTGTCAATGAGGAGTGCCCCCGGTCAATAAGGAATGCACACCCCCCCCCCCGTCAATGAGGAGTGCCCCCTGTCAATGAGGAGTGCCCGCTGTCAATGACCAGTGCCCCCGTCAATGAGGAATGCCCCCTGTCAATGAGAAGTGCCCCCGGTCAATAAGGAATGCACACCCCCCCCGTCAATGAGGAGTGCCCCCTGTCAGTGAGGAGTGCCCCCTGTCAATGACGAGAGCCCCCTGTCAATGAGGAGTAAGTCTGTAAATGAGGAGTGCCCCACCGTCAATTAGGAGTGCCACCTGACAATGAGGAGTGCCCCCTGACAATGAGGAGTGCCTCCCGTCAATGAGGAGTGCCCCCGACAATGGGGAGTGCCCCTTTTCAATGGGTTTGCCCTGTCCATGAGGAGTGATCTCTGTCAATGAGGAGTGACCCCTGTCACTGATGAGTGCCCTGTGTCAATGATGAGAGCCTTCTGTCAATGAGGAGTCCCCACGCCAATGAGTAGTACCCCCTGTCAATGAGGAGTGCCCTTGTCAATGAGGAGTACCCCTGTCAATGAGGAGTGCCCCCTGTCAATGAGGAGTGCCCCAATTCAATGAGGAGTTCCCGCTGTCAATGAGGAGTGCCCCCTGTCAATGAGGAGTGCCCGCTGTCAATGACCAGTGCCCCCGTCAATGAGGAGTGCCCCCTGTCAATGAGAAGTGCCCCCGGTCAATAAGGAATGCACACCCCCCCCCCGTCAATGAGGAGTGCCCCCTGTCAGTGAGGAGTGCCCCCTGTCAATGACGAGAGCCCCCTGTCAATGAGGAGTAAGTCTGTAAATGAGGAGTGCCCCACCGTCAATTAGGAGTGCCACCTGACAATGAGGAGTGCCCCCTGACAATGAGGAGTGCCTCCCGTCAATGAGGAGTGCCCCCGACAATGGGGAGTGCCCCTTTTCAATGGGTTTGCCCTGTCCATGAGGAGTGATCTCTGTCAATGAGGAGTGACCCCTGTCACTGATGAGTGCCCTGTGTCAATGATGAGAGCCTTCTGTCAATGAGGAGTCCCCACGCCAATGAGTAGTACCCCCTGTAAATGAGGAGTGCCCTTGTCAATGAGGAGTACCCCGTCAATGAGGAGTGCCCCCTGTCAATGAGGAGTGCCCCCATTCAATGAGGAGTTCCCGCTGTCAATGAGGAGTGCCCCCTGTCAATGAGGAGTGCCCCCGGTCAATAAGGAATGCACACCCCCCCCCCGTCAATGAGGAGTGCCCCCTGTCAATGAGGAGTGCACACTGTAAATGAGGAGTGCCCCCTTTCAATGAGAAGTCCCCGCTGTCAATGAGGAGTGCCCCCTTTCAATGAGGAGTGCCCCCTGTCAATGAGGAGTGCCCCCTGTCAATGACCAGTGCCCCCGTCAATGAGGAGTGCCCCCTGTCAATGACGAGAGCCCCCTGTCAATGAGGAGTAACTCTGTATATGAGGAGTGCCACACCGTCAATTAGGAGTGCCCCCTGACCTTGAGGAGTGCCCCCTGACAATGAGGAGTGCCCCCCGTCAATGAGGAGTAACTCTGTCAATGTGGATTGCCCCACCGTCAATGAGGAGTGCCCCCTGTCAATGACGAGAGCCCCCTGTCAATGAGGAGTAACTCTGTCAATGAGGATTGCCCCACCGCCAATTAGGAGTGCCCTCTGACAATGAGGAGTGCCCCCTGACAATGAGGAGGGCCCCCCGTAAATGACGAATGCCCCGGGTCAATAAGCAGTGCCCCCTGTCAATGAAGAGTGCCCACGCCAATGAGTCGTGCCCCCTGTCAATGAGGAGAGAACCTGTCAATGATGAGTGCCCCCCATTAATGAGGAGTGCCCCCCCTTCAATAAGGAGTGTCACCCCTCCCCGTCAATGAGGAGTGCCTCCTGACAATGAGAAGTGCCGCTGTCAATGAGGAGTGCCCCCTGTCAATGAGCAGTGCCCTTGTCAATGAGGAGTACCCCTGACAATGAGGAGTGCCCCCTGTCAATGAGAAGTGCGCCCGGTCAATAAGGAATGCACACCCCCCGTCAATGAGGAGTGCCCCCTCTCAGTGAGAAGTGCCCTTGTCAATGAGGAGTACCCCCTGTCAATGAGGAGTGCCCCGTGTCAATGAGGAGTGCCCCCTTTCAATGAGGAGTGCCCGCTGTCAATGAGGAGTGCCCCCTGTCAATGAGGAGTGCCCCCCGTCAATGAGAAGAGCCCTCTGTCAATGAGGAGTGCCCCCGTCAATGAGGAGTGCCCCCTGTCAATGACGAGAGCCCCCTGTCAATGAGGAGTAAGTCTGTAAATGAGGAGTGCCCCACCGTCAATTAGGAGTGCCCCCTGACAATGAGGAGTGCCCCCTGACAATGAGGAGTGCCTCCCGTCAATGAGGAGTGCCCCCGTCAATGAGGAGTGCCCCTTTTCAATGAGTTTGCCCTGTCCATGAGGTGTGATCTCTGTCAATGAGGAGTGACCCCTGTCACTGATGAGTGCCCTCTGTCAATGATGAGAGCCTTCTGTCAATGAGGAGTCCCCACGACAATGAGGAGTATCCCCTGTCAATGAGGAGTGCCCCCTGTCAATGAGCAGACCCCCCTGTCAATGAGCAGTGCCATTGTCAATGAGGAGTACCCCTTGTCAATGAGGAGTGCACACTGTAAATGAGGAGTGCCCCCTTTCAATGAGAAGTCCCCGCTGTCAATGAGGAGTGCCCCCTTTCAATGAGGAGTGCCCCCTGTCAATGAGGAGTGCCCCCTGTCAATGACCAGTGCCCCCGTCAATGAGGAGTGCCCCCTGTCAATGACGAGAGCCCCCTGTCAATGAGGAGTAACTCTGCATATGAGGAGTGCCACACCGTCAATTAGGAGTGCCCCCTGACCTTGAGGAGTGCCCCCTGACAATGAGGAGTGCCCCCCGTCAATGAGGAGTAACTCTGTCAATGAGGATTGCCCCACCGTCAATGAGGAGTGCCCCCTGTCAATGACGAGAGCCCCTGTCAATGAGGAGTAACTCTGTCAATGAGGATTGCCCGACCGCCAATTAGGAGTGCCCTCTGACAATGAGGAGTGCCCCCTGACAATGAGGAGGGCCCCCCGTCAATGACGAATGCCCCGGGTCAATCAGCAGTGCCCCCTGTCAATGAAGAGTGCCCACGCCAATGAGTCGTGCCCCCTGTCAATGAGGAGAGGACCTGTCAATGATGAGTGCCCCCCATTAATGAGGAGTGCCCCCCCTTCAATAAGGAGTGTCACCCCTCCCCGTCAATGAGGAGTGCCTCCTGACAATGAGAAGTGCCGCTGTCAATGAGGAGTGCCCCCTGTCAATGAGCAGTGCCCTTGTCAATGAGGAGTACCCCTGTCAATGAGGAGTGCCCCCTGTCAATGAGGAGTGCCCCCATTCAATGAGGAGTTCCCGCTGTCAATGAGGAGTGCCCCCTGTCAATGAGGAGTGCCCGCTGTCAATGACCAGTGCCCCCGTCAATGAGGAGTGCCCCCTGTCAATGAGACGTGCCCCCGGTCAATAAGGAATGCACACGCCCCCCCCGTCAATGAGGAGTGCCCCCTGTCAGTGAGGAGTGCCCCCTGTCAATGACGAGAGCCCCCTGTCAATGAGGAGTAAGTCTGTAAATGAGGAGTGCCCCACCGTCAATTAGGAGTGCCACCTGACAATGAGGAGTGCCCCCTGACAATGAGGAGTGCCTCCCGTCAATGAGGAGTGCCCCCGACAATGAGGAGTGCCCCTTTTCAATGGGTTTGCCCTGTCCATGAGGAGTGATCTCTGTCAATGAGGAGTGACCCCTGTCACTGATGAGTGCCCTGTGTCAATGATGAGAGCCTTCTGTCAATGAGGAGTCCCCACGCCAATGAGTAGTACCCCCTGTCAATGAGGAGTGCCCCCTGTCAATGAGCAGACCCCCCTGTCAATGAGCAGTGCCATTGTCAATGAGGAGTACCCCTTGTCAATGAGGAGTGCACACTGTAAATGAGGAGTGCCCCCTTTCAATGAGAAGTCCCCGCTGTCAATGAGGAGTGCCCCCTTTCAATGAGGAGTGCCCCCTGTCAATGAGGAGTGCCCCCTGTCAATGACCAGTGCCCCCGTCAATGAGGAGTGCCCCCTGTCAATGACGAGAGCCCCCTGTAAATGAGGAGTAACTCTGTATATGAGGAGTGCCACACCGTCAATTAGGAGTGCCCCCTGACCTTGAGGATTGCCCCCTGACAATGAGGAGTGCCCCCCGTCAATGAGGAGTAACTCTGTCATTGAGGATTGCCCCACCGTCCATGAGGAGTGCCCCCTGTCAATGACGAGAGCCCCCTGTCAATGAGGAGTAACTCTGTCAATGAGGATTGCCCCACCGCCAATTAGGAGTGCCCTATGACAATGAGGAGTGCCCCCTGTCAATGAGCAGACCCCCCTGTCAATGAGCAGTGCCATTGTCAAAGAGGAGTACCCCTTGTCAATGTGGAGTGCCCCCTGCCAATGAGGAGAGCCCCCTTTCAATGAGAAGTCCCCGCTTTCAATGAGGAGTGCCCCCTGTCAATAAGGAGTGCCCCCTGTCAATGAGGAGTGCACCCTGTCAATGACCAGTGCCCCCGACAATGAGGAGTGCCCCCTGTCAATGACGAGAGCCCCCTGTCAATGAGGAGTAACTCTGTAAATGAGGAGTGCCCCACCGTCAATTAGGAGTGTCCCCTGTCAATGAGGAGTGCCCCCTGACAATGAGGAGTGCCCCCCGTCAATGAGGCGTTCCCCCCCGTCTATGAAGAGTGCCCCCTGTCAATGAGAAGTGCCGCTGTCAATGAGGAGTACCCCTGTCAATGAGGAGTGCCCCCATTCAATGAGGAGTTCCCGCTGTCAATGAGGAGTGCCCTCTGTCAATGAGGAGTGCCCGCTGTCAATGACCAGTGCTCCCGTCAATGAGGAGTGCCCCCTGTCAATGAGAAGTGCCCCCGGTCAATGAGGAATGCACACCCCCCCGTCAATGAGGAGTGCCCCCTGCCAGTGAGAAGTGCCATTGTCAATGAGGAGGGCCCCCTGTCAATGAGGAGTGCCCTGTGTCAATCAGGAGAGCCCCCTTTCAATGAGGAGTGCCCGCTGTCAATGAGGAGTGCCCCCTGTCAATGAGGAGTGCCCCCTGTCAATGAGAAATGCCCCCTGTCAATGAGGAGTGCCCCCGTCAATGAGGAGTGCCCCCTGTCAATGACGAGAGCCCCCTGTCAATGAGGAGTAAGTCTGTAAATGAGGAGTGCCCCACCGTCAATTAGGAGTGCCAACTGACAATGAGGAGTGCCCCCTGGCAATGAGGAGTGCCTCCCGTCAATGAGGAGTGCCCCCGTCAATGAGGAGTGCCCCTTGTCAATGGGTTTGCCCTGTCCATGAGGAGTGACCCCTGTCACTGATGAGTGCCCTCTGTCAATAATGAGAGCCTTCTGTCAATGAGGAGTCCCCACGCCAATGAGGAGTACCCCTTGTCAATGAGGAGTGCCCCCTGTCAATGAGGAGAACCCCCTGTCAATGCGCAGTGCCCTTGTCAATGAAGAGTACCCGCTGTCAATGAGGAGAGCCCCCTGTCAATGAGGAGTGCCCCCTTTCAATGAGGAGTCCCCGCTGCAATGAGGAGTGCCCCCTGTCAATGAGGAGTGCCCCCTGTCAATGAGGAGTGCCCCCTGTCAATGACCAGTGACCCGTCAATGAGGAGTGCCCCCTGTCAATGGCGAGAGCCCCCTGTCAATGAAGAGTAGGCCCTCTCAATGAGGAGTGCCCCTGTCAATGAGAAGTGCCCCCGGTCAATAAGGAGTGCACCCGCCCCCCCCCCCCCCGTAAATGAGGAGTACCCCCTGTCAATGAGCAGTGCCCTTGTCAATGAGGAGTACCCCAGTCAATGAGGAGTGCCCCCTGTCAATGAGGAGTGCCCCCTTTCAATGAGGAGTCCCCGCTTTCAATGAGGAGTGCCCCCTGTCAATGAGGAGTGCCCGCTGTCAATGACCAGTGCCCCCGTCAATGAGGAGTGCCCCCTGTCAATGAGGAGTAAGTCTGTAAATGAGGAGTGCCCCACCGTCAATTAGGATTGCCCCCTGACAATGAGGAGTGCCCCCTGACAATGAGGAGTGCCTCCCGTCAATGAGGAGTGCCCCCGTCAATGAGGAGTGCCCCTTTTCAATGAGTTTGCCCTGTCCATGAGGAGTGATCTCTGTCAATGAGGAGTGACCGCTGTCACTGATGAGTGCCCTGTGTCAATGATGAGAGCCTTCTGTCAATGAGGAGTCCCCACGCCAATGAGGAGTACCCCCTGTCAATGAGGAGTGCCCCCTGTCAATGAGCAGACCCCCCTGTCAATGAGCAGTGCCATTGTCAATGAGGAGTACCCCTTGTCAATGAGGAGTGCTCCCTGTAAATGAGGAGTGCCCCCCTTCAATGAGAAGTCCCCGCTGTCAATGACCAGTGCCCCCGTCAATGAGGAGTCCCCCCTTTTAAATTACGAGAGCCCCCTGTCAATGAGGAGTAACTCTGTAAATGAGGAGTGCCCCACCGTCAATTAGGAGTGCCCCCTGACCTTGAGGAGTGCCCCCTGACAATGAGGAGTGCCCCCCGTCAATGAGGAGTGTCCCCTGTCAATGACGAGAGCCCCCTGTCAATGAGGAGTAACTCTGTCAATGAGGATTGCCCCACCGTCAATTAGGAGTGCCCCCTGACAATGAGGAGTGCCCCCTGAGAATGAGGAGGGCCCCCCGTCAATGACGAATGCTCCGGGTCAATAAGCAGTGCCCCCTGTCAATGAAGAGTGCCCACGCCAATGAGTCGTGCCCCCTGTCAATGAGGAGAGACCCTGTCAATGATGAGTGCCCCCCATTAATGAGGAGTGCCCCCACTTCAATAAGGAGTTTCACCCCTCCCCGTCAATGAGGAGTGCCTCCTGACAATGAGAAGTGCCCACTGTCAATGAGGCGTTCCCCCCCCGTCTATGAAGAGTGCCCCCTGTCAATGAGAAGTGCCGCTGTCAATGAGGAGTGCCCCCTGTCAATGAGCAGTGCCCTTGTCAATGAGGAGTACCCCTGTCAATGAGGAGTGCCCCCTGTCAATGAGGAGTGCCCCCATTCAATGAGGAGTTCCCGCTGTCAATGAGGAGTGCCCCCTGTCAATGAAGAGTGCCCGCTCTCAATGACCAGTGCCCCCGTCAATGAGGAGTGCCCCCTGTCAATGAGGAGTAAGTCTGTAAATGAGGAGTGCCCCACCGTCAATTAGGATTGCCCCCTGACAATGAGGAGTGCCCCCTGACAATGAGGAGTGCCTCCCGTCAATGAGGAGTGCCCCCGTCAATGAGGAGTGCCCCTTTTCAATGAGTTTGCCCTGTCCATGAGGAGTGATCTCTGTCAATGAGGAGTGACCCCTGTCACTGATGAGTGCCCTGTGTCAATGATGAGAGCCTTCTGTCAATGAGGAGTCCCCACGCCAATGAGTAGTACCCCCTGTCAATGAGGAGTGCCCCCTGTCAATGAGCAGACCCCCCTGTCAATGAGCAGTGCCATTGTCAATGAGGAGTACCCCTTGTCAATGAGGAGTGCACACTGTAAATGAGGAGTGCCCCCTTTCAATGAGAAGTCCCCGCTGTCAATGAGGAGTGCCCCCTTTCAATGAGGAGTGCCCCCTGTCAATGAGGAGTGCCCCCTGTCAATGACCAGTGCCCCCGTCAATGAGGAGTGCCCCCTGTCAATGACGAGAGCCCCCTGTAAATGAGGAGTAACTCTGTATATGAGGAGTGCCACACCGTCAATTAGGAGTGCCCCCTGACCTTGAGGATTGCCCCCTGACAATGAGGAGTGCCCCCCGTCAATGAGGAGTAACTCTGTCATTGAGGATTGCCCCACCGTCCATGAGGAGTGCCCCCTGTCAATGACGAGAGCCCCCTGTCAATGAGGAGTAACTCTGTCAATGAGGATTGCCCCACCGCCAATTAGGAGTGCCCTATGACAATGAGGAGTTCCCCCTGTCAATGAGCAGACCCCCCTGTCAATGAGCAGTGCCATTGTCAAAGAGGAGTACCCCTTGTCAATGTGGAGTGCCCCCTGCCAATGAGGAGAGCCCCCTTTCAATGAGAAGTCCCCGCTTTCAATGAGGAGTGCCCCCTGTCAATAAGGAGTGCCCCCTGTCAATGAGGAGTGCACCCTGTCAATGACCAGTGCCCCCGACAATGAGGAGTGCCACCTGTCAATGACGAGAGCCCCCTGTCAATGAGGAGTAACTCTGTAAATGAGGAGTGCCCCACCGTCAATTAGGAGTGTCCCCTGTCAATGAGGAGTGCCCCCTGACAATGAGGAGTGCCCCCCGTCAATGAGGCGTTCCCCCCCGTCTATGAAGAGTGCCCCCTGTCAATGAGAAGTGCCGCTGTCAATGAGGAGTACCCCTGTCAATGAGGAGTGCCCCCATTCAATGAGGAGTTCCCGCTGTCAATGAGGAGTGCCCTCTGTCAATGAGGAGTGCCCGCTGTCAATGACCAGTGCTCCCGTCAATGAGGAGTGCCCCCTGTCAATGAGAAGTGCCCCCGGTCAATGAGGAATGCACACCCCCCCGTCAATGAGGAGTGCCCCCTGCCAGTGAGAAGTGCCATTGTCAATGAGGAGGGCCCCCTGTCAATGAGGAGTGCCCTGTGTCAATCAGGAGAGCCCCCTTTCAATGAGGAGTGCCCGCTGTCAATGAGGAGTGCCCCCTGTCAATGAGGAGTGCCCCCTGTCAATGAGAAATGCCCCCTGTCAATGAGGAGTGCCCCCGTCAATGATGAGTGCCCCCTGTCAATGACGAGAGCCCCCTGTCAATGAGGAGTAAGTCTGTAAATGAGGAGTGCCCCACCGTCAATTAGGAGTGCCAACTGACAATGAGGAGTGCCCCCTGACAATGAGGAGTGCCTCCCGTCAATGAGGAGTGCCCCCGTCAATGAGGAGTGCCCCTTGTCAATGGGTTTGCCCTGTCCATGAGGAGTGACCCCTGTCACTGATGAGTGCCCTCTGTCAATAATGAGAGCCTTCTGTCAATGAGGAGTCCCCACGCCAATGAGGAGTACCCCTTGTCAATGAGGAGTGCCCCCTGTCAATGAGGAGAACCCCCTGTCAATGCGCAGTGCCCTTGTCAATGAAGAGTACCCGCTGTCAATGAGGAGAGCCCCCTGTCAATGAGGAGTGCCCCCTTTCAATGAGGAGTCCCCGCTGCAATGAGGAGTGCCCCCTGTCAATGAGGAGTGCCCCCTGTCAATGAGGAGTGCCCCCTGTCAATGACCAGTGACCCGTCAATGAGGAGTGCCCCCTGTCAATGGCGAGAGCCCCCTGTCAATGAAGAGTAGGCCCTCTCAATGAGGAGTGCCCCTGTCAATGAGAAGTGCCCCCGGTCAATAAGGAGTGCACCCGCCCCCCCCCCCCCCCCCCGTAAATGAGGAGTACCCCCTGTCAATGAGAAGTGCCGCTGTCAACGAGGAGTTCCCCCTGTCAATGAGCAGTGCCCTTGTCAATGAGGAGTACCCCAGTCAATGAGGAGTGCCCCCTGTCAATGAGGAGTGCCCCCTTTCAATGAGGAGTCCCCGCTTTCAATGAGGAGTGCCCCCTGTCAATGAGGAGTGCCCGCTGTCAATGACCAGTGCCCCCGTCAATGAGGAGTGCCCCCTGTCAATGAGGAGTAAGTCTGTAAATGAGGAGTGCCCCACCGTCAATTAGGATTGCCCCCTGACAATGAGGAGTGCCCCCTGACAATGAGGAGTGCCTCCCGTCAATGAGGAGTGCCCCCGTCAATGAGGAGTGCCCCTTTTCAATGAGTTTGCCCTGTCCATGAGGAGTGATCTCTGTCAATGAGGAGTGACCGCTGTCACTGATGAGTGCCCTGTGTCAATGATGAGAGCCTTCTGTCAATGAGGAGTCCCCACGCCAATGAGGAGTACCCCCTGTCAATGAGGAGTGCCCCCTGTCAATGAGCAGACCCCCCTGTCAATGAGCAGTGCCATTGTCAATGAGGAGTACCCCTTGTCAATGAGGAGTGCCCCCTGTAAATGAGGAGTGCCCCCCTTCAATGAGAAGTCCCCGCTGTCAATGACCAGTGCCCCCGTCAATGAGGAGTCCCCCCTTTTAAATTACGAGAGCCCCCTGTCAATGAGGAGTAACTCTGTAAATGAGGAGTGCCCCACCGTCAATTAGGAGTGCCCCCTGACCTTGAGGAGTGCCCCCTGACAATGAGGAGTGCCCCCCGTCAATGAGGAGTGTCCCCTGTCAATGACGAGAGCCCCCTGTCAATGAGGAGTAACTCTGTCAATGAGGATTGCCCCACCGTCAATTAGGAGTGCCCCCTGACAATGAGGAGTGCCCCCTGAGAATGAGGAGGGCCCCCCGTCAATGACGAATGCCCCGGGTCAATAAGCAGTGCCCCCTGTCAATGAAGAGTGCCCACGCCAATGAGTCGTGCCCCCTGTCAATGAGGAGAGACCCTGTCAATGATGAGTGCCCCCCATTAATGAGGAGTGCCCCCACTTCAATAAGGAGTTTCACCCCTCCCCGTCAATGAGGAGTGCCTCCTGACAATGAGAAGTGCCCACTGTCAATGAGGCGTTCCCCCCCCGTCTATGAAGAGTGCCCCCTGTCAATGAGAAGTGCCGCTGTCAATGAGGAGTGCCCCCTGTCAATGAGCAGTGCCCTTGTCAATGAGGAGTACCCCTGTCAATGAGGAGTGCCCCCTGTCAATGAGGAGTGCCCCCATTCAATGAGGAGTTCCCGCTGTCAATGAGGAGTGCCCCCTGTCAATGAAGAGTGCCCGCTCTCAATGACCAGTGCCCCCGTCAATGAGGAGTGCCCCCTGTCAATGAGGAGTAAGTCTGTAAATGAGGAGTGCCCCACCGTCAATTAGGATTGCCCCCTGACAATGAGGAGTGCCCCCTGACAATGAGGAGTGCCTCCCGTCAATGAGGAGTGCCCCCGTCAATGAGGAGTGCCCCTTTTCAATGAGTTTGCCCTGTCCATGAGGAGTGATCTCTGTCAATGAGGAGTGACCGCTGTCACTGATGAGTGCCCTGTGTCAATGATGAGAGCCTTCTGTCAATGAGGAGTCCCCACGCCAATGAGGAGTACCCCCTGTCAATGAGGAGTGCCCCCTGTCAATGAGCAGACCCCCCTGTCAATGAGCAGTGCCATTGTCAATGAGGAGTACCCCTTGTCAATGAGGAGTGCCCCCTGTAAATGAGGAGTGCCCCCCTTCAATGAGAAGTCCCCGCTGTCAATGACCAGTGCCCCCGTCAATGAGGAGTCCCCCCTTTTAAATTACGAGAGCCCCCTGTCAATGAGGAGTAACTCTGTAAATGAGGAGTGCCCCACCGTCAATTAGGAGTGCCCCCTGACCTTGAGGAGTGCCCCCTGACAATGAGGAGTGCCCCCCGTCAATGAGGAGTAACTCTGTCAATGAGGATTGCCCCACCGTCAATGAGGAGTGTCCCCTGTCAATGACGAGAGCCCCCTGTCAATGAGGAGTAACTCTGTCAATGAGGATTGCCCCACCGTCAATTAGGAGTGCCCCCTGGCAATGAGGAGTGCCCCCTGAGAATGAGGAGGGCCCCCCGTCAATGACGAATGCCCCGGGTCAATAAGCAGTGCCCCCTGTCAATGAAGAGTGCCCACGCCAATGAGTCGTGCCCCCTGTCAATGAGGAGAGACCCTGTCAATGATGAGTGCCCCCCATTAATGAGGAGTGCCCCCACTTCAATAAGGAGTTTCACCCCTCCCCGTCAATGAGGAGTGCCTCCTGACAATGAGAAGTGCCCACTGTCAATGAGGCGTTCCCCCCCCGTCAATGACGAATGCCCCGGGTCAATAAGCAGTGCCCCCTGTCAATGAAGAGTGCCCACGCCAATGAGTCGTGCCCCCTGTCAATGAGAAGTGCAGCTGTCAATGAGGAGTGCCCCCTGTCAATGAGCAGTGCCCTTGTCAATGAGGAGTACCCCTGTCAATGAGGAGTGCCCCCTGTCAATGAGGAGTGCCCCCATTCAATGAGGAGTTCCCGCTGTCAATGAGGAGTGCCCCCTGTCAATGAGGAGTGCCCGCTCTCAATGACCAGTGCTCCCGTCAATGAGGAGTGCCCCCTGTCAATGAGAAGTGCCCCCGGTCAATAAGGAATGCACACCCCCCCGTCAATGAGGAGTGCCCCCTGTCAGTGAGAAGTGCCCTTGTCAATGAGGAGGACCCCTTGTCAATGAGGAGTGCCCTGTGTCAATGAGGAGTGCCCCCTTTCAATGAGGAGTGCCCGCTGTCAATGAGGAGTGCCCCCTGTCAATGAGGAGTGCCCCCCGTCAATGAGAAATGCCCCCTGTCAATGAGGAGTGCCCCCGTCAATGAGGAGTGCCCCCTGTCAATGACGAGAGCCCCCTGTCAATGAGGAGTAAGTCTGTAAATGAGGAGTGCCCCACCGTCAATTAGGAGTGCCCCCTGACAATGAGGAGAGCCCCCTGACAATGAGGAGTGCCTCCCGTCAATGAGGAGTGCCCCCGTCAATGAGGAGTGCCCCTTTCCAATGAGTTTGCCCTGTCCATGAGGTGTGATCTCTGTCAATGAGGAGTGACCCCTGTCACTGATGAGTGCCCTCTGTCAATGATGAGAGCCTTCTGTCAATGAGGAGTCCCCACGACAATGAGGAGTATCCCCTGTCAATGAGGAGTGCCCCCTGTCAATGAGCAGACCCCCCTGTCAATGAGCAGTGCCATTGTCAATGAGGAGTACCCCTTGTCAATGAGGAGTGCACACTGTAAATGAGGAGTGCCCCCTGTCAATGAGGAGTGCCCCCTGTCAATGACCAGTGCCCCCGTCAATGAGGAGTGCCCCCTGTCAATGACGAGAGCCCCCTGTCAATGAGGAGTAACTCTGCATATGAGGAGTGCCACACCGTCAATTAGGAGTGCCCCCTGACCTTGAGGAGTGCCCCCTGACAATGAGGAGTGCCCCCCGTCAATGAGGAGTAACTCTGTCAATGAGGATTGCCCCACCGTCAATGAGGAGTGCCCCCTGTCAATGACGAGAGCCCCTGTCAATGAGGAGTAACTCTGTCAATGGGGATTGCCCCACCGCCAATTAGGAGTGCCCTCTGACAATGAGGAGTGCCCCCTGACAATGAGGAGGGCCCCCCGTCAATGACGAATGCCCCGGGTCAATAAGCAGTGCCCCCTGTCCATGATGAGTGCCCACGCCAATGAGTCGTGCCCCCTGTCAATGAGGAGAGAACCTGTCAATGATGAGTGCCCCCCATTAATGAGGAGTGCCCCCCCTTCAATAAGGAGTGTCACCCCTCCCCGTCAATGAGGAGTGCCTCCTGACAATGAGAAGTGCCGCTGTCAATGAGGAGTGCCCTTGTCAATGAGGAGTACCCCTGTCAATGAGGAGTGCCCCCTGTCAATGAGGAGTGCCCCCATTCAATGAGGAGTTCCCGCTGTCAATGAGGAGTGCCCCCTGTCAATGAGGAGTGCCCGCTGTCAATGACCAGTGCCCCCGTCAATGAGGAGTGCCCCCTGTCAATGAGAAGTGACCCCGGTCAATAAGGAATGCACACCCCCCCCCCGTCAATGAGGAGTGCCCCCTGTCAGTGAGGAGTGCCCCCTGTCAATGACGAGAGCCCCCTGTCAATGAGGAGTAAGTCTGTAAATGAGGAGTGCCCCACCGTCAATTAGGAGTGCCACCTGACAATGAGGAGTGCCCCCTGACAATGAGGAGTGCCTCCCGTCAATGAGGAGTGCCCCCGACAATGAGGAGTGCCCCTTTTCAATGGGTTTGCCCTGTCCATGAGGAGTGATCTCTGTCAATGAGGAGTGACCCCTGTCACTGATGAGTGCCCTGTGTCAATGATGAGAGCCTTCTGTCAATGAGGAGTCCCCACGCCAATGAGTAGTACCCCCTGTCAATGAGGAGTGCCCCCTGTCAATGAGCAGACCCCCCTGTCAATGAGCAGTGCCATTGTCAATGAGGAGTACCCCTTGTCAATGAGGAGTGCACACTGTAAATGAGGAGTGCCCCCTTTCAATGAGAAGTCCCCGCTGTCAATGAGGAGTGCCCCCTTTCAATGAGGAGTGCCCCCTGTCAATGAGGAGTGCCCCCTGTCAATGACCAGTGCCCCCGTCAATGAGGAGTGCCCCCTGTCAATGACGAGAGCCCCCTGTAAATGAGGAGTAACTCTGTATATGAGGAGTGCCACACCGTCAATTAGGAGTGCCGCCTGTCCTTGAGGAGTGCCCCCTGACAATGAGGAGTGCCCCCCGTCAATGAGGAGTAACTCTGTCATTGAGGATTGCCCCACCGTCAATGAGGAGTGCCCCCTGTCAATGACGAGAGCCCCCTGCCAATGAGGAGTAACTCTGTCAATGAGGATTGCCCCACCGCCAATTAGGAGTGCCCTCTGACAATGAGGAGTGCCCCCTGACAATGAGGAGGGCCCCCCGTAAATGACGAATGCCCCGGGTCAATAAGCAGTGCCCCCTGTCAATGAAGAGTGCCCACGCCAATGAGTCGTGCCCCCTGTCAATGAGGAGAGAACCTGTCAATGATGAGTGCCCCCCATTAATGAGGAGTGCCCCCCCTTCAATAAGGAGTGTCACCCCTCCCCGTCAATGAGGAGTGCCTCCTGACAATGAGAAGTGCCGCTGTCAATGAGGAGTGCCCCCTGTCAATGAGCAGTGCCCTTGTCAATGAGGAGTACCCCTGTCAATGAGGAGTGCCCCCTGTCAATGAGGAGTGCCCCCATTCAATGAGGAGTTCCCGCTGTCAATGAGGAGTGCCCCCTGTCAATGAGGAGTGCCCGCTGTCAATGACCAGTGCCCCCGTCAATGAGGAGTGCCCCCTGTCAATGAGAAGTGCCCCCGGTCAATAAGGAATGCACACCCCCCCCCGTCAATGAGGAGTGCCCCCTGTCAGTGAGGAGTGCCCCCTGTCAATGACGAGAGCCCCCTGTCAATGAGGAGTAAGTCTGTAAATGAGGAGTGCCCCACCGTCAATTAGGAGTGCCACCTGACAATGAGGAGTGCCCCCTGACAATGAGGAGTGCCTCCCGTCAATGAGGAGTGCCCCCGACAATGGGGAGTGCCCCTTTTCAATGGGTTTGCCCTGTCCATGAGGAGTGATCTCTGTCAATGAGGAGTGACCCCTGTCACTGATGAGTGCCCTGTGTCAATGATGAGAGCCTTCTGTCAATGAGGAGTCCCCACGCCAATGAGTAGTACCCCCTGTCAATGAGGAGTGCCCTTGTCAATGAGGAGTACCCCTGTCAATGAGGAGTGCCCCCTGTCAATGAGGAGTGCCCCAATTCAATGAGGAGTTCCCGCTGTCAATGAGGAGTGCCCCCTGTCAATGAGGAGTGCCCGCTGTCAATGACCAGTGCCCCCGTCAATGAGGAGTGCCCCCTGTCAATGAGAAGTGCCCCCGGTCAATAAGGAATGCACACCCCCCCCCCGTCAATGAGGAGTGCCCCCTGTCAGTGAGGAGTGCCCCCTGTCAATGACGAGAGCCCCCTGTCAATGAGGAGTAAGTCTGTAAATGAGGAGTGCCCCACCGTCAATTAGGAGTGCCACCTGACAATGAGGAGTGCCCCCTGACAATGAGGAGTGCCTCCCGTCAATGAGGAGTGCCCCCGACAATGGGGAGTGCCCCTTTTCAATGGGTTTGCCCTGTCCATGAGGAGTGATCTCTGTCAATGAGGAGTGACCCCTGTCACTGATGAGTGCCCTGTGTCAATGATGAGAGCCTTCTGTCAATGAGGAGTCCCCACGCCAATGAGTAGTACCCCCTGTCAATGAGGAGTGCCCTTGTCAATGAGGAGTACCCCGTCAATGAGGAGTGCCCCCTGTCAATGAGGAGTGCCCCCATTCAATGAGGAGTTCCCGCTGTCAATGAGGAGTGCCCCCTGTCAATGAGGAGTGCCCCCGGTCAATAAGGAATGCACACCCCCCCCCCCCCCGTCAATGAGGAGTGCCCCCTGTCAATGAGGAGTGCACACTGTAAATGAGGAGTGCCCCCTTTCAATGAGAAGTCCCCGCTGTCAATGAGGAGTGCCCCCTTTCAATGAGGAGTGCCCCCTGTCAATGAGGAGTGCCCCCTGTCAATGACCAGTGCCCCCGTCAATGAGGAGTGCCCCCTGTCAATGACGAGAGCCCCCTGTCAATGAGGAGTAACTCTGTATATGAGGAGTGCCACACCGTCAATTAGGAGTGCCCCCTGACCTTGAGGAGTGCCCCCTGACAATGAGGAGTGCCCCCCGTCAATGAGGAGTAACTCTGTCAATGTGGATTGCCCCACCGTCAATGAGGAGTGCCCCCTGTCAATGACGAGAGCCCCCTGTCAATGAGGAGTAACTCTGTCAATGAGGATTGCCCCACCGCCAATTAGGAGTGCCCTCTGACAATGAGGAGTGCCCCCTGACAATGAGGAGGGCCCCCCGTAAATGACGAATGCCCCGGGTCAATAAGCAGTGCCCCCTGTCAATGAAGAGTGCCCACGCCAATGAGTCGTGCCCCCTGTCAATGAGGAGAGAACCTGTCAATGATGAGTGCCCCCCATTAATGAGGAGTGCCCCCCCTTCAATAAGGAGTGTCACCCCTCCCCGTCAATGAGGAGTGCCTCCTGACAATGAGAAGTGCCGCTGTCAATGAGGAGTGCCCCCTGTCAATGAGCAGTGCCCTTGTCAATGAGGAGTACCCCTGACAATGAGGAGTGCCCCCTGTCAATGAGAAGTGCGCCCGGTCAATAAGGAATGCACACCCCCCGTCAATGAGGAGTGCCCCCTCTCAGTGAGAAGTGCCCTTGTCAATGAGGAGTACCCCCTGTCAATGAGGAGTGCCCCGTGTCAATGAGGAGTGCCCCCTTTCAATGAGGAGTGCCCGCTGTCAATGAGGAGTGCCCCCTGTCAATGAGGAGTGCCCCCCGTCAATGAGAAGAGCCCTCTGTCAATGAGGAGTGCCCCCGTCAATGAGGAGTGCCCCCTGTCAATGACGAGAGCCCCCTGTCAATGAGGAGTAAGTCTGTAAATGAGGAGTGCCCCACCGTCAATTAGGAGTGCCCCCTGACAATGAGGAGTGCCCCCTGACAATGAGGAGTGCCTCCCGTCAATGAGGAGTGCCCCCGTCAATGAGGAGTGCCCCTTTTCAATGAGTTTGCCCTGTCCATGAGGTGTGATCTCTGTCAATGAGGAGTGACCCCTGTCACTGATGAGTGCCCTCTGTCAATGATGAGAGCCTTCTGTCAATGAGGAGTCCCCACGACAATGAGGAGTATCCCCTGTCAATGAGGAGTGCCCCCTGTCAATGAGCAGACCCCCCTGTCAATGAGCAGTGCCATTGTCAATGAGGAGTACCCCTTGTCAATGAGGAGTGCACACTGTAAATGAGGAGTGCCCCCTTTCAATGAGAAGTCCCCGCTGTCAATGAGGAGTGCCCCCTTTCAATGAGGAGTGCCCCCTGTCAATGAGGAGTGCCCCCTGTCAATGACCAGTGCCCCCGTCAATGAGGAGTGCCCCCTGTCAATGACGAGAGCCCCCTGTCAATGAGGAGTAACTCTGCATATGAGGAGTGCCACACCGTCAATTAGGAGTGCCCCCTGACCTTGAGGAGTGCCCCCTGACAATGAGGAGTGCCCCCCGTCAATGAGGAGTAACTCTGTCAATGAGGATTGCCCCACCGTCAATGAGGAGTGCCCCCTGTCAATGACGAGAGCCCCTGTCAATGAGGAGTAACTCTGTCAATGAGGATTGCCCGACCGCCAATTAGGAGTGCCCTCTGACAATGAGGAGTGCCCCCTGACAATGAGGAGGGCCCCCCGTCAATGACGAATGCCCCGGGTCAATCAGCAGTGCCCCCTGTCAATGAAGAGTGCCCACGCCAATGAGTCGTGCCCCCTGTCAATGAGGAGAGGACCTGTCAATGATGAGTGCCCCCCATTAATGAGGAGTGCCCCCCCTTCAATAAGGAGTGTCACCCCTCCCCGTCAATGAGGAGTGCCTCCTGACAATGAGAAGTGCCGCTGTCAATGAGGAGTGCCCCCTGTCAATGAGCAGTGCCCTTGTCAATGAGGAGTACCCCTGTCAATGAGGAGTGCCCCCTGTCAATGAGGAGTGCCCCCATTCAATGAGGAGTTCCCGCTGTCAATGAGGAGTGCCCCCTGTCAATGAGGAGTGCCCGCTGTCAATGACCAGTGCCCCCGTCAATGAGGAGTGCCCCCTGTCAATGAGAAGTGCCCCCGGTCAATAAGGAATGCACACGCCCCCCCCGTCAATGAGGAGTGCCCCCTGTCAGTGAGGAGTGCCCCCTGTCAATGACGAGAGCCCCCTGTCAATGAGGAGTAAGTCTGTAAATGAGGAGTGCCCCACCGTCAATTAGGAGTGCCACCTGACAATGAGGAGTGCCCCCTGACAATGAGGAGTGCCTCCCGTCAATGAGGAGTGCCCCCGACAATGAGGAGTGCCCCTTTTCAATGGGTTTGCCCTGTCCATGAGGAGTGATCTCTGTCAATGAGGAGTGACCCCTGTCACTGATGAGTGCCCTGTGTCAATGATGAGAGCCTTCTGTCAATGAGGAGTCCCCACGCCAATGAGTAGTACCCCCTGTCAATGAGGAGTGCCCCCTGTCAATGAGCAGACCCCCCTGTCAATGAGCAGTGCCATTGTCAATGAGGAGTACCCCTTGTCAATGAGGAGTGCACACTGTAAATGAGGAGTGCCCCCTTTCAATGAGAAGTCCCCGCTGTCAATGAGGAGTGCCCCCTTTCAATGAGGAGTGCCCCCTGTCAATGAGGAGTGCCCCCTGTCAATGACCAGTGCCCCCGTCAATGAGGAGTGCCCCCTGTCAATGACGAGAGCCCCCTGTAAATGAGGAGTAACTCTGTATATGAGGAGTGCCACACCGTCAATTAGGAGTGCCCCCTGACCTTGAGGATTGCCCCCTGACAATGAGGAGTGCCCCCCGTCAATGAGGAGTAACTCTGTCATTGAGGATTGCCCCACCGTCCATGAGGAGTGCCCCCTGTCAATGACGAGAGCCCCCTGTCAATGAGGAGTAACTCTGTCAATGAGGATTGCCCCACCGCCAATTAGGAGTGCCCTATGACAATGAGGAGTGCCCCCTGTCAATGAGCAGACCCCCCTGTCAATGAGCAGTGCCATTGTCAAAGAGGAGTACCCCTTGTCAATGTGGAGTGCCCCCTGCCAATGAGGAGAGCCCCCTTTCAATGAGAAGTCCCCGCTTTCAATGAGGAGTGCCCCCTGTCAATAAGGAGTGCCCCCTGTCAATGAGGAGTGCACCCTGTCAATGACCAGTG
Organism: Mustelus asterias; assembly: GCF_964213995.1. Classification (NCBI taxonomy): domain Eukaryota; kingdom Metazoa; phylum Chordata; class Chondrichthyes; order Carcharhiniformes; family Triakidae; genus Mustelus; species Mustelus asterias. The sequence continues at coordinate 286,992 of NW_027590440.1, forward strand.
CCCCCGACAATGAGGAGTGCCCCCTGTCAATGACGAGAGCCCCCTGTCAATGAGGAGTAACTCTGTAAATGAGGAGTGCCCCACCGTCAATTAGGAGTGTCCCCTGTCAATGAGGAGTGCCCCCTGACAATGAGGAGTGCCCCCCGTCAATGAGGCGTTCCCCCCCGTCTATGAAGAGTGCCCCCTGTCAATGAGAAGTGCCGCTGTCAATGAGGAGTACCCCTGTCAATGAGGAGTGCCCCCATTCAATGAGGAGTTCCCGCTGTCAATGAGGAGTGCCCTCTGTCAATGAGGAGTGCCCGCTGTCAATGACCAGTGCTCCCGTCAATGAGGAGTGCCCCCTGTCAATGAGAAGTGCCCCCGGTCAATGAGGAATGCACACCCCCCCGTCAATGAGGAGTGCCCCCTGCCAGTGAGAAGTGCCATTGTCAATGAGGAGGGCCCCCTGTCAATGAGGAGTGCCCTGTGTCAATCAGGAGAGCCCCCTTTCAATGAGGAGTGCCCGCTGTCAATGAGGAGTGCCCCCTGTCAATGAGGAGTGCCCCCTGTCAATGAGAAATGCCCCCTGTCAATGAGGAGTGCCCCCGTCAATGAGGAGTGCCCCCTGTCAATGACGAGAGCCCCCTGTCAATGAGGAGTAAGTCTGTAAATGAGGAGTGCCCCACCGTCAATTAGGAGTGCCAACTGACAATGAGGAGTGCCCCCTGACAATGAGGAGTGCCTCCCGTCAATGAGGAGTGCCCCCGTCAATGAGGAGTGCCCCTTGTCAATGGGTTTGCCCTGTCCATGAGGAGTGACCCCTGTCACTGATGAGTGCCCTCTGTCAATAATGAGAGCCTTCTGTCAATGAGGAGTCCCCACGCCAATGAGGAGTACCCCTTGTCAATGAGGAGTGCCCCCTGTCAATGAGGAGAACCCCCTGTCAATGCGCAGTGCCCTTGTCAATGAAGAGTACCCGCTGTCAATGAGGAGAGCCCCCTGTCAATGAGGAGTGCCCCCTTTCAATGAGGAGTCCCCGCTGCAATGAGGAGTGCCCCCTGTCAATGAGGAGTGCCCCCTGTCAATGAGGAGTGCCCCCTGTCAATGACCAGTGACCCGTCAATGAGGAGTGCCCCCTGTCAATGGCGAGAGCCCCCTGTCAATGAAGAGTAGGCCCTCTCAATGAGGAGTGCCCCTGTCAATGAGAAGTGCCCCCGGTCAATAAGGAGTGCACCCGCCCCCCCCCCCCCCCCCCGTAAATGAGGAGTACCCCCTGTCAATGAGAAGTGCCGCTGTCAACGAGGAGTTCCCCCTGTCAATGAGCAGTGCCCTTGTCAATGAGGAGTACCCCAGTCAATGAGGAGTGCCCCCTGTCAATGAGGAGTGCCCCCTTTCAATGAGGAGTCCCCGCTTTCAATGAGGAGTGCCCCCTGTCAATGAGGAGTGCCCGCTGTCAATGACCAGTGCCCCCGTCAATGAGGAGTGCCCCCTGTCAATGAGGAGTAAGTCTGTAAATGAGGAGTGCCCCACCGTCAATTAGGATTGCCCCCTGACAATGAGGAGTGCCCCCTGACAATGAGGAGTGCCTCCCGTCAATGAGGAGTGCCCCCGTCAATGAGGAGTGCCCCTTTTCAATGAGTTTGCCCTGTCCATGAGGAGTGATCTCTGTCAATGAGGAGTGACCGCTGTCACTGATGAGTGCCCTGTGTCAATGATGAGAGCCTTCTGTCAATGAGGAGTCCCCACGCCAATGAGGAGTACCCCCTGTCAATGAGGAGTGCCCCCTGTCAATGAGCAGACCCCCCTGTCAATGAGCAGTGCCATTGTCAATGAGGAGTACCCCTTGTCAATGAGGAGTGCCCCCTGTAAATGAGGAGTGCCCCCCTTCAATGAGAAGTCCCCGCTGTCAATGACCAGTGCCCCCGTCAATGAGGAGTCCCCCCTTTTAAATTACGAGAGCCCCCTGTCAATGAGGAGTAACTCTGTAAATGAGGAGTGCCCCACCGTCAATTAGGAGTGCCCCCTGACCTTGAGGAGTGCCCCCTGACAATGAGGAGTGCCCCCCGTCAATGAGGAGTGTCCCCTGTCAATGACGAGAGCCCCCTGTCAATGAGGAGTAACTCTGTCAATGAGGATTGCCCCACCGTCAATTAGGAGTGCCCCCTGACAATGAGGAGTGCCCCCTGAGAATGAGGAGGGCCCCCCGTCAATGACGAATGCCCCGGGTCAATAAGCAGTGCCCCCTGTCAATGAAGAGTGCCCACGCCAATGAGTCGTGCCCCCTGTCAATGAGGAGAGACCCTGTCAATGATGAGTGCCCCCCATTAATGAGGAGTGCCCCCACTTCAATAAGGAGTTTCACCCCTCCCCGTCAATGAGGAGTGCCTCCTGACAATGAGAAGTGCCCACTGTCAATGAGGCGTTCCCCCCCCGTCTATGAAGAGTGCCCCCTGTCAATGAGAAGTGCCGCTGTCAATGAGGAGTGCCCCCTGTCAATGAGCAGTGCCCTTGTCAATGAGGAGTACCCCTGTCAATGAGGAGTGCCCCCTGTCAATGAGGAGTGCCCCCATTCAATGAGGAGTTCCCGCTGTCAATGAGGAGTGCCCCCTGTCAATGAAGAGTGCCCGCTCTCAATGACCAGTGCCCCCGTCAATGAGGAGTGCCCCCTGTCAATGAGGAGTAAGTCTGTAAATGAGGAGTGCCCCACCGTCAATTAGGATTGCCCCCTGACAATGAGGAGTGCCCCCTGACAATGAGGAGTGCCTCCCGTCAATGAGGAGTGCCCCCGTCAATGAGGAGTGCCCCTTTTCAATGAGTTTGCCCTGTCCATGAGGAGTGATCTCTGTCAATGAGGAGTGACCGCTGTCACTGATGAGTGCCCTGTGTCAATGATGAGAGCCTTCTGTCAATGAGGAGTCCCCACGCCAATGAGGAGTACCCCCTGTCAATGAGGAGTGCCCCCTGTCAATGAGCAGACCCCCCTGTCAATGAGCAGTGCCATTGTCAATGAGGAGTACCCCTTGTCAATGAGGAGTGCCCCCTGTAAATGAGGAGTGCCCCCCTTCAATGAGAAGTCCCCGCTGTCAATGACCAGTGCCCCCGTCAATGAGGAGTCCCCCCTTTTAAATTACGAGAGCCCCCTGTCAATGAGGAGTAACTCTGTAAATGAGGAGTGCCCCACCGTCAATTAGGAGTGCCCCCTGACCTTGAGGAGTGCCCCCTGACAATGAGGAGTGCCCCCCGTCAATGAGGAGTAACTCTGTCAATGAGGATTGCCCCACCGTCAATGAGGAGTGTCCCCTGTCAATGACGAGAGCCCCCTGTCAATGAGGAGTAACTCTGTCAATGAGGATTGCCCCACCGTCAATTAGGAGTGCCCCCTGGCAATGAGGAGTGCCCCCTGAGAATGAGGAGGGCCCCCCGTCTATGACGAATGCCCCGGGTCAATAAGCAGTGCCCCCTGTCAATGAAGAGTGCCCACGCCAATGAGTCGTGCCCCCTGTCAATGAGGAGAGACCCTGTCAATGATGAGTGCCCCCCATTAATGAGGAGTGCCCCCACTTCAATAAGGAGTTTCACCCCTCCCCGTCAATGAGGAGTGCCTCCTGACAATGAGAAGTGCCCACTGTCAATGAGGCGTTCCCCCCCCGTCAATGACGAATGCCCCGGGTCAATAAGCAGTGCCCCCTGTCAATGAAGAGTGCCCACGCCAATGAGTCGTGCCCCCTGTCAATGAGAAGTGCAGCTGTCAATGAGGAGTGCCCCCTGTCAATGAGCAGTGCCCTTGTCAATGAGGAGTACCCCTGTCAATGAGGAGTGCCCCCTGTCAATGAGGAGTGCCCCCATTCAATGAGGAGTTCCCGCTGTCAATGAGGAGTGCCCCCTGTCAATGAGGAGTGCCCGCTCTCAATGACCAGTGCTCCCGTCAAAGAGGAGTGCCCCCTGTCAATGAGAAGTGCCCCCGGTCAATAAGGAATGCACACCCCCCCGTCAATGAGGAGTGCCCCCTGTCAGTGAGAAGTGCCCTTGTCAATGAGGAGGACCCCTTGTCAATGAGGAGTGCCCTGTGTCAATGAGGAGTGCCCCCTTTCAATGAGGAGTGCCCGCTGTCAATGAGGAGTGCCCCCTGTCAATGAGGAGTGCCCCCCTTCAATGAGAAATGCCCCCTGTCAATGAGGAGTGCCCCCGTCAATGAGGAGTGCCCCCTGTCAATGACGAGAGCCCCCTGTCAATGAGGAGTAAGTCTGTAAATGAGGAGTGCCCCACCGTCAATTAGGAGTGCCCCCTGACAATGAGGAGAGCCCCCTGACAATGAGGAGTGCCTCCCGTCAATGAGGAGTGCCCCCGTCAATGAGGAGTGCCCCTTTCCAATGAGTTTGCCCTGTCCATGAGGTGTGATCTCTGTCAATGAGGAGTGACCCCTGTCACTGATGAGTGCCCTCTGTCAATGATGAGAGCCTTCTGTCAATGAGGAGTCCCCACGACAATGAGGAGTATCCCCTGTCAATGAGGAGTGCCCCCTGTCAATGAGCAGACCCCCCTGTCAATGAGCAGTGCCATTGTCAATGAGGAGTACCCCTTGTCAATGAGGAGTGCACACTGTAAATGAGGAGTGCCCCCTTTCAATGAGAAGTCCCCGCTGTCAATGAGGAGTGCCCCCTTTCAATGAGGAGTGCCCCCTGTCAATGAGGAGTGCCCCCTGTCAATGACCAGTGCCCCCGTCAATGAGGAGTGCCCCCTGTCAATGACGAGAGCCCCCTGTCAATGAGGAGTAACTCTGCATATGAGGAGTGCCACACCGTCAATTAGGAGTGCCCCCTGACCTTGAGGAGTGCCCCCTGACAATGAGGAGTGCCCCCCGTCAATGAGGAGTAACTCTGTCAATGAGGATTGCCCCACCGTCAATGAGGAGTGCCCCCTGTCAATGACGAGAGCCCCTGTCAATGAGGAGTAACTCTGTCAATGGGGATTGCCCCACCGCCAATTAGGAGTGCCCTCTGACAATGAGGAGTGCCCCCTGACAATGAGGAGGGCCCCCCGTCAATGACGAATGCCCCGGGTCAATAAGCAGTGCCCCCTGTCCATGATGAGTGCCCACGCCAATGAGTCGTGCCCCCTGTCAATGAGGAGAGAACCTGTCAATGATGAGTGCCCCCCATTAATGAGGAGTGCCCCCCCTTCAATAAGGAGTGTCACCCCTCCCCGTCAATGAGGAGTGCCTCCTGACAATGAGAAGTGCCGCTGTCAATGAGGAGTGCCCTTGTCAATGAGGAGTACCCCTGTCAATGAGGAGTGCCCCCTGTCAATGAGGAGTGCCCCCATTCAATGAGGAGTTCCCGCTGTCAATGAGGAGTGCCCCCTGTCAATGAGGAGTGCCCGCTGTCAATGACCAGTGCCCCCGTCAATGAGGAGTGCCCCCTGTCAATGAGAAGTGCCCCCGGTCAATAAGGAATGCACACCCCCCCCCCGTCAATGAGGAGTGCCCCCTGTCAGTGAGGAGTGCCCCCTGTCAATGACGAGAGCCCCCTGTCAATGAGGAGTAAGTCTGTAAATGAGGAGTGCCCCACCGTCAATTAGGAGTGCCACCTGACAATGAGGAGTGCCCCCTGACAATGAGGAGTGCCTCCCGTCAATGAGGAGTGCCCCCGACAATGAGGAGTGCCCCTTTTCAATGGGTTTGCCCTGTCCATGAGGAGTGATCTCTGTCAATGAGGAGTGACCCCTGTCACTGATGAGTGCCCTGTGTCAATGATGAGAGCCTTCTGTCAATGAGGAGTCCCCACGCCAATGAGTAGTACCCCCTGTCAATGAGGAGTGCCCCCTGTCAATGAGCAGACCCCCCTGTCAATGAGCAGTGCCATTGTCAATGAGGAGTACCCCTTGTCAATGAGGAGTGCACACTGTAAATGAGGAGTGCCCCCTTTCAATGAGAAGTCCCCGCTGTCAATGAGGAGTGCCCCCTTTCAATGAGGAGTGCCCCCTGTCAATGAGGAGTGCCCCCTGTCAATGACCAGTGCCCCCGTCAATGAGGAGTGCCCCCTGTCAATGACGAGAGCCCCCTGTAAATGAGGAGTAACTCTGTATATGAGGAGTGCCACACCGTCAATTAGGAGTGCCGCCTGACCTTGAGGAGTGCCCCCTGACAATGAGGAGTGCCCCCCGTCAATGAGGAGTAACTCTGTCATTGAGGATTGCCCCACCGTCAATGAGGAGTGCCCTCTGTCAATGACGAGAGCCCCCTGCCAATGAGGAGTAACTCTGTCAATGAGGATTGCCCCACCGCCAATTAGGAGTGCCCTCTGACAATGAGGAGTGCCCCCTGACAATGAGGAGGGCCCCCCGTAAATGACGAATGCCCCGGGTCAATAAGCAGTGCCCCCTGTCAATGAAGAGTGCCCACGCCAATGAGTCGTGCCCCCTGTCAATGAGGAGAGAACCTGTCAATGATGAGTGCCCCCCATTAATGAGGAGTGCCCCCCCTTCAATAAGGAGTGTCACCCCTCCCCGTCAATGAGGAGTGCCTCCTGACAATGAGAAGTGCCGCTGTCAATGAGGAGTGCCCCCTGTCAATGAGCAGTGCCCTTGTCAATGAGGAGTACCCCTGTCAATGAGGAGTGCCCCCTGTCAATGAGGAGTGCCCCCATTCAATGAGGAGTTCCCGCTGTCAATGAGGAGTGCCCCCTGTCAATGAGGAGTGCCCGCTGTCAATGACCAGTGCCCCCGTCAATGAGGAGTGCCCCCTGTCAATGAGAAGTGCCCCCGGTCAATAAGGAATGCACAGCCCCCCCGTCAATGAGGAGTGCCCCCTGTCAGTGAGGAGTGCCCCCTGTCAATGACGAGAGCCCCCTGTCAATGAGGAGTAAGTCTGTAAATGAGGAGTGCCCCACCGTCAATTAGGAGTGCCACCTGACAATGAGGAGTGCCCCCTGACAATGAGGAGTGCCTCCCGTCAATGAGGAGTGCCCCCGACAATGGGGAGTGCCCCTTTTCAATGGGTTTGCCCTGTCCATGAGGAGTGATCTCTGTCAATGAGGAGTGACCCCTGTCACTGATGAGTGCCCTGTGTCAATGATGAGAGCCTTCTGTCAATGAGGAGTCCCCACGCCAATGAGTAGTACCCCCTGTCAATGAGGAGTGCCCTTGTCAATGAGGAGTACCCCTGTCAATGAGGAGTGCCCCCTGTCAATGAGGAGTGCCCCAATTCAATGAGGAGTTCCCGCTGTCAATGAGGAGTGCCCCCTGTCAATGAGGAGTGCCCCCGATCAATAAGGAATGCACACCCCCCCCCGTCAATGAGGAGTGCCCCCTGTCAATGAGGAGTGCACACTGTAAATGAGGAGTGCCCCCTTTCAATGAGAAGTCCCCGCTGTCAATGAGGAGTGCCCCCTTTCAATGAGGAGTGCCCCCTGTCAATGAGGAGTGCCCCCTGTCAATGACCAGTGCCCCCGTCAATGAGGAGTGCCCCCTGTCAATGACGAGAGCCCCCTGTCAATGAGGAGTAACTCTGTATATGAGGAGTGCCACACCGTCAATTAGGAGTGCCCCCTGACCTTGAGGAGTGCCCCCTGACAATGAGGAGTGCCCCCCGTCAATGAGGAGTAACTCTGTCAATGAGGATTGCCCCACCGTCAATGAGGAGTGCCCCCTGTCAATGACGAGAGCCCCCTGTCAATGAGGAGTAACTCTGTCAATGAGGATTGCCCCACCGCCAATTAGGAGTGCCCTCTGACAATGAGGAGTGCCCCCTGACAATGAGGAGGGCCCCCCGTAAATGACGAATGCCCCGGATCAATAAGCAGTGCCCCCTGTCAATGAAGAGTGCCCACGCCAATGAGTCGTTCCCCCTGTCAATGAGGAGAGAACCTGTCAATGATGAGTGCCCCCCATTAATGAGGAGTGCCCCCCCTTCAATAAGGAGTGTCACCCCTCCCCGTCAATGAGGAGTGCCTCCTGACAATGAGAAGTGCCGCTGTCAATGAGGAGTGCCCCCTGTCAATGAGCAGTGCCCTTGTCAATGAGGAGTACCCCTGACAATGAGGAGTGCCCCCTGTCAATGAGAAGTGCGCCCGGTCAATAAGGAATGCACACCCCCCGTCAATGAGGAGTGCCCCCTCTCAGTGAGAAGTGCCCTTGTCAATGAGGAGTACCCCCTGTCAATGAGGAGTGCCCCGTGTCAATGAGGAGTGCCCCCTTTCAATGAGGAGTGCCCGCTGTCATTGAGGAGTGCCCCCTGTCAATGAGGAGTGCCCCCCGTCAATGAGAAGAGCCCTCTGTCAATGAGGAGTGCCCCCGTCAATGAGGAGTGCCCCCTGTCAATGACGAGAGCCCCCTGTCAATGAGGAGTAAGTCTGTAAATGAGGAGTGCCCCACCGTCAATTAGGAGTGCCCCCTGACAATGAGGAGTGCCCCCTGACAATGAGGAGTGCCTCCCGTCAATGAGGAGTACCCCCGTCAATGAGGAGTGCCCCTTTTCAATGAGTTTGCCCTGTCCATGAGGTGTGATCTCTGTCAATGAGGAGTGACCCCTGTCACTGATGAGTGCCCTCTGTCAATGATGAGAGCCTTCTGTCAATGAGGAGTCCCCACGACAATGAGGAGTATCCCCTGTCAATGAGGAGTGCCCCCTGTCAATGAGCAGACCCCCCTGTCAATGAGCAGTGCCATTGTCAATGAGGAGTACCCCTTGTCAATGAGGAGTGCACACTGTAAATGAGGAGTGCCCCCTTTCAATGAGAAGTCCCCGCTGTCAATGAGGAGTGCCCCCTTTCAATGAGGAGTGCCCCCTGTCAATGAGGAGTGCCCCCTGTCAATGACCAGTGCCCCCGTCAATGAGGAGTGCCCCCTGTCAATGACGAGAGCCCCCTGTCAATGAGGAGTAACTCTGCATATGAGGAGTGCCACACCGTCAATTAGGAGTGCCCCCTGACCTTGAGGAGTGCCCCCTGACAATGAGGAGTGCCCCCCGTCAATGAGGAGTAACTCTGTCAATGAGGATTGCCCCACCGTCAATGAGGAGTGCCCCCTGTCAATGACGAGAGCCCCTGTCAATGAGGAGTAACTCTGTCAATGAGGATTGCCCGACCGCCAATTAGGAGTGCCCTCTGACAATGAGGAGTGCCCCCTGACAATGAGGAGGGCCCCCCGTCAATGACGAATGCCCCGGGTCAATCAGCAGTGCCCCCTGTCAATGAAGAGTGCCCACGCCAATGAGTCGTGCCCCCTGTCAATGAGGAGAGAACCTGTCAATGATGAGTGCCCCCCATTAATGAGGAGTGCCCCCCCTTCAATAAGGAGTGTCACCCCTCCCCGTCAATGAGGAGTGCCTCCTGACAATGAGAAGTGCCGCTGTCAATGAGGAGTGCCCCCTGTCAATGAGCAGTGCCCTTGTCAATGAGGAGTACCCCTGTCAATGAGGAGTGCCCCCTGTCAATGAGGAGTGCCCCCATTCAATGAGGAGTTCCCGCTGTCAATGAGGAGTGCCCCCTGTCAATGAGGAGTGCCCGCTGTCAATGACCAGTGCCCCCGTCAATGAGGAGTGCCCCCTGTCAATGAGAAGTGCCCCCGGTCAATAAGGAATGCACACCCCCCCCCCGTCAATGAGGAGTGCCCCCTGTCAGTGAGGAGTGCCCCCTGTCAATGACGAGAGCCCCCTGTCAATGAGGAGTAAGTCTGTAAATGAGGAGTGCCCCACCGTCAATTAGGAGTGCCACCTGACAATGAGGAGTGCCCCCTGACAATGAGGAGTGCCTCCCGTCAATGAGGAGTGCCCCCGACAATGGGGAGTGCCCCTTTTCAATGGGTTTGCCCTGTCCATGAGGAGTGATCTCTGTCAATGAGGAGTGACCCCTGTCACTGATGAGTGCCCTGTGTCAATGATGAGAGCGTTCTGTCAATGAGGAGTCCCCACGCCAATGAGTAGTACCCCCTGTCAATGAGGAGTGCCCTTGTCAATGAGGAGTACCCCTGTCAATGAGGAGTGCCCCCTGTCAATGAGGAGTGCCCCAATTCAATGAGGAGTTCCCGCTGTCAATGAGGAGTGCCCCCTGTCAATGAGGAGTGCCCCCGGTCAATAAGGAATGCACACCCCCCCCCGTCAATGAGGAGTGCCCCCTGTCAATGAGGAGTGCACACTGTAAATGAGGAGTGCCCCCTTTCAATGAGAAGTCCCCGCTGTCAATGAGGAGTGCCCCCTTTCAATGAGGAGTGCCCCCTGTCAATGAGGAGTGCCCCCTGTCAATGACCAGTGCCCCCGTCAATGAGGAGTGCCCCCTGTCAATGACGAGAGCCCCCTGTCAATGAGGAGTAACTCTGTATATGAGGAGTGCCACACCGTCAATTAGGAGTGCCCCCTGACCTTGAGGAGTGCCCCTGACAATGAGGAGTGCCCTCCGTCAATGAGGAGTAACTCTGTCAATGAGGATTGCCCCACCGTCAATGAGGAGTGCCCCCTGTCAATGACGAGAGCCCCCTGTCAATGAGGAGTAACTCTGTCAATGAGGATTGCCCCACCGCCAATTAGGAGTGCCCTCTGACAATGAGGAGTGCCCCCTGACAATGAGGAGGGCCCCCCGTAAATGACGAATGCCCCGGATCAATAAGCAGTGCCCCCTGTCAATGAAGAGTGCCCACGCCAATGAGTCGTGCCCCCTGTCAATGAGGAGAGAACCTGTCAATGATGAGTGCCCCCCATTAATGAGGAGTGCCCCCCCTTCAATAAGGAGTGTCACCCCTCCCCGTCAATGAGGAGTGCCTCCTGACAATGAGAAGTGCCGCTGTCAATGAGGAGTGCCCCCTGTCAATGAGCAGTGCCCTTGTCAATGAGGAGTACCCCTGACAATGAGGAGTGCCCCCTGTCAATGAGAAGTGCGCCCGGTCAATAAGGAATGCACACCCCCCGTCAATGAGGAGTGCCCCCTCTCAGTGAGAAGTGCCCTTGTCAATGAGGAGTACCCCCTGTCAATGAGGAGTGCCCCGTGTCAATGAGGAGTGCCCCCTTTCAATGAGGAGTGCCCGCTGTCAATGAGGAGTGCCCCCTGTCAATGAGGAGTGCCCCCCGTCAATGAGAAGAGCCCTCTGTCAATGAGGAGTGCCCCCGTCAATGAGGAGTGCCCCCTGTCAATGACGAGAGCCCCCTGTCAATGAGGAGTAAGTCTGTAAATGAGGAGTGCCCCACCGTCAATTAGGAGTGCCCCCTGACAATGAGGAGTGCCCCCTGACAATGAGGAGTGCCTCCCGTCAATGAGGAGTGCCCCCGTCAATGAGGAGTGCCCCTTTTCAATGAGTTTGCCCTGTCCATGAGGTGTGATCTCTGTCAATGAGGAGTGACCCCTGTCACTGATGAGTGCCCTCTGTCAATGATGAGAGCCTTCTGTCAATGAGGAGTCCCCACGACAATGAGGAGTATCCCCTGTCAATGAGGAGTGCCCCCTGTCAATGAGCAGACCCCTCTGTCAATGAGCAGTGCCATTGTCAATGAGGAGTACCCCTTGTCAATGAGGAGTGCACACTGTAAATGAGGAGTGCCCCCTTTCAATGAGAAGTCCCCGCTGTCAATGAGGAGTGCCCCCTTTCAATGAGGAGTGCCCCCTGTCAATGAGGAGTGCCCCCTGTCAATGACCAGTGCCCCCGTCAATGAGGAGTGCCCCCTGTCAATGACGAGAGCCCCCTGTCAATGAGGAGTAACTCTGCATATGAGGAGTGCCACACCGTCAATTAGGAGTGCCCCCTGACCTTGAGGAGTGCCCCCTGACAATGAGGAGTGCCCCCCGTCAATGAGGAGTAACTCTGTCAATGAGGATTGCCCCACCGTCAATGAGGAGTGCCCCCTGTCAATGACGAGAGCCCCTGTCAATGAGGAGTAACACTGTCAATGAGGATTGCCCGACCGCCAATTAGGAGTGCCCTCTGACAATGAGGAGTGCCCCCTGACAATGAGGAGGGCCCCCCGTCAATGACGAATGCCCCGGGTCAATCAGCAGTGCCCCCTGTCAATGAAGAGTGCCCACGCCAATGAGTCGTGCCCCCTGTCAATGAGGAGAGAACCTGTCAATGATGAGTGCCCCCCATTAATGAGGAGTGCCCCCCCTTCAATAAGGAGTGTCACCCCTCCCCGTCAATGAGGAGTGCCTCCTGACAATGAGAAGTGCCGCTGTCAATGAGGAGTGCCCCCTGTCAATGAGCAGTGCCCTTGTCAATGAGGAGTACCCCTGTCAATGAGGAGTGCCCCCTGTCAATGAGGAGTGCCCCCATTCAATGAGGAGTTCCCGCTGTCAATGAGGAGTGCCCCCTGTCAATGAGGAGTGCCCGCTGTCAATGACCAGTGCCCCCGTCAATGAGGAGTGCCCCCTGTCAATGAGAAGTGCCCCCGGTCAATAAGGAATGCACACGCCCCCCCCCGTCAATGAGGAGTGCCCCCTGTCAGTGAGGAGTGCCCCCTGTCAATGACGAGAGCCCCCTGTCAATGAGGAGTAAGTCTGTAAATGAGGAGTGCCCCACCGTCAATTAGGAGTGCCACCTGACAATGAGGAGTGCCCCCTGACAATGAGGAGTGCCTCCCGTCAATGAGGAGTGCCCCCGACAATGAGGAGTGCCCCTTTTCAATGGGTTTGCCCTGTCCATGAGGAGTGATCTCTGTCAATGAGGAGTGACCCCTGTCACTGATGAGTGCCCTGTGTCAATGATGAGAGCCTTCTGTCAATGAGGAGTCCCCACGCCAATGAGTAGTACCCCCTGTCAATGAGGAGTGCCCCCTGTCAATGAGCAGACCCCCCTGTCAATGAGCAGTGCCATTGTCAATGAGGAGTACCCCTTGTCAATGAGGAGTGCACACTGTAAATGAGGAGTGCCCCCTTTCAATGAGAAGTCCCCGCTGTCAATGAGGAGTGCCCCCTTTCAATGAGGAGTGCCCCCTGTCAATGAGGAGTGCCCCCTGTCAATGACCAGTGCCCCCGTCAATGAGGAGTGACCCCTGTCAATGACGAGAGCCCCCTGTAAATGAGGAGTAACTCTGTATATGAGGATTGCCCCACCGCCAATTAGGAGTGCCCTCTGACAATGAGGAGTGCCCCCTGACAATGAGGAGGGCCCCCCGTAAATGACGAATGCCCCGGGTCAATAAGCAGTGCCCCCTGTCAATGAAGAGTGCCCACGCCAATGAGTCGTGCCCCCTGTCAATGAGGAGAGAACCTGTCAATGATGAGTGCCCCCCATGAATGAGGAGTGCCCCCCCTTCAATAAGGAGTGTCACACCTCCCCGTCAATGAGGAGTGCCTCCTGACAATGAGAAGTGCCGCTGTCAATGAGGAGTGCCCCCTGTCAATGAGCAGTGCCCTTGTCAATGAGGAGTACCCCTGTCAATGAGGAGTGCCCCCTGTCAATGAGGAGTGCCCCCATTCAATGAGGAGTTCCCGCTGTCAATGAGGAGTGCCCCCTGTCAATGAGGAGTGCCCGCTGTCAATGACCAGTGCCCCCGTCAATGAGGAGTGCCCCCTGTCAATGAGAAGTGCCCCCGGTCAATAAGGAATGCACACCCCCCCCCGTCAATGAGGAGTGCCCCCTGTCAGTGAGGAGTGCCCCCTGTCAATGACGAGAGCCCCCTGTCAATGAGGAGTAAGTCTGTAAATGAGGAGTGCCCCACCGTCAATTAGGAGTGCCACCTGACAATGAGGAGTGCCCCCTGACAATGAGGAGTGCCTCCCGTCAATGAGGAGTGCCCCCGACAATGAGGAGTGCCCCTTTTCAATGGGTTTGCCCTGTCCATGAGGAGTGATCTCTGTCAATGAGGAGTGACCCCTGTCACTGATGAGTGCCCTGTGTCAATGATGAGAGCCTTCTGTCAATGAGGAGTCCCCACGCCAATGAGTAGCACCCCCTGTCAATGAGGAGTGCCCCCTGTCAATGAGCAGACCCCCCTGTCAATGAGCAGTGCCATTGTCAAAGAGGAGTACCCCTTGTCAATGTGGAGTGCCCCCTGCCAATGAGGAGAGCCCCCTTTCAATGAGAAGTCCCCGCTTTCAATGAGGAGTGCCCCCTGTCAATAAGGAGTGCCCCCTGTCAATGAGGAGTGCACCCTGTCAATGACCAGTGCCCCCGACAATGAGGAGTGCCCCCTGTCAATGACGAGAGCCCCCTGTCAATGAGGAGTAACTCTGTAAATGAGGAGTGCCCCACCGTCAATTAGGAGTGTCCCCTGTCAATGAGGAGTGCCCCCTGACAATGAGGAGTGTCCCCCGTCAATGAGGAGTGCCCTCGTCAATGGGGAGTGCCCCCTGTCAATGACGAGAGCCCCCTGTCAATGAGGAGTAACTCTGTCAATGAGGATTGCCCCACCGTCAATTAGGAGTGCCCCCTGACAATGAGGAGTGCCCCCTGACAATGAGGAGGGCCCCCCGTCAATGACGAATGCCCCGGGTCAATAAGCAGTGCCCCCGGCAATGAAGAGTGCCCACGCCAATGTGGCGTGCCCCCTGTCAATGAGGGGAGCCCATGTCAATGATGAGTGCCCCCCGTTAATGAGGAGTGCCCCCCTTCAATAAGGAGTGTCCCCCCTCCCCGTCAATGAGGTGTGCCTCCTGTCAATGAGAAGTGCCCACTGTCAATGAGGCATTCCCCCCCCCGTCTATGAAAAGTGCCCCCTGTCAATGAGAAGTGCCGCTGTCAATGAGGAGTGCCCCGTGTCAATGAGCAGTGCCCTTATCAATGAGGACTCCCCCCTGTCAATGAGGAGTGTCCCCTGTCAATGAGGAGTGCCCCCTTTCAATGAGGATTCCCCGCTTTCAATGAGGAGTGCCCCCTGTCAATGAGGAGTGCCCCCGTCAATGAGGAGTGCCCGCTGTCAATGACCAGTGCCCCCGTCAATGAGGAGTGCCCCCTGTCAATGACGAGAGCCCCCTGTCAATGAGGAGTAACTCTGTAAATGAGGAGAGCCCCACCGTCAATTTGGAGTGCCCCCTGACTTTGAGGAGTGCCCCCTGACAATGAGGAGTGCCCCCGTCAATGAGGAGTGCCCCCGTCAATGTGGAGTGCCCCCTGTCAATGACGAGAGCCCCCTGTCAATGAGGAGTAACTCTGTCAATGAGGAGTGCCCCACAGTCAATTAGGAGTGCCCCCTGACATTGAGGAGTGCCCCCTGACAATGAGGAGTGCCCCCCGTCAATGACGAATGCCCCGGCTCAATAAGCAGTGCCCCCTGTCAATGACGAGTGCCCACGCCAATGAGGCGTGCCCCCTGTCAATGAGGAGAGCCCCTGTCAATGATGAGTGCCCCCCATTAATGAGGTGTGCCCCCCTTCAATAAGGAGTGTCCCCCGTCCCCGTCAATGAGATGTGCCTCCTGTCAATGAGAAGTGCCCACAATCAATGAGGCGTTCCCCCCCCCCGTCTATGAAGAGTGCCCCCTGTCAATGAGGAGTGCCTCCCTTCAAGAAGGATGCACCCACCCCCGTCAATGAGTAGCGCCCCCTGTTAATGAGAAGTGCCCGCTGTCAATAAGGAGTGCCCCCCCGTCTCTGAAGAGTGCCCCCTGTCAATGAGGAGTGCCCCCCGTCAATAAGGAGTGCCCCCCCTTCCGTCAATGAGGAGTGCCCCCTGTCAATGAGAAGTGCCCGGTGTCAATGAGGAGTGCCCCCTGTCAATCAGGAGGGCCCCCTGTAAATGCGGAGTGCCCCCTGACAATGAGGAGTGCCCGCTGACAATGCTGAGTGCCCTCTGTAAATGATTAGTGCCTTCTGTCAATGATGAGTGACCCCCGTCAATGACGAATACTCCCGGTCAATGAGCAGTGCCCCCTGTCAATGAAGAGTGCCCACGCCAATGAGGAGTGCCCCCTGTCAATGAGGTGAGCCCCCTGTCAATGACGAGTGCCCCCCGTTAATGAGGAGTGCCCCACCCCGTCAACATGGTGGGAGCCCCCCCCCCCCGTCAATCAAGAGTGCCCCCTGTCAATGGGAAGTGCCCCCTGTCAATGAGGAGTGCCCCCTGTCAATCAGGAGGGCCCCCCAGTCTCTGAAGTGTACTCCCTTTCAATGAGGAGTGCCCCCCGTCAATAAGGATGCACATCCGCCCGTCAATGAGTAGCGCCCCCTGTTAATGAGAAGTGCCCGCTGTCAATGAGGAGTGCGCCCTGTCAATGAGGACTGCCCCCCCATCTCTGAAGAGTGCCCCCTGTCAATGAGGAGTGCCCCGTCAATAAGGAGTACTCCCACCGTCAATGAGGAGTGCCCCCTGCCAATGAAATGTGCCCGCTGTCAATGAGGCGTGCCCCCTGTTAATGAGGAGTGCCCCCTGTCAATGAGGAGTGCCCCCTGTCAATGAAGTGTGCCCCCTGCCAATGAGGAGTGACCCTGTCAACGATGAGTGTCCCCAGTCAATGATGAGTGCCCCGTGTCAATGAGAAGAGCCCCCTCTCAATTAGGACTGACCCTGTCAAATAGGAGGGACCCCTGTCAATTTGGAATGCCTGCCCCGTCAATGAGGATTGCCCCCTGTCAATGAGAAGTGCCCCCTGTCAATGAGGAGTGCCCCCTATCAATGAGGAGTGCCCCCTGTCAATGAGCAGACCCCCCTGTCAATGAGCAGTGCCATTGTCAATGAGGAGTACCCCTTGTCAATGAGGAGTGCACACTGTAAATGAGGAGTGCCCCCTTTCAATGAGAAGTCCCCGCTGTCAATGAGGAGTGCCCCCTTTCAATGAGGAGTGCCCCCTGTCAATGAGGAGTGCCCCCTGTCAATGACCAGTGCCCCCGTCAATGAGGAGTGCCCCCTGTCAATGACGAGAGCCCCCTGTAAATGAGGAGTAACTCTGTATATGAAGAGTGCCACACCGTCAATTAGGAGTGCCCCCTGACCTTGAGGAGTGCCCCCTGACAATGAGGAGTGCCCCCCGTCAATGAGGAGTAACTCTGTCATTGAGGATTGCCCCACCGTCAATGAGGAGTGCCCCCTGTCAATGACGAGAGCCCCCTGTCAATGAGGAGTAACTCTGTCAATGAGGATTGCCCCACCGCCAATTAGGAGTGCCCTCTGACAATGAGGAGTGCCCCCTGACAATGAGGAGGGCCCCCCGTAAATGACGAATGCCCCGGGTCAATAAGCAGTGCCCCCTGTCAATGAAGAGTGCCCACGCCAATGAGTCGTGCCCCCTGTCAATGAGGAGAGAACCTGTCAATGATGAGTGCCCCCCATTAATGAGGAGTGCCACCCCTTCAATAAGGAGTGTCACCCCTCCCCGTCAATGAGGAGTGCCTCCTGACAATGAGAAGTGCCGCTGTCAATGAGGAGTGCCCCCTGTCAATGAGCAGTGCCCTTGTCAATGAGGAGTACCCCTGTCAATGAGGAGTGCCCCCTGTCAATGAGGAGTGCCCCCTGTCAATGAGGAGTGCCCGCTGTCAATGACCAGTGCCCCCGTCAATGAGGAGTGCCCCCTGTCAATGAGAAGTGCCCCCGGTCAATAAGGAATGCACACCCGCCCCCCGTCAATGAGGAGTGCCCCCTGTCAGTGAGGAGTGCCCCCTGTCAATGACGAGAGCCCCCTGTCAATGAGGAGTAAGTCTGTAAATGAGGAGTGCCCCACCGTCAATTAGGAGTGCCACCTGACAATGAGGAGTGCCCCCTGACAATGAGGAGTGCCTCCCGTCAATGAGGAGTGCCCCCGACAATGAGGAGTGCCCCTTTTCAATGGGTTTGCCCTGTCCATGAGGAGTGATCTCTGTCAATGAGGAGTGACCCCTGTCACTGATGAGTGCCCTGTGTCAATGATGAGAGCCTTCTGTCAATGAGGAGTCCCCACGCCAATGAGTAGTACCCCCTGTCAATGAGGAGTGCCCCCTGTCAATGAGCAGACCCCCCTGTCAATGAGCAGTGCCATTGTCAAAGAGGAGTACCCCTTGTCAATGTGGAGTGCCCCCTGCCAATGAGGAGAGCCCCCTTTCAATGAGAAGTCCCCGCTTTCAATGAGGAGTGCCCCCTGTCAATAAGGAGTGCCCCCTGTCAATGAGGAGTGCACCCTGTCAATGACCAGTGCCCCCGACAATGAGGAGTGCCCCCTGTCAATGACGAGAGCCCCCTGTCAATGAGGAGTAACTCTGTAAATGAGGAGTGCCCCACCGTCAATTAGGAGTGTCCCCTGTCAATGAGGAGTGCCCCCTGACAATGAGGAGTGCCCCCCGTCAATGAGGAGTGCCCTCGTCAATGGGGAGTGCCCCCTGTCAATAAGGATGCACATCCGCCCGTCAATGAGTAGCGCCCCCTGTTAATGAGAAGTGCCCGCTGTCAATGAGGAGTGCGCCCTGTCAATGAGGACTGCCCCCCCATCTCTGAAGAGTGCCCCCTGTCAATGAGGAGTGCCCTCGTCAATGAGGAGTGCCCCCCGTCAATAAGGATGCACATCCGCCCGTCAATGAGTAGCGCCCCCTGTTAATGAGAAGTGCCCGCTGTCAATGAGGAGTGCGCCCTGTCAATGAGGACTGCCCCCCCATCTCTGAAGAGTGCCCCCTGTCAATGAGGAGTGCCCCGTCAATAAGGAGTACTCCCACCGTCAATGAGGAGTGCCCCCTGCCAATGAAATGTGCCCGCTGTCAATGAGGCGTGCCCCCTGTTAATGAGGAGTGCCCCCTGTCAATGAGGAGTGCCCCCTGTCAATGAAGTGTGCCCCCTGCCAATGAGGAGTGACCCTGTCAACGATGAGTGTCCCCAGTCAATGATGAGTGCCCCGTGTCAATGAGAAGAGCCCCCTCTCAATTAGGACTGACCCTGTCAAATAGGAGGGACCCCTGTCAATTTGGAATGCCTGCCCCGTCAATGAGGATTGCCCCCTGTCAATGAGAAGTGCCCCCTGTCAATGAGGAGTGCCCCCTATCAATGAGGAGTGCCCCCTGTCAATGAGCAGACCCCCCTGTCAATGAGCAGTGCCATTGTCAATGAGGAGTACCCCTTGTCAATGAGGAGTGCACACTGTAAATGAGGAGTGCCCCCTTTCAATGAGAAGTCCCCGCTGTCAATGAGGAGTGCCCCCTTTCAATGAGGAGTGCCCCCTGTCAATGAGGAGTGCCCCCTGTCAATGACCAGTGCCCCCGTCAATGAGGAGTGCCCCCTGTCAATGACGAGAGCCCCCTGTAAATGAGGAGTAACTCTGTATATGAAGAGTGCCACACCGTCAATTAGGAGTGCCCCCTGACCTTGAGGAGTGCCCCCTGACAATGAGGAGTGCCCCCCGTCAATGAGGAGTAACTCTGTCATTGAGGATTGCCCCACCGTCAATGAGGAGTGCCCCCTGTCAATGACGAGAGCCCCCTGTCAATGAGGAGTAACTCTGTCAATGAGGATTGCCCCACCGCCAATTAGGAGTGCCCTCTGACAATGAGGAGTGCCCCCTGACAATGAGGAGGGCCCCCCGTAAATGACGAATGCCCCGGGTCAATAAGCAGTGCCCCCTGTCAATGAAGAGTGCCCACGCCAATGAGTCGTGCCCCCTGTCAATGAGGAGAGAACCTGTCAATGATGAGTGCCCCCCATTAATGAGGAGTGCCACCCCTTCAATAAGGAGTGTCACCCCTCCCCGTCAATGAGGAGTGCCTCCTGACAATGAGAAGTGCCGCTGTCAATGAGGAGTGCCCCCTGTCAATGAGCAGTGCCCTTGTCAATGAGGAGTACCCCTGTCAATGAGGAGTGCCCCCTGTCAATGAGGAGTGCCCCCTGTCAATGAGGAGTGCCCGCTGTCAATGACCAGTGCCCCCGTCAATGAGGAGTGCCCCCTGTCAATGAGAAGTGCCCCCGGTCAATAAGGAATGCACACCCGCCCCCCGTCAATGAGGAGTGCCCCCTGTCAGTGAGGAGTGCCCCCTGTCAATGACGAGAGCCCCCTGTCAATGAGGAGTAAGTCTGTAAATGAGGAGTGCCCCACCGTCAATTAGGAGTGCCACCTGACAATGAGGAGTGCCCCCTGACAATGAGGAGTGCCTCCCGTCAATGAGGAGTGCCCCCGACAATGAGGAGTGCCCCTTTTCAATGGGTTTGCCCTGTCCATGAGGAGTGATCTCTGTCAATGAGGAGTGACCCCTGTCACTGATGAGTGCCCTGTGTCAATGATGAGAGCCTTCTGTCAATGAGGAGTCCCCACGCCAATGAGTAGTACCCCCTGTCAATGAGGAGTGCCCCCTGTCAATGAGCAGACCCCCCTGTCAATGAGCAGTGCCATTGTCAAAGAGGAGTACCCCTTGTCAATGTGGAGTGCCCCCTGCCAATGAGGAGAGCCCCCTTTCAATGAGAAGTCCCCGCTTTCAATGAGGAGTGCCCCCTGTCAATAAGGAGTGCCCCCTGTCAATGAGGAGTGCACCCTGTCAATGACCAGTGCCCCCGACAATGAGGAGTGCCCCCTGTCAATGACGAGAGCCCCCTGTCAATGAGGAGTAACTCTGTAAATGAGGAGTGCCCCACCGTCAATTAGGAGTGTCCCCTGTCAATGAGGAGTGCCCCCTGACAATGAGGAGTGCCCCCCGTCAATGAGGAGTGCCCTCGTCAATGGGGAGTGCCCCCTGTCAATGACGAGAGCCCCCTGTCAATGAGGAGTAACTCTGTCAATGAGGATTGCCCCACCGTCAATTAGGAGTGCCCCCTGACAATGAGGAGTGCCCCCTGACAATGAGGAGGGCCCCCCGTCAATGACGAATGCCCCGGGTCAATAAGCAGTGCCCCCGGCAATGAAGAGTGCCCACGCCAATGTGGCGTGCCCCCTGTCAATGAGGGGAGCCCATGTCAATGATGAGTGCCCCCCGTTAATGAGGAGTGCCCCCCTTCAATAAGGAGTGTCCCCCCTCCCCGTCAATGAGGTGTGCCTCCTGTCAATGAGAAGTGCCCACTGTCAATGAGGCATTCCCCCCCCCGTCTATGAAAAGTGCCCCCTGTCAATGAGAAGTGCCGCTGTCAATGAGGAGTGCCCCGTGTCAATGAGCAGTGCCCTTATCAATGAGGACTCCCCCCTGTCAATGAGGAGTGTCCCCTGTCAATGAGGAGTGCCCCCTTTCAATGAGGATTCCCCGCTTTCAATGAGGAGTGCCCCCTGTCAATGAGGAGTGCCCCCGTCAATGAGGAGTGCCCGCTGTCAATGACCAGTGCCCCCGTCAATGAGGAGTGCCCCCTGTCAATGACGAGAGCCCCCTGTCAATGAGGAGTAACTCTGTAAATGAGGAGAGCCCCACCGTCAATTTGGAGTGCCCCCTGACTTTGAGGAGTGCCCCCTGACAATGAGGAGTGCCCCCGTCAATGAGGAGTGCCCCCGTCAATGTGGAGTGCCCCCTGTCAATGACGAGAGCCCCCTGTCAATGAGGAGTAACTCTGTCAATGAGGAGTGCCCCACAGTCAATTAGGAGTGCCCCCTGACATTGAGGAGTGCCCCCTGACAATGAGGAGTGCCCCCCGTCAATGACGAATGCCCCGGCTCAATAAGCAGTGCCCCCTGTCAATGACGAGTGCCCACGCCAATGAGGCGTGCCCCCTGTCAATGAGGAGAGCCCCTGTCAATGATGAGTGCCCCCCATTAATGAGGTGTGCCCCCCTTCAATAAGGAGTGTCCCCCGTCCCCGTCAATGAGATGTGCCTCCTGTCAATGAGAAGTGCCCACAATCAATGAGGCGTTCCCCCCCCCCGTCTATGAAGAGTGCCCCCTGTCAATGAGGAGTGCCTCCCGTCAAGAAGGATGCACCCACCCCCGTCAATGGGTAGCGCAGCCTGTTAATGAGAAGTGCCCGCTGTCAATAAGGAGTGCCCCCCCGTCTCTGAAGAGTGCCCCCTGTCAATGAGGAGTGCCCCCCGTCAATGAGAAGTGCCCGGTGTCAATGAGGAGTGCCCCGTGTCAATGAGCAGTGCCCTTATCAATGAGGACTCCCCCCTGTCAATGAGGAGTGTCCCCTGTCAATGAGGAGTGCCGCCTTTCAATGAGGATTCCCCGCTTTCAATGAGGAGTGCCCCCTGTCAATGAGGAGTGCCCCCGTCAATGAGGAGTGCCCGCTGTCAATGACGAGTGCCCCCGTCAATGAGGAGTGCCCCCTGTCAATGACGAGAGCCCCCTGTCAATGAGGAGTAACTCTGTAAATGAGGAGAGCCCCACCGTCAATTTGGAGTGCCCCCTGACTTTGAGGAGTGCCCCCTGACAATGAGGAGTGCCCCCGTCAATGAGGAGTGCCCCCGTCAATGTGGAGTGCCCCCTGTCAATGACGAGAGCCCCCTGTCAATGAGGAGTAACTCTGTCAATGAGGAGTGCCCCACATTCAATTAGGAGTGCCCCCTGACATTGAGGAGTGCCCCCTGACAATGAGGAGTGCCCCCCGTCAATGACGAATGCCCCGGCTCAATAAGCAGTGCCCCCTGTCAATGACGAGTGCCCACGCCAATGAGGCGTGCCCCCTGTCAATGAGGAGAGCCCCTGTCAATGATGAGTGCCCCCCATTAATGAGGTGTGCCCCCCTTCAATAAGGAGTGTCCCCCGTCCCCGTCAATGAGATGTGCCTCCTGTCAATGAGAAGTGCCCACAATCAATGAGGCGTTCCCCCCCCCGTCTATGAAGAGTGCCCCCTGTCAATGAGGAGTGCCTCCCGTCAAGAAGGATGCACCCACCCCCGTCAATGAGTAGCGCAGCCTGTTAATGAGAAGTGCCCGCTGTCAATAAGGAGTGCCCCCCCGTCTCTGAAGAGTGCCCCCTGTCAATGAGGAGTGCCCCCCGTCAATAAGGAGTGCCCCCCCTTCCGTCAATGAGGAGTGCCCCCTGTCAATGAGAAGTGCCCGGTGTCAATGAGGAGTGCCCCCTGTCAATCAGGAGGGCCCCCTGTAAATGCGGAGTGCCCCCTGACAATGAGGAGTGCCCGCTGACAATGCTGAGTGCCCTCTGTAAATGATTAGTGCCTTCTGTCAATGATGAGTGCCCCCCGTCAATGACGAATACTCCCGGTCAATGAGCAGTGCCCCCTGTCAATGAAGAGTGCCCACGCCAATGAGGAGTGCCCCCTGTCAATGAGGTGAGCCCCCTGTCAATGACGAGTGCCCCCCGTTAATGAGGAGTGCCCCACCCCGTCAACATGGTGGGAGCCCCCCCCCCGTCAATCAAGAGTGCCCCCTGTCAATGAGAAGTGCCCCCTGTCAATGAGGAGTGCCCCCTGTCAATCAGGAGGGCCCCCCAGTCTCTGAAGTGTACT
Organism: Mustelus asterias; assembly: GCF_964213995.1. Lineage (NCBI taxonomy): Eukaryota > Metazoa > Chordata > Chondrichthyes > Carcharhiniformes > Triakidae > Mustelus > Mustelus asterias. The sequence goes on from NW_027590440.1 coordinate 310,151, forward strand.
CCCTTTCAATGAGGAGTGCCCCCCGTCAATAAGGATGCACATCCGCCCGTCAATGAGTAGCGCCCCCTGTTAATGAGAAGTGCCCGCTGTCAATGAGGAGTGCGCCCTGTCAATGAGGACTGCCCCCCCCCCATCTCTGAAGAGTGCCCCCTGTCAATGAGGAGTGCCCCGTCAATAAGGAGTACTCCCACCGTCAATGAGGAGTGCCCCCTGCCAATGAAATGTGCCCGCTGTCAATGAGGCGTGCCCCCTGTTAATGAGGAGTGCCCCCTGTCAATGAGGAGTGCCCCCTGTCAATGAAGTGTGCCCCCTGCCAATGAGGAGTGACCCTGTCAATGATGAGTGTCCCCAGTCAATGATGAGTGCCCCGTGTCAATGAGAAGAGCCCCCTCTCAATTAGGACTGACCCTGTCAATTAGGAGGGACCCCTGTCAATTTGGAATGCCTGCCCCGTCAATGAGGATTGCCCCCTGTCAATGAGAAGTGCCCCCTGTCAATGAGGAGTGCCCCCTAACAATGAGGAGTGGCCCCTGTCAATGAGGAGTGCCCCCCGTCAAGAAGGATGCACAACGCCCCCCCCCCCCCCGTCAATGAGTTGTGCCCCCTGTTAATGATAAGTGCCCGCTGTCAATGAGGAGTGCCCCCTCTCAATCAGGAGTGCCCCCCGTCTCTGAAGAGTGCCCCCTATCAATGAGGAGTGCCCCCCGTCAATACGGAGTGCCCCCCCGTCAATGAGGAGTGCCTCCTGTGAGTGAGAAGTGACCGCTGTCAATGAGGAGAGCCCCCGGTCAATGAGGAGTGTCCCCCTTCAATAAGGAGTGCCCCCTGTCAATGAGAAGTGCCCGCTGTCAATGAGGAGTGCCCCCTGCCAATGATGAGTGCCCCCCGTCAATGAGAAGTGACCCCCCCGTCAATAAGGGGTGAACCACCCCGTCAAAGTGGAGTGCCACCTGTCAATGAGAAGGGCCCCCTGTCAATGTGGAGTGCCCCCCCCGTCTCTGAAGAGTGCCCCCTGTCAATGAGGAGTGCACCCCGTCAATAAGGATTTCTCCTTCGACGGTCAATGAGTAGTCCCCCTGTTAACGAGAAGTGCCCGCTGTCAATGAGGAATGTCCCCTGTCAATGAGGAATTCCCCCCCCCCCCCCCCCCGTCTCTGAAGTGTGACCCCGGTCAATGAGGAGTGACCCCGTAAATAAGGAGTGCCCCACGCCGTCAATGATGATTGCCCCCTGTCAATGAGGAGTGCCCCCTGTCTATAAGGAGTGCCCCCTGTCAATGAGGAGTGCCCACTGTCAATGAGGAGTGCCCCCTGTCAATGGGTTTCGCCCCCTGTCAATGCGGAGTGCCCCCTGACAATGAGGAGAGCGCGCTGTCAACTATGAGTGCCCCCGTCAATGTGGACTACTCCCTGTCAATGAGGGGTGTCCCCTGTCAACGAGGAGTGCCCGCTGTCAATGACCAGTGCCCCCGTCAATGAGGAGTGCCCCCTGTCAATGACGAGAACCCCCTGTCAATGAGGAGTAACTCTGTAAATGAGGAGTGCCCCACCGTCAATTAGGAGTGCCCCCTGACCTTGAGGAGTGCCCCCTGACAATGAGGAGTGCCTCACCGTCAATTAGGAGTGCCCCCTGACCTTGAGGAGTGCCCCCTGTCAATGAGGAGTGCCCCCTGTCAATGAGGAGTGCCCGCTGTCAATGATCAGTGCCCCCGTCAATGAGGAGTCCCCCCTGTCAATGACGAGAGCCCCCTGTCAATGAGGAGTAACTCTGTAAATGCGGAGTGCCCCACCGTCAATTAGGAGTGCCCCCTGACAATGAGGAGTGCCCCCTGACAATGAGGAGTGCCCCCCCATCTCTGAAGAGTGCCCCCTGTCAATGAGGAATGCCCCGTCAATAAGGAGTACCCCCACGGTCAATGAGGAGTGCCCCCTGCCAATGAAATGTGCCCGCTGTCAATGAGGCGTGCCCCCTGTCAATGAGGAGTGCCCCCTGTCAATGAGGAGTGCTCCCTGTCAATGAAGTGTGCCCCCTGCCAATGAGGAGTGACGCTGTCAATGATGAGTGTCCCCAGTCAATGATGAGTGCTGCGAGTCAATGGGAAGAGCCCCCTCTCAATTTGGACTGACCCTGTCAATTAGGAGGGACTCCTGTCAATTTGGAATGCCTGCCCCGTCAATGAGGATTGCCCCCTGTCAATGAGAAGTGCCCCCTGTCAATGAGGAGTGCCCCCTATCAATGAGGAGTGGCACCTGTCAATGAGGAGAGCCCCCCGTCAAGAAGGATGCACAACGCCCCCCTCCGTCAATGAGTCGTGCCCCCTGTTAATGAGAAGTGCCCGCTGTCAATGAGGAGAGCCCCCGTCTCTGAAGTGTGCCCCCTGTCAATGAGGAGTGCCCCCCGTCAATAAGGAGTGCCCCCCCCCCGTCAATGAGGAGTGCCTCCTGTCAGTGAGAAGAGCCCGCTGTCAATGAGGAGAGCCCCCGGTCAATGAGGAGTGTCCCCCTTCAATGAGGAGTGCCCCCTGTCAATGAGAAGTGCCCGCTGTCAATGAGGAGTGCCCCCCGTCAATGATGAGTGCCCCCCGTCAATGAGGAGTGACCCCCCGTCAATAAGGGGTGAACCACCCCGTCAAAGAGGAGTGCCACCTGTCAATGAGAAGGGCCCCCTGTCAATGTGGAGTGCCCCCCCCCGTCTCTGAAGAGTGCCCCCTGTCAATGAGGAGTGCACCCCGTCAATAAGGATTTCCCCCTCGACGGTCAATGAGTCTTCCCCCTGTTAACGAGAAGTGCCCGCTTTCAATGAGGAATGCCCCCTGTCAATGAGGAATCCCCCCCCCCCCGTCTCTGAAGTGTGACCCCGGTCAATGAGGAGTGACCCCGTCAATAAGGAGTGCCCCACGCCGTCAATGAGGAGTGCCCCCTGTCAATGAGGAGTGCCCCCTGTCGAAAAGGAGTGCCCCCTGTCAATGAGGAGTGCCCACTGTCAATGCGGAGTGCCCCCTGTCAATGGGTTTCGCCCCGTGTCAATGCGGATTGCCTCCTGACAATGAGGAGTGCGCGCTGTCAACTATGAGTGCCCCCGTCAATGTGGACTGCCCCCTGTCAATGTCCGGTGTCCCCTGTCAACGAGGAGTGCCCGCTGTCAATGTCCAGTGCCCCCGTCAATGAGGAGTGCCCCCTGTCAATGACGAGAGCCCCCTGTCAATGAGGAGTAACTCTGTAAATGCGGAGTGCCCCACCGTCAATTAGGAGTGCCCCCTGACAATGAGGAGTGCCCCCTGACAATGAGGAGTGCCCCCCCATCTCTGAAGAGTGCCCCCTGTCAATGAGGAATGCCCCGTCAATAAGGAGTACCCCCACGGTCAATGAGGAGTGCCCCCTGCCAATGAAATGTGCCCGCTGTCAATGAGGCGTGCCCCCTGTCAATGAGGAGTGCCCCCTGTCAATGAGGAGTGCTCCCTGTCAATGAAGTGTGCCCCCTGCCAATGAGGAGTGACGCTGTCAATGATGAGTGTCCCCAGTCAATGATGAGTGCTGCGAGTCAATGAGAAGAGCCCCCTCTCAATTTGGACTGACCCTGTCAATTAGGAGGGACTCCTGTCAATTTGGAATGCCTGCCCCGTCAATGAGGATTGCCCCCTGTCAATGAGAAGTGCCCCCTGTCAATGAGGAGTGCCCCCTATCAATGAGGAGTGGCACCTGTCAATGAGGAGTGCCCCCCGTCAAGAAGGATGCACAACGCCCCCCTCCGTCAATGAGTCGTGCCCCCTGTTAATGAGAAGTGCCCGCTGTCAATGAGGAGAGCCCCCGTCTCTGAAGTGTGCCCCCTGTCAATGAGGAGTGCCCCCCGTCAATAAGGAGTGCCCCCCCCCCGTCAATGAGGAGTGCCTCCTGTCAGTGAGAAGAGCCCGCTGTCAATGAGGAGAGCCCCCGGTCAATGAGGAGTGTCCCCCTTCAATGAGGAGTGCCCCCTGTCAATGAGAAGTGCCCGCTGTCAATGAGGAGTGCCCCCCGTCAATGATGAGTGCCCCCCGTCAATGAGGAGTGACCCCCCCGTCAATAAGGGGTGAACCACCCCGTCAAAGAGGAGTGCCACCTGTCAATGAGAAGGGCCCCCTGTCAATGTGGAGTGCCCCCCCCCGTCTCTGAAGAGTGCCCCCTGTCAATGAGGAGTGCACCCCGTCAATAAGGATTTCCCCCTCGACGGTCAATGAGTCGTCCCCCTGTTAACGAGAAGTGCCCGCTTTCAATGAGGAATGCCCCCTGTCAATGAGGAATCCCCCCCCCCCCCCGTCACTGAAGTGTGACCCCGGTCAATGAGGAGTGACCCCGTCAATAAGGAGTGCCCCACGCCGTCAATGAGGAGTGCCCCCTGTCAATGAGGAGTGCCCCCTGTCGAAAAGGAGTGCCCCCTGTCAATGAGGAGTGCCCACTGTCAATGCGGAGTGCCCCCTGTCAATGGGTTTCGCCCCGTGTCAATGCGGATTGCCTCCTGACAATGAGGAGTGCGCGCTGTCAACTATGAGTGCCCCCGTCAATGTGGACTGCCCCCTGTCAATGTCCGGTGTCCCCTGTCAACGAGGAGTGCCCGCTGTCAATGTCCAGTGCCCCCGTCAATGAGGAGTGCCCCCTGTCAATGACGAGAGCCCCCTGTCAATGAGGAGTAACTCTGTAAATGAGGAATGCCCCACCGTCAATTGGGAGTGCCCCCTGACTTTGAGGAGTGCCCCCTGACAATGAGGAGTGCCCCCCGTCAATGAGGAGTGCCCCAGTCAATGAGGAGTGCCCCCTGTCAATGAGGAGTGCCCCCTGTCAATGAGGAGTGCCCGCTGTCAATGACCAGTGCCCCCGTCAACGAGGAGTGCCCCCTGTCAATGACGAGAGCCCCCTGTCAATGAGGAGTAACTCTGTCAATGAGGAGTGCCCCACCGTCAATTAGGAGTGCCCCCTGACATTGAGGAGTGCCCCCTGACAATGAGGAGTGCCCCCCGTCAATGACGAATGCCCCGGGTCAATAAGCAGTGCCCCCTGTCAAAGAAGAGTGCCCACGCCAATGAGGCGTGCCCCCTGTCAATGAGGAGAGCCCCTGTCAATGATGAGTGCCCCCATTAATGAGGTGTGCCCCCCTTCAATAAGGAGTGTCCCCCCTCCCCGTCAATGAGATGTGCTTCCTGTCAATGAGAATTCCCCACAATCAATGAGGCGTTCCCCCCCCGTCTGTGAAGAGTGCCCCCTGTCAATGAGGACTGCCTCCCGTCAATAAGGATGCACCCACCCGTCAATGAGTAGCGCCCCCTGTTAATGAGAAGTGCCCGCTGTCAATAAGGAGTGCCCCCCCCGTCTCTGAAGAGTGCCCCCTGTCAATGAGGAGTGCCCCCCGTCAATAAGGAGTGTCCCTCCTCCCCGTCAATGAGATGTGCCCGCTGTCAATGAGGAGTGCCCCCTGTCAATGAGGAGGGCCCCCTGTCAATGCGGAGTGCCCCCTGACAATGAGGAGTGCCCGCTGACAATGAGGAGTGGCCTCTGTCAATGAGGAGTGCCTTCTGTCAATGATGAGTGCCCCCCGTCAATGATGAATGCTCCCGGTCAATGAGCAGTGCCCCCTGTCAATGAAGAGTGCCCACGCCAATGAGGAGTGCCCCCTGTCAATGAGGTGAGCCCCCTGTCAATGACGAGTGCCCCCCGTTAATGAGGAGTGCCCCACCCCGTCAACAAGGTGTGACCCCCCCCCCGTCAATGAAGAGTGCCCCCTGTCAATGAGAAGTGCCCCCTGTCAATGAAGAGTGCCCCCTGTCAATGAGAAGTGCCCCTGTCAATGTGGAGTGCCCCCTGTCAATCAGGAGGGCCCCCAGTCTCTGAAGTGTACTCCCTTTCAATGAGGAGTGCCCCCCGTCAATAAGGATGCACAGCCGCCCGTCAATGAGTAGCGCCTCCTGTTAATGAGAAGTGCCCGCTGTCAATGAGGAGTGCGCCCTGCCAATGAGGAGTGCCCCCCATCTCTGAAGAGTGCCCCCTGTCAATGAGGTGTGCCCCGTCAATAAGGAGTACCCCCACCGTCAATGAGGAGTGCCCCCTGCCAATGAAATGTGCCCGCTGTCAATGAGGCGTGCCCCCTGTCAATGAGGAGTGTCCCCTGTCAATGAGGAGTGCTCCCTGTCAATGAAGTGTGCCCCCTGCCAATGAGGAGTGACCCTGTCAATGATGAGTGTCCCCAGTCAATGCTGAGTGCTCCGTGTCAATGAGAAGAGCCCCCTCTCAATTAAGACTGACCCTGTCAATTTGGAGGGACTCCTGTCAATTTGGAATGCCTGCCCCGTCAATGAGGATTGCCCCCTGTCAATGAGAAGTGCCCCCTGTCAATGAGGAGTGCCCCCTATCAATGAGGAGTGGCCCCTGTCAATGAGGAGTGCCCCCCGTCAAGAAGGATGCACAACGCCCCCCTCCGTCAATGAGTCGTGCCCCCTGTTAATGAAAAGTGCCCGCTGTCAATGAGGAGAGCCCCCCGTCTCTGAAGAGTGCCCCCTGTCAATGAGGAGTGCCCCCCGTCAATAAGGAGTGCCCCCCCGTCAATGAGGAGTGCCTCCTGTCAGTGAGAAGAGCCCGCTGTCAATGAGGAGAGCCCCCGGTCAATGAGGAGTGTCCCCCTTCAATGAGGAGTGCCCCCTGTCAATGAGAAGTGCCCGCTGTCAATGAGGAGTGCCCCCCGTCAATGATGAGTGCCCCCCGTCAATGAGGAGTGACCCCCCCGTCAATAAGGGGTGAACCACCCCGTCAAAGAGGAGTGCCACCTGTCAATGAGAAGGGCCCCCTGTCAATGTGGAGTGCCCCCCCCCCCCCCGTCTCTGAAGAGTGCCCCCTGTCAATGAGGAGTGCACCCCGTCAATAATGATTTCCCCCTCGACGGTCAATGAGTCGTCCCCTGTTAACGAGAAGTGCCCGCTTTCAATGAGGAATGGCCCCTGCAAATGAGGAATCCCCCACCCCCCCCCCCCCGTCTCTGAAGTGTGCCCCCGGTCAATGAGGAGTGACCCCGTCAATAAGGAGTGCCCCACGCCGTCAATGAGGAGTGCCCCCTGTCAATGAGGAGTGCCCCCTGTCGAAAAGGAGTGCCCCCTGTCAATGAGGAGTGCCCACTGTCAATGAGGAGTGCCCCCTGTCAATGGGTTTCGCCCCGTGTCAATGCGGAGTGCCTCCTGACAATGAGGAGTGCGCGCTGTCAACTATGAGTGCCCCCGTCAATGTGGACTGCCCCCTGTCAATGTGGGGTGTCCCCTGTCAACGAGGAGTGCCCGCTGTCAATGTCCAGTGCCCCCGTCAATGAGGAGTGCCCCCTGTCAATGACGAGAGCCCCCTGTCAATGAGGAGTAACTCTGTAAATGAGGAGTGCCCCACCGTCAATTAGGAGTGCACCCTGACCTTGAGGAGTGCCCCCTGACAATGAGGAGTGCCCCCCGTCAATGAGGAGTGCCCCAGTCAATGAGGAGTGCCCCCTGTCAATGAGGAGTGCCCCCTGTCAATGAGGAGTGCCCGCTGTCAATGACCAGCGTCCCCGTCAACGAGGAGTGCCCCCTGTCAATGACGAGAGCCCCCTGTCAATGAGGAGTAACTCTGTAAATGCGGAGTGCCCCACCGTCAATTAGGAGTGCCCCCTGACAATGAGGAGTGCCCCCTGACAATGAGGAGGGCCCCCCGTCAATGACGATTGCCCCGGGTCAATAAGCAGTGCCCCCTGTCAATGAAGACTGCCCACGCCAATGAGGCGTGCCCACTGTCAATGAGGAGAGCCCATGTCAATGATGAGTGCCCCCCATTAATGAGGAGTGCCCCCCTTCAATAAGGAGTGTCCCCCCTCCCCGTCAATGAGTTGTGCCTCCTGTCAATGAGAAGTGCCCAATGTCAATGAGGCGTTCCCCCCCGTCTATGAAGAGTGCCCCCTGTCAATGAGAAGTGCCGCTGTCAATGAGGAGTGCCCCCTGTCAATGAGCAGTGCCCTTGTCAATGAGGAGTACCCCCTGTCAATGAGGAGTGCCCCCTGTCAATGAGGAGTGCCCCCTTTCAATGAGGAGTCCCCGCTTTCACTTAGGAGTGCCCCCTGTCAATGAGGAGTGCCCCCGTCAATGAGGATTGCCCGATGTCAATGACCAGTGCCCCCGTCAATGACGAGTGCCCCCTGTCAATGAGGAGTAAATCTGTAAATGAGGAGTGCCCCACCGTCAATTAGGAGTGCCCCCTGACCTTGAGGAGTGCTCCCTGACAATGAGGAGTGCCCCCCGTCAATGAGGAGTGCCCCCGTCAATGAGGAGTGCCCACTGTCAATGACGAGAGCCCCCTGTCAATGAGGAGTAACTCTGTCAATGAGGAGTGCCCCACCGTCAATTAGGAGTGCCCCCTGACATTGAGGAGTGCCCCCTGACAATGAGGAGTGCCCCCCGTCAATGACGAATGCCCCGGGTCAATAAGCAGTGACCCCTGTCAAAGAAGAGTGCCCACGCCAATGAGGCGTGCCCCCTGTCAATGAGGAGAGCCCCTGTCAATGACCAGCGCCCCCCATTAATGAGGTGTGCCCCACTTCAATAAGGAGTGTCCCCCTTCCCCGTCAATGAGATGTGCTTCCTGTCAATGAGAATTCCCCACAATCAATGAGGCGTTCCCCCCCCGTCTATGAAGAGTGCCCCCTGTCAATGAGGACTGCCTCCCGTCAATAAGGATGCACCCACCCGTCAATGAGTAGCGCCCCCTGTTAATGAGAAGTGCCCGCTGTCAATAAGGAGTGCCCCCCTGTCTCTGAAGAGTGCCCCCTGTCAATGAGGAGTGCCCCCGTCAATAAGGAGTGCCCCCCCTTCCGTCAATGAGGAGTGCCCCCTGTCAATGAGAAGTGCCCGCTGTCAATGAGGAGTGCTCCCTGTCAATGAGGAGGGGCCCCTGTAAATGCGGAGTGCCCCTGACAATGAGGAGTGCCCGCTGACAATGAGGAGTGGCCTCTGTCCATGAGGAGTGACCCCTGACAATGATGAGTGCCCTCTGTAAATGATGAGTGCCTTCTGTCAATGATGAGTGCCGCCCGTCAATGACGAATGCTCCCGGTCAATGAGCAGTGCCCCCTGTCAATGAAGAGTGCCCACGCCAACGAGGAGTGCCCCCTGTCAATGAGGTGAGCCCCCTGTCAATGACGAGTGCCCCCCGTTAATGAGGAGTGCCCCACCCCGTCAACAAGGTGTGACCACCCCCCCCGTCAATGAAGAGTGCCCCCTGTCAATGAGAAGTGCCCCCTGTCAATGAGGAGTGCCCCCTGTCAATCAGGAGGGCCCCCAGTCTCTGAAGTCTACTCCCTTTCAATGAGGAGTGCCCCCCGTCAATAAGGATGCACAGCCTCCCGTCAATGAGTAGCGCCTCCTGTTAATGAGAAGTGCCCGCTGTCAATGAGGAGTGCGCACTGTCAATGAGGAGTGCCCCCCCATCTCTGAAGAGTGCCCCCTTTCAATGAGGAGTGCCCCGTCAATAAGGAGTACCCCCACCGTCAATGAGGAGTGCCCCCCCCATCTCTGAAGAGTGCTCCCTGTCAATGAAGTGTGCCCCCTGCCAATGAGGAGTGACCCTGTCAATGATGAGTGTCCCCAGTCAATGATGAGTGCCCCGTGTCAATGAGAAGAGCCCCCTCTCAATTAGGACTGACCCTGTCAATTAGGAGGGACCCCTGTCAATTTGGAATGCCTGCCCCGTCAATGAGGATTGCCCCCTGTCAATGAGAAGTGCCCCCTGTCAATGAGGAGTGCCCCCTATCAATGAGGAGTGGCCCCTGTCAATGAGGAGTGCCCCCCGTCAAGAAGGATGCACAACGCCCCCCCCCCCGTCAATGAGTAGTGCCCCCTGTTAATGAGAAGTGCCCGGTGTCAATGAGGAGAGCCTCCCGTCTCTGAAGAGTGCCCCCTGTCAATGAGGAGTGCACCCCGTCAATAAGGAGTGCCCCCCCTTCAATGAGGAGTGCCCCCTGTCAATGAGAAGTGCCCGCTGTCAATGAGGAGTACCCCCTGTCAATGATGAGTGCCCCCCGTCAATGAGGAGTGACGCCCTGTCAATAAGGGTGAACCACCCCGTCAAAGAGGAGTGCCACCTGTCAATGAGAAGGGCCCCCTGTCAATGTGGAGTGCCCCCCCGTCTCTGAAGAGTGCCCCCTATCAATGAGGAGTGCAACGCCTTAAATAAGGAATTCCCCCTCTACGGTCATTGAGTCGTCCCCCTGTTAACGAGAAGTTGCCGCTTCCAATGAGGAATGCCCCCTGTCAATGAGCAATCCCCCAACCCCCCCCCCCCCACCCCCCCCGCGTCTCTGAAGTGTGACCCCGGTCAATGAGGAGTGAACCCGTCAATAAGGAGTGCCCCACGCCGTCAATGAGGAGTGCCCCCTGTCAATGAGGGGTGTCCCCTGTCAACGAGGAGTGCCCGCGGTCAATGAGGAGTGCCCGCTGTCAATGTGGAGTGCCCTCTGTCAATGAGGAGTGCCCCCTGTCAATGAGGAGTGCCCCCTGTCAATGAGGAGTGCCCCCTGTCAATGGGGAGTGCCCCCTGTCAATGATGAGTGGCCCCCGTCAATGCGGAGTGCCCACCACCCCCCCCCCCGTCAATAAGGGTGAACCACCCCGTCAAAGAGGAGTGCCTCCTGTCAATGAGAATGGCCCCCTGTCAATGTGGAGTGCCCCCTGTCAATGAGGAGTTCCCCCGTCATTGAGGACTGCCCCCTGTCAATGAGAAGTGCCCCCGGTCAATAAGGAATGCACACCCCCAGTCAATGAGGGGTGCCCCCTGTCAATGAGAAGTGCCCGCTGTCAATGAGCAGTCCTCCCCGTCAATGAGGAGTGCCCATTGTCAATGAGGAGTGCCCCCTGTCAATAAGAGAGCCCCCTGTCAATGAGGAGTGCCCCCTGTCAATGAGGAGTGCCCGCTGTCAACTAGGAGTGCCCTCTGTCAATGAGGAGTGCCCCCGTCAATGAGGAGTGCCCCCTGTCAATGAGGAGAGCCCCCTGTCAATGAGCAGTAACTCTGAAAATGAGGAGTGCCCCACCGTCAATGAGGAGTGACCGCTGTAAATGAGGAGTACCCCCCATCATTGAGCAGTGCCGCCCGTCAATGACGAATGACCCCTTTCAATGAGGAGTGTCCCCTGTCAATGACGAGCGCCCCCCACATATATTAAGTGTGCCCCCTGTCAAAGAGGAGTGCCCCCGGTCAATTATGAGTGTCCCCAGCCAATGATGAGTGTCCCCGTCAATGTGAAGAGAACCGTCTCAATTAGGAGTGACCCTGTCAATTAGGAGGGACCCCTGTCAATGAGGAGTGTCTCCTGTCAATGTGGTATTCCCCCTGTCAATTAGGAGTGCCCCCTGTCAATGTGAAGAGCCCGCTGTAAATGCAGAGTTACCCCTGACAATGGGGAGAGCCCCCTGACAATGAGGAGTGACCTCTGTCAATGAGGAGTGATCCCTTTCAATGATGAGCGCTCTCTGTAAATGATGAGAGCCTTCTGTCAATGAGGAGTGCCCCCCGTCAATGACGAATGCCCCGGGTCAAAAAGCAGTGCCCCCTGTCAATGAAGAGTGCCCACGCCAATGAGGCGTGCCCCCTGTCAATGTGGAGAGCCCTCTGTCAATGATGAGTTCTCCCCATTAATGAGGAGTGCCCCCCCTTCAATAAGGAGTGTCCCCCCTCCCGGTCAATGAGGAGTGCCTCCTGTCAATGAGACGTGCCCACTGTCAATGAGGCGTTCCACCCCGTCTATGAAGAGTGCCCCCTGTCAATGAGGAGTGCCTCCCGTCAATAAGGATGCAACCCCCCGTCAATGAGTAGCGCCCCCTGTTAATGATAAGTGCCCGCTGTCAATGAGGAGTGCCCCCTGTCAATAAGGAGTGCCCCCACCCCGTGTCTGAAGAGTGCCCCCTGTCAATGAGGAGTGTCCCCCGTCAATAAGGAGTGCCCCCCCCAGCGTCAATGAGGAGTGCCCCCTGTCAATGAGAAGTGCCCGCTGTCAATGAGGAGTGCCCCCTGTCAATGAGGAGGGCCCCCTGTAAATTCGGAGTGCCCCCTGACAATGAGGAGTGCCCGCTGACAATGAGGAGTGGCCTCTGTCAATGAGGAGTGACCCCTGTCAATGATGAGTGCCCTCTGTAAATGATGATTGCCTTCTGTCAAAGAGGAGGGCCCCCCGTCAATGACGAATGCCCCCGTTCAATGAGCAGTACCCCCTGTCAATGAAGAGTGCCCACGGCAATGAGGAGTGCCCCCTGTCAATGAGGCGAGCCCCCTGTCAATGACGAGTGCCCCCCGTTAATGAGGCGTGCCCCACCCCGTCAATAAGGTGTGACCCCCCCCCCCCCGTCAATGAAGAGTGCCCACGGCAATGAGGAGTGCCCCCTGTCAATGAGGCGAGCCCCCTGTCAATGACGAGTGCCCGCCGTTAATGAGGAGTGCCCCACCACGTCAATAAGGTGTGACCCCCCCCCCACCCCGTCAATGAAGAGTTGCCCCTGTCAATGAGAAGTGTCCCCTGTCAATGAGGAGTGACCCCTGTCAATCAGGAGGGGTCCCCCGTCTCTGAAGAGTGCTCCCTGTTAATGAGGAGCGTCCCCCGTCAATAAGGATGCACAACCGCCCGTCAATGAGTAGTGCCCCCTGTGAATGAGAAGTGCCCGCTGTCAATGAGGAATTCCCCCTGTCAAAGAGGAATGCCCCACCCCCCCGTCTCTGAAGTGTGACCCCGGTCAATGAGGAGTGACCCCGTCAATAAGGAGTGCCCTACGCCGTCAATGAGGAGTGCCCCCTGTCAATGAGGAGTGCCCCCTGTCAATAAGGAATGCCCCCTGTCAATGAGGAGTGCCCGCTGTCAATGAGGAGTGCCCCCTGTCAATGGGTTTCGCCCCCTGTCAATGCGGAGTGCCCCCTGACAATGAGGAGTGCGCGCTGTCAACTATGAGTGGCCCCGTAAATGTGGACTGCCCCCTGTCAATGAGGGGTGTCCCCGGTCAACGAGGAGTGCCCGCTGTCAATGAGGAATGACCGCTGTCAATGTGGAGAGCCCTCTGTCAATGAGGAGTGCCCCCTGTCAATGAGGAGTGCCCCCTGTCAATGAGGAGTGCCCCCTGTCAATGAGGAGTACCCCCTTTCAATGAGGAGTGCCCCCTGTCAATGAGGAGTGCCCGCTGTCAACTAGGAGTGCCCTCTGTCAATGAGGAATGCCCCCATCAATGAGGAGTGCCCCCTGTCAATGAGGAGTAACTCTGTAAATGAGGAGTGCCCCACCGTCAATGAGGAGTGACCGCTGTAAATGAGGAGTACCCCCCATCATTGAGCAGTGCCGCCCGTCAATGACGAATGACCCCTGTCAATGAGGAGTGTCCCCTGTCAATGACGAGCGCCCCCCATCTATTAAGTGTGCCCCCTGTCAAAGAGGAGTGTCCCCAGTCAATTATGAGTGTCCCCAGTCAATGATGAGTGTCCCCTGTCAATGAGAAGAGAACCCTCTCAATTGGGAGTGACCCTGTCAATTAGGAGGGACCCCAATCAATGAGGAGTGTCTCCTGTCAATGTGGAATTCCCCCTGTTAATTAGGAGTGCCCCCTGTCAATGAGGAGAAACTCTGTAAATGAGGAGTGCCCCACCGTCAATGAGGAGTGACCGCTGTAAATGAGGAGTACCCCCTATAATTGAGCAGTGCCGCCCGTCAATGACGAATGACCCCTGTCAATGAGGAGTGTCCCCTGTCAATGACGAGCGCCCCCCATCTATTAAGTGTGGCCCCTGTCAAAGAGGAGTGTCCCCTGTCAATTATGAGTGTCCCCAGTCAATGATGAGTGTCCCCTGTCAATGAGAAGAGAACCCTCTCAATTTGGAGTGACCCTGTCAATTAGGAGGGACCCCTATCAATGAGGAGTGTCTCCTGTCAATGTGGAATTCCCCCTGTCAATTAAGAGTGCCCCCTGTCAATGAGGAGAGCCCCCTGTAAATGCAGAGTTACCCCTGACAATGGGGGGAGCTCCCTGACAATGAGGAGTATCCTCTGTCTATGAGGAGTGACCCCTTTCAATGATGAGCGCTCTCTGTAAATGATGAGTGCATTCTGTCAATGAGGAGTGCCCCCCGTCAATGACGAATGCCCCGGGTCAATAAGCAGTGCCCCCTGTCAATGAAGAGTGCCCACGCCAATGAGGCGTGCCCCCTGTCAATGTGGAGAGCCCCCTGTCAATGATGAGTGCCCCTCATTAATGAGGAGCCCCCCCCCCCTTCAATAAGGAGTGTCCCCACTCCCGGTCAATGAGGAGTGCCTCCTGTCAATGAGACGTTCCCACTGTCAATGAGGCGTTCCCCCCCGTCTATGAAGAGTGCCCCCTGTCATTAAGGAGTGCCTCCCGTCAATAAGGATGCAACCCCCCGTCAATGAGTAGCGCCCCCTGTGAATGAGAAGTGCCCGCTGTCAATGAGGAGTATCCCCCGTCAATAAGGAGTGCCCTCCCAGCGTCAATGAGGAGTGCCCCCTGTCAATGAGAAGTGCCCTCTGTCAATGAGGAGTGCCCCCTGTCAATGAGGAGGGCCCCCTGTAAATGCGGAGTGCTCCCTGACAATGAGGAGTGCCCGCTGACAATGAGGAGGGGCCTCTGTCAATGAGGAGTGCCCCTTCTCAATGGGTTTCGACCCCTGTCAATGCGGAGTGCCCCCTGAAAATGAGGAGTGCGCGCTGTCAACTATGAGTGTCCCCGTCAATGTGGACTGCCCCCTGTCAATGAGGAGTGCCCGCTGTCAATGAGGAGTGCCCGCTGTCAATGAGGAGTGCCCTCTGTCAATGAGGAGTGCCCCCTGTCAATGAGGAGTGCCCCCTGTCAATGAGGAGTGCCCCCTGTCAATGAGGAGTACCCCTCTCAATGAGGAGTGCCCCCTGTCAATGAGGAGTGCCCGCTGTCAACTAGGAGTGCCCTCTGTCAATGAGGAGTGCCCCCGTCAATGAGGAGTGCCCCCTGTCAATGAGGAGATCCCCCTGTCAATGAGGAGTAACTCTGGAAATGAGGAGTGCCCAACCGTCAATGAGGAGTGACCGCTGTAAATTAGGAGTCCCCCCCATCATTGAGCAGTGCCCCCCGTCAATGACGAATGATCCCTGTCAATGAGGAGCGTCCGCTGTCAATGACGAGCGCCCCCCCGTCTATATAGTGTACCCCTTGTCAATGAGGAGTGCCCCCTGTCAATGAGAAGTGCCCGCTGTCAATGAGGAGCGCCCCCTGTCAATGAGGAGTGTCCCCCTTCAATGAGGAGTGCCCCCTGTCAATGAGAAGTGCCCGCTGTCAATGAGGAGTGCCCCCTGTCAATGATGAGCGCCCCCCGTCAATGCGGAGTGCCCACACCCCCCGTCAATAAGGGGTGAACCACCCCGTCAAAGAGGAGTGCCTCCTGTCAATGAGAAGTGCCCGCTGTCAATGTGGAGTGCCCCCTGTCAATGAGGGGTGCCCCCCCCCCGTCTCTGAAGAGTGCCCCCTGTCAATGAGGAGTGCACCCCGTCAATAAGGAGTGCCCCCCTCCGGTCAATGAGTAGTCCCCCTGTTAAAGAGAAGTGCCCGCTGTCAATGAGGAGTGTCCCCTGTCAATGAGGAGTGCCTGCTGTCAATGAGGAGTGCCCCCTGTCAATCAGAAGTGCCCCCTGTCAATCAGGAGGGCCCCCTGTAAATGCGGAGGGCCCCCTGACAATGAGGAGTGCAAACTGATAATGAGGAGTGATCTCTGTCAATGAGGAGTGACCCCTGTCACTGATGAGTGCCCTCTGTTAATGATGAGAGCCTCCTGTCAATGAGGAGTGCCCACGCCAATGAGGAGTACCCCCTGTCAATGAGGAGTGCCCCCTTTCAATGAGGAGACCAACCTGTCAATGAGGAGTACCCCCTGTCAATGAGGAGTGCGCCCTATCAATGGGAAGTGCCCCCGGTCAATAAGGAATGCACACCCCCCCCGTCAATGAGGAGTGCCCGCTGTCAATGAGGAGAGCCCCCTGTGATTGAGCAGTCCCCTTGTCAAAGAGGAGTACCCCCTGTCAATGAGGAGTGCACCCTGTCAATGAGGAGTGCCCCCTTTCAATGAGGAGTGCCCGTTGTCAATGAGGAGTGCCCCCTGTCAATGAGGAGTGCCCCCTGTCAATGAGGAATGCCCCCTGTCAATGAGGAATGCACCCCCCCCGTCTCTGAAGTGTGACCCCGGTCAATGAGGAGTGACCCCGTCAATAAGGAGTGCCCCACGCCGTCAATGAGGAGTGCCCCCTTTCAATGAGGAGTGCCCCCTGTCAATATGGAGTGCCCCCTGTCAATGAGGAGTGCCCCCTGTCAATGAGGAGTGCCCCCTGTCAATGGGTTTCGCCCCCTGTCAATGCGGAGTGCCCCCTGACAATGAGGAGTGCGCGCTGTCAACTATGAGTGCCCCCGTCAATGTGGACTGCCCCCTGTCAATGAGGGGTGTCCCCTGTCAACGAGGAGTGCCCTCTTTCAATGAGGAATGCCCGCTGTCAATGAGGAGAGCCCTCTGTCAATGAGGAGTGCCCCCTGTCAATGAAGAGTGCCCACGCCAATGAGGCGTCCCCCCGGTCAATGTGGAGAGCCCCCTGTCAATGATGAGTGCCCCCCATTAATGTGGAGTGCCCCCCCTTCAATCAGGAGTGTCCCCCCTCCCGGTCAATGAGGAGTGCCTCCTGTCAATGAGACGTGCCCACTGTCAATGCGGCGTTCCCCCCCGTCTATGAAGTGTGCGCCCTGTCAATGAGGAGTGCCTCCCGTCAATAAGGATGCAACCCCCCGTCAATGAGTAGCGCCCCCAGTTAATGAGAACTGCCCGCTGTCAATGAGGAGTGCCCCCTGTCAATAAGGAGTGCCCCCACTCCGTGTCTGAAGAGTGCCCCCTGTCAATGAGGAGTGTCCCCCGTCAATAAGGAGTGCCCACCCAGCGTCAATGAGGAGTGCCCTCTGTAAATGAGGAGTGCCCACTGTCAATGAGGAGTGCCCCCTGTCAATGAGGAGTGCCCCCTGTCAATGAGGAGTGCCCCCTCTCAATGAGGAGTGCCCCCTGTCAATGAGGAGTGCCCGCTGTCAACTAGGAGTGCCCTCTGTCAATGAGGAGTGCCCCCGTCAATGAGGAGTGCCCCCTGTCAATGAGGAGATCCCCCTGTCAATGAGGTGTAACTCGGGAAATGAGGAGTGCCCAACCGTCAATGAGCAGTGACCGCTGTAAATTAGGAGTCCCCCCATCATTGAGCAGTGTCCCCCGTCAATGACGAATGACCCCTGTCAATGAGGAGCGTCCGCTGTCAATGACGAGCGCCCCCCCGTCTATATAGTGTACCCCTTGTCAATGAGGAGTGCCCCCTGTCAACGAGCAGTGCCCGCTGTCAATGAGGAGTGCCCTCTGTCAATGAGGAGTGCCCCCTGTCAATGAGAAGTGCCCCCTGTCAATGAGGAGTGCCCCCTGTCAATGAGGAGTACCCCCTCTCGATGAGGAGTGCCCTCTGTCAATGACGAGTGCACGCTGTCAACTAGGAGTGCCTTCTGTCAATGAGGAGTGCCCCTGTCAATGAGGAGTGACCCCTGTCAATGAGGAGATTCCCCTGTCAATGAGGAGTAACACTGGAAATGAGGAGTGCCCAACCGTCAATGAGGAGTGACCGCTGTAAATTAGGAGTCCCCCCCATCATTGAGCAGTGCCCCCCGTCAATGACGAATGACCCCTGTCAATGAGGGGCGTCCGCTGTCAATGACGAGCGCCCCCCCGTCTATATAGTGTACCCCTTGTCAATGAGGAGTGCCCCCTGTCAATGAGAAGTGCCCGCTGTCAATGAGTGCCCCCTGTCAATGAGGTGTGTCCCCCTTCAATAAGGAGTGCCCCCTGTCAATGAGAAGTGCCCGCTGTCAATGAGGAGTGCCCCCTGTCAATGATGAGTGCCCCCCGTCAATGAGGAGTGCCCACCCCCCCCCCCGTCAATAAGGGGTGAACCACCCAGTCAAAGAGGAGTGCCTCCTGTCAATGTGAAGGGCCCCCTGTCAATGTGGTGTGCCTCATGTCAATGAGGGGTGCCCCCCCCGTCTCTGAAGAGTGCCCCCTGTCAATGAGGAGTGCACCCCGTCAATTAGGAGTGCCCCCCTCCGGTCAATGAGTAGTCCCCCTGTTAACGAGAAGTGCCCGCTGTCAATGAGGAGTGTCCCCTGTCAATGAGGAGTGCCTGCTGTCAATGAGGAGTGTCCCCTGTCAATGAGGAGTGCCTGCTGTCAATGAGGAGTGCCCCCTGTCAATGAGGAGTGCCCCCTGTCAATCAGGAGGGCCCCCTGTAAATGCGGAGGGCCCCCTGACAATGAGGAGTGCCAACTGATAATGAGGAGTGATCTCTGTCAATGAGGAGTGACTCCTGTCACTGAGGAGTGCCCTCTGTCAATGATGAGAGCCTTCTGTCAAAGAGGAGTGCCCACGCCAATGAGGAATACCCCTTGTCAATGAGGAGTGCCCCCTGTCAATGAGGAGACCCCCCTGTCAATGAGGAGTGGCCCCCGTCAATGAGGAGTACCCCCTGTCAATGAGGAGTGCACCCTATCAATGGGAAGTGCCCCCGGTCAATAAGGAATGCACACCCCCCCCCCGTCAATGAGGAGTGCCCCCTGTCAATGAGAAGTGCCCGCTGGCAATGAGGAGAGCCCCCTGTGAGTGAGCAGTCCCCTTGTCAATGAGGAGTACCCCCTGTCAATGAGGAGTGCACCCTGTCAATGAGGAGTGCCCCCTTTCAATGAGGAGTGCCCGTTGTCAATGAGGAGTGTCCCCTGTCAATGAGGAGTACCCCGTGTCAATGGGTATTGCCCTCTGTCAATGCGGAGGGCCTCCTGTCAATGTGGAGTGACCGCTATCAACTATGAGTGGCCCCTGTCAATGTGGACTGCCCCGTGTCAATGAGGAGTGCACCCTGTCAATGCAGAGTGCCCATGCGAATGAGGAGTACCCCCTGTCAATGAGGAGTACCCCCTGTCAATGAGGAGTGCCCCCTGTCAATGAGGAGACCCCCCTGTCAATGAGGAGTGCCCGCTGTCAATGAGGAGTACCCCCGTCAATGAGGAGTGCCCCCTGTCATTGAGAAGTGCCACCGGTCAATAAGGAATGCACACCCCCCGTCAATGAGGAGTGCCCCCTGTCAATGAGAAGTGCCCGCTGTCAATGAGCAGTCCCCCCCCCCGTCAATGAGGAGTGTCCATTGTCAAAGAGGAGTGCCCCCTGTCAATGAGGAGTGCCCCCTGTCAATGAGGAGTGCCCGCTGTCAACTAGGAGTGCCCTCTGTCAATGGGGAGTGCCCCCGTCAATGAGGAGAGCCCCCTGTCAAAGAGGATTAACTCTGTAAATGAGGAGTGCCCCACCGTCAATGAGGAGTGACCGCTGTAAATGAGGAGTACCCCCCATCATTGAGCAGTGCGCCCCGTGAATGACGAATGACCCATGTCAATGAGGAGTGTCCCCTGTCAATGACGAGCGCCCCCCCCCATCTATTAAGTGTGCCCCCTGTCAAAGAGGAGTATCCCCTTTCAATTATGAGTGTCCCCAGTCAATGATGAGTGTCCCCTGTCAATGAGAAGAGAACACTCTCAATTAGGAGTGACCCTGTCAATTAGGAGGGACCCCTGTCAATGAGGAGTGTCTCCTGTCAATGTGGAATTCCCCCTGTCAATTAGGAGTGCCCCCTGTCAATGGGGAGAGCCCCCTGTAAATGCAGAGTTACCCCTGACAATGAGGAGTGCGCCTGACAATGAGGAGTGACCTCTGTCAATGAGGAGTGACCCCTTTCAATGATGACCGCTCTCTGTAAATGATGAGTGCCTTCTGTCAATGAGGAGTGCCCCCCGTCAGTGACGAAGGCCCCGGGTCAATAAGCAGTGCCCCCTGTCAATGAAGAGTGCCCACGCCAATGAGGCGTGCCCCCTGTCAATGTGGAGAGACCCCTGTCAATGATGAGTGCCCCCCATTAATATGGAGTGCCCCCCCTTCAATAAGGAGTGTCCCCCCTTCCGGTCAATGAGACGTGCCCACTGTCAATGAGGCGTTCCCCCCCGTCTATGAAGAGTGCTCCCTGTCAATGAGTAGTGCCTCCCGTCAATAAGGATGCAACCCCCCGTCAATGAGTAGCGCCCCAGTTAATGAGAAGTGCCCGCTGTCAATGAGGAGTGCCCCCTGTCAATAAGGAGTGCCCCCCCGTCTCTGAAGAGTGCCCCCTGTCAATGAGAAGTGCCCGCTGTAAATGCAGAGCGCCCCCTGACAATGAGGAGTGCCCGCTGACAATGAGGAGTGGCCTCATTCAATGAGGAGTGACCGCTGTCAAAGATGAGTGCCCTTTGTAAATGATGAGTGCCTTCTGTCAATGAGGAGTGCCCCCCGTCAATGACGAATGCCCCCTGTAAATGAAGTGTGCCCCCTGTCAATGAGGAGTGCCCCCTGTCAATAAAGCGAGCCCCCTGTCAATGACGAGTGCCCCCCGTTAATGAGGAGTGCCCCACCCCGTCAATAAGGTGTGACCCGCCCCCCCCCCCGTCAATGAAGAGTGCCCCCTGTCAATGAGAAGTGCCCCCTGTCAATGAGGAGTGCGCCCTGTCAATCAGGAGGGGCCCCCCGTCTCTGAAGAGTGCTCCCTGTTAATGAGGAGCGTCCCCCGTCAATAAGGATGCACACCCGCCCGTCAATGAGTAGCGCCCCCTGTTAATGAGAAGTGCCCGCTGTCAATGAGGAATGCCCCCTGTCAATGAGGAGTGCCCCCCCCCTCACGTCTCTGAGGTGTGACCCCGGTGAATGAGGAGTGACCCCATCAATAAGGAGTGCCCCACGCCGTCAATGAGGAGTGCCCCGTGACAATGAGGAGTGCCCACTGTCAATAAGGAGTGCCCTCTGTCAATGAGGAGTGCCCCCTGTCAATGAGGAGTGTCCCCTGTCAACGGGTTTTGCCCCCTGTCAATGTGGAGTGACCGCTGCCAAAGAGGAGTGCCCGCTGTCAATGAGGAGTGCCCTCTGTCAATGAGGAGTGCCCCCTGTCAATGAGGAGTGCCCCCTGTCAATGAGGAGTGCCCCCTGTCAAGGAGGAATACCCACAGTGAATGAGTAGTGCACCCTGTCAATGAGGAGTGCCCGCTGTCAACTAGGAGTGCCCTCTGTCAATGAGGAGTGCCCCCGTCAATGAGGAGTGCCCCCTGTCAACGAGGAGAGCCCCCTGTCAATGAGCAGTTACTCTGGATAATAGGAATCTCCCAACGTCAATGAGGAGTGACCGCTGTACATTAGAAGTCCCCTCCCCATCATTGAGCAGTGCCCCCCGTCAGTGACGAATGACCCCTGTCAATGAGAAGTGTCCCCTGTCAATGACGAGCGCCCCCCCCCCCGTCTATAAAGTGTTCCTCCTGTCAATGAGGAGTGCCCCCCGTCAATGAGGAGTGCCCCCACCCGTCAATGAGTAGTGCCCTCTGTCAATGAGAAGTGCCGCCACTTCTATGAAGAGTACCCCCTGTCAATGAGAAGTGCCCCTTTTCAATGATTTTGCCCTGTCCATGAGGAGTGCCTGCTGTCAATGAGGAGTGCCCCCTGTTAATGAGGAGTGCTTCCTGTCAATGAGGAGTCTCCCCTGTCAATGAGGAGTGCCCCCTGTCATTGAGGAGCTCCCCCTGTAAATGCGGAGAGCCCCCTGTCAATGAGGACTGCCAACTGATAATGAGGAGTGATCACTGTCAATGAGGAGTGACCCCTGTCACTGATGAGTGCCCTCTGTCAATGATGAGAGCCTTCTGTCAATGAGAAGTGCCACGCCAACTAGGAGTACCCCCTGTCAATGAGGAGTGCCCCCCCGTCAATGAGGAGACCCCGCTGTCAATGAGGAGTGGACCACTTCAATGAGGAGTACCCCGTGTCAATGAGGAGTGGCCCCCTGTCAATGGGAAGTGCCCCCGGTCAATAAGGAATGCACACCACCACGACAATGAGGAGTGCCCTCCGTCAATGAGAAGTGCCCGCTGTCAATGAGGAGTGCCCCCTGTCAATGAGCAGTGCCCTTGTCAATGACGAGTACCCCCTGTCAATGAGGAGTGCCCCCTTTCAATGAGGAGTGCCCCCTTTCAATGAGGAGTGCCCGCTGTCAATGAGGAGTGCCCCCTGTCAATGAGAACTGCCCCCTGTCAATGAGGAGTACCCCCGTCAATGAGGAGTGCCACCTGTCAATGAGAAGTGCCCGCTCTCAATGAGCAGACCCCCCCGTCAATGAGGAGTGTCCCCTGTCAATGAGGAGTGCCCCCTGTCAATAAGGAGATCCCCCTGTCAATGTGGAGTACCCCCTGTCAATATGGAGATCCCCCTATCAATGAGGAGTGCCCCCGTCAATGAGGAGTGCCCCCCGTCAATGACGAATGACACCCGTCAATGAGGAGTGTTCCCAGTCAATGACGAGCGCCCCCCATCAATAAAGTGTGCCCCCTTTCAAAGGGGAGTGTCCCCTGTCAATTATGAGTGTCCCCAGTCAATGATGAGTGTCCCCTGTCAATGAGAAGAGAACGCTGTCAATGAGAAGTGCCCGCTGTCAATTAGGAATTCCCGCTGTAAATAACGAGTGCCCCTGTCAGTAAGGAGTACCCCCTGTCAATGCGGAGTGTCCCCTGTCAATGATGAGTGCCCCCCTCAATGATGAATGCCCCCACCGGCAATAAAGAGTGAACCTCTCCGTCAATGAGGAGTGCCGCCTGTCAATGAGGAGTGCCCACCCCCGTCTCTGAAGAGTGCCCCCTGTCAATGAGGAGTGCCTCCCGTCAATAAGGAGTACCCCCCCTAGTCAATGAGTAGTGCCCCCTCTTAATGAGGATTGCCCCCCCCCGTCTCTGAAGTGTGACCCCTGTCAATGAGGAGTGCCCCCTGTCAATGAGGAGTGCCCGGCCCCCCGTCTCTGGAGTGTGACCCCTGTCAATGTGGAGTGCCCCCCGGCAATAAGGAGTGACCCCACGTCAATAAGGAGCGCCCCCTGTCAATGAGGAGTGCCCCCTGTCAATGAGGAGTGCCCCCTGTCAATCAGGAGTGGCCCCTGTCTATGAGGAGTGACCCCTGTCAATGGGTTTTGCCCCCTGTCAATGCGGAGGGCTCCCTGTCAATGAAGAGTGCCCGCTATCGACTATAAGTTCCCCCGTCAACGTGGACTGCCCCCTGTCAATGAGGTGTGTCCCCTGTCAACGAGGAGTGCCCGCGGTCAATGAGGAGTGTCCGCTGTCAATGAGGAGTGCCCTCTGTCAATGAGGAGTGCCCCCTGTCAATGAGGAGTGCCCCCTGTCAATGAGGTGTACCCCTTGTCAATGAGGAGTCCCCCCTGTCAATGAGGAGTGCCCCCTGTCAATGAGGAGTGCCCGCTGTCAACGAGGAGTGCCCTCTGTCACTGAGGAGAGCCCCCTGTCAATGAGGAGTGCCCCTTGTCAATGAGGAGAGCCCCTTGTCAATGACGAGTTACACTGTAATGAGGAGTGCCCCACCGTCAATGAGAAGTGACCGCTGTAAATTAGGAGTCCCCCCATCATTGAGCATTGCCCCCCGTCAATGACGAATGACCCCTGTAAATGAAGTGTGCCCCCTGTCAATGAGGCGTGTCCCCTGTCAACGAGGAGTGCCCGCTCTCAAGGAGGAGTGCCCTTTGACAATGAGCAGTGCCGCCTGTCAATGACGAGTGCCCACGCCAATGAGGAGTGCCCCCTGTCAATGAGGAGAGCCTCTCTCAATGATGAGTTCCCCCCGTTAATGAGGAGTGCCCCCCCTTTCAATGTGGAGTGACCCCCACCCCCGTCAATGAGGAGTGTCTCCTGTCAATGAGACGTGACCCCTGTCAATGTGGAGAGCCCCCTGTCAATGATGAGTGCCCAACGTTAATGAGGAGTGCCCCCCCGTCAATAATGAGTGACCCCCCGTCTCTGAAGAGTGCTCCCTGTCAATGAGGAGTCACCCGTCAATAAGGAGTGCATCCCTCCCGTCAATGAGGAGTGCCCCCTGTCAATGTGAATTGCCCGCTGTCAATCAGGAGTGCCCCCTGTCAATGAGGAGTGCCCCTGTCAATAGGGAGAGCCCCCTGTCAATGATGAGTGCCCCCCGTCAATGAGGAGTGTCCCCCCCGTCAATGAGGACTGAACGCCCCGTCAAAGAGGAGTGCCCCCTGTCAATGAGAAGGGACCCCTGTCAATGAGGAGTGCCCGCTGAGAATGAGGCGTGCCCCCTGTCAATGAGGAGTGCCTTCTGTCAATGAAGGGTGCCCCTGTCAATGGGTTTTGCGCCCGGTCAATGCGGAGTGCCCCCTGTCAATGAGGAGAGCCCGCTATCAACTATGAGTGCCCCGTCAATGTGGACTGCCCCCTGTCAATGAGGTGTGTCCCCTGTCAACGAGGCGTGGCCGCTGTCAATGAGGAGTGCCCGCTGAAAAGGAGGAGTGCCCTCTGTCAATGAGGAGTGCCCACTGTCAATGAGGAGTGCCCCCTGTCAATGAGGAGTGCCCCCTGTCAATGAAGAGTGCCCCCTGTCAATGAGGAGTGCCCGCTGTCAACTCGCAGTGCCCTCTGTCACTGGGGAGATCCCCCTGTCAATGAGGAGTGCCCCCTATCAATGAGGAGAGCCCCTGTCAATTAGGAGTAACCCAGTAAATGAGGAGTGCCCCACTGTCAATGAGCAGTGACAGCTGTAAATTAGGAGTCCCCACCAGCATTGAGCAGTGCCCCCCTTCAATGACGAATGACCCCTGTCAATGAGGAGCTTCCCCGTCTATAAAGTGGACCCACTGTCAATGAGGAGTGCCCACGCCAATGAGGAGTACCCCCTGTGAATGAGGAGTGCCCCCTGTCAATGAGGAGACCCCCTGTCAATGAGGAGTGCCCCCTGTCAATGAGGAGTAACCCCTGTCAATGAGGAATGCCCCTGTCAATGAGAAGACCCCCTGGTCAATAAGGAGTGGACCTCCCCCCCCCGGTCAATGAGGAGTGCCCCTATTAATGAGAAGTGCCCGCTGTCAATGAGGAGTACACCCCTGTCAATGAGGTGTGCCCCCCCGTCTCTGAAGAGTGCTCCCTGTCAATGAGGAGTGCCCCCGTCAATAAGGAGTGCCCCCCCCCCGTCAATGAGGAGTGACCCCTGTCAATAAGCAGTGCCACTGTCAATGTGGAGTACCCATTGTCAATGAGGAGTGCCCCCTGTCAATGAGGAGTGCCCCCTGTCAATGAGGAGTGCCCCGTGTCAATGGGTATTGCCCCTTGTCAATGCGGAGTGCCCCCTGTCAATGAGGAGTGCCCGCTATCAACTATGAGTGCCCCCTGTCAATGTGGACTGCCCCCTGTCAATGAGGAGTGCACCCTGTCAATGGGTTTTGCCCCCAGTTAATGCGGAGGGATCCATGTCAATGAGGAGTGCCCGCTATCAACAATGAGTGCCCTATGTCAATGAGTAGTGCCCCGTCAATGAGAAGTGCCCCTCGTCAATGAGGAGTAACCCTGGAAATGAGGCGTGACCCTGTAAATGAGGAGTGCCCCCTGTCAATCATGAGTGTCCCGTGTCAATGACGTATGTCCCCTGTCAATGAGGAGCTCCCCCCCGTCTATAAAATGTACCCCCTGTCAATGAGGAGTGCCCCCCGTCAATGAGGTGTGCCCCCACCTGTCAATGAGTAGTGCCCCCTGTCAATGAGTAGTGCCCCCCTTATATGAAGACTACCCACTGTTAATGAGAAGTGCCCCTTGTCAATGAGTTTGCCCTGTCCATGAGGAGTGACTGCTGTCAAGAAGGAGTTCACCCTGTTAATGAGGAGTGCTTCCTGTCAATGAGGAGTGCCCCCTGACAATGAGGAGTGCCCCCTGTCAATGAGGAGTGCCCGCTGTCAACTCGGAGTTCCCTCTGTCACTGAGGAGTGCCCCCTCTGAATGAGGAGTGCCCCCTGTCAATGAGGAGAGCCCCTTTGTCAATGAGGAGTAACCCTGTAAATGAGGAGTGCCCCACTGTCAATGAGGGGTGACCGCTGTAAATTAGGAGACTCCCCATCATTGAGCAGTGCTCCCCGTCAATGACGAATGACCCCTGTCATTGAGGAGTGTCTCCAGTCAATGAGGAGGTTCCCCCGCCTATAGAGTGGACCCCGTGTCAATGAGGAGTGCCCACGCCAATGAGGAGTGCCCCCGTCAATGAGGAGTGCCCCCTGTCAATGAGGAGATCCCCCTGTCAATGAGGAGTAACTCTGGAAATGAGGAGTGCCCAACCGTCAATGAGGAGTGACCGCTGTAAATTAGGAGTCCCCCCCATCATTGAGCAGTGCCCCCCGTCAATGACGAATGATCCCTGTCAATGAGGAGCGTCCGCTGTCAATGACGATCGCCCCCCCGTCTATATAGTGTACCCCTTGTCAATGAGGAGTGCCCCCTGTCAATGAGAAGTGCCCGCTGTCAATGAGGAGCGCCCCCTGTCAATGAGGAGTGTCCCCCTTCAATGAGGAGTGCCCCCTGTCAATGAGAAGTGCCCGCTGTCAATGAGGAGTGCCCCCTGTCAATGATGAGCGCCCCCCGTCAATGAGGAGTGCCCACACCCCCCGTCAATAAGGGGTGAACCACCCCGTCAAAGAGGAGTGCCTCCTGTCAATGAGAAGTGCCCGCTGTCAATGTGGAGTGCCCCCTGTCAATGAGGGGTGCCCCCCCCCCGTCTCTGAAGAGTGCCCCCTGTCAATGAGGAGTGCACCCCGTCAATAAGGAGTGCCCCCCTCCGGTCAATGAGTAGTCCCCCTGTTAAAGAGAAGTGCCCGCTGTCAATGAGGAGTGTCCCCTGTCAATGAGGAGTGCCTGCTGTCAATGAGGAGTGCCCCCTGTCAATCAGAAGTGCCCCCTGTCAATCAGGAGGGCCCCCTGTAAATGCGGAGGGCCCCCTGACAATGAGGAGTGCAAACTGATAATGAGGAGTGATCTCTGTCAATGAGGAGTGACCCCTGTCACTGATGAGTGCCCTCTGTTAATGATGAGAGCCTCCTGTCAATGAGGAGTGCCCACGCCAATGAGGAGTACCCCCTGTCAATGAGGAGTGCCCCCTTTCAATGAGGAGACCAACCTGTCAATGAGGAGTACCCCCTGTCAATGAGGAGTGCGCCCTATCAATGGGAAGTGCCCCCGGTCAATAAGGAATGCACACCCCCCCCGTCAATGAGGAGTGCCCGCTGTCAATGAGGAGAGCCCCCTGTGATTGAGCAGTCCCCTTGTCAAAGAGGAGTACCCCCTGTCAATGAGGAGTGCACCCTGTCAATGAGGAGTGCCCCCTTTCAATGAGGAGTGCCCGTTGTCAATGAGGAGTGCCCCCTGTCAATGAGGAGTGCCCCCTGTCAATGAGGAATGCCCCCTGTCAATGAGGAATGCACCCCCCCCGTCTCTGAAGTGTGACCCCGGTCAATGAGGAGTGACCCCGTCAATAAGGAGTGCCCCACGCCGTCAATGAGGAGTGCCCCCTTTCAATGAGGAGTGCCCCCTGTCAATATGGAGTGCCCCCTGTCAATGAGGAGTGCCCCCTGTCAATGAGGAGTGCCCCCTGTCAATGGGTTTCGCCCCCTGTCAATGCGGAGTGCCCCCTGACAATGAGGAGTGCGCGCTGTCAACTATGAGTGCCCCCGTCAATGTGGACTGCCCCCTGTCAATGAGGGGTGTCCCCTGTCAACGAGGAGTGCCCTCTTTCAATGAGGAATGCCCGCTGTCAATGAGGAGAGCCCTCTGTCAATGAGGAGTGCCCCCTGTCAATGAAGAGTGCCCACGCCAATGAGGCGTCCCCCCGGTCAATGTGGAGAGCCCCCTGTCAATGATGAGTGCCCCCCATTAATGTGGAGTGCCCCCCTTCAATCAGGAGTGTCCCCCCTCCCGGTCAATGAGGAGTGCCTCCTGTCAATGAGACGTGCCCACTGTCAATGCGGCGTTCCCCCCGTCTATGAAGTGTGCGCCCTGTCAATGAGGAGTGCCTCCCGTCAATAAGGATGCAACCCCCCGTCAATGAGTAGCGCCCCCAGTTAATGAGAACTGCCCGCTGTCAATGAGGAGTGCCCCCTGTCAATAAGGAGTGCCCCCACTCCGTGTCTGAAGAGTGCCCCCTGTCAATGAGGAGTGTCCCCCGTCAATAAGGAGTGCCCACCCAGCGTCAATGAGGAGTGCCCTCTGTAAATGAGGAGTGCCCACTGTCAATGAGGAGTGCCCCCTGTCAATGAGGAGTGCCCCCTGTCAATGAGGAGTGCCCCCTCTCAATGAGGAGTGCCCCCTGTCAATGAGGAGTGCCCGCTGTCAACTAGGAGTGCCCTCTGTCAATGAGGAGTGCCCCCGTCAATGAGGAGTGCCCCCTGTCAATGAGGAGATCCCCCTGTCAATGAGGTGTAACTCGGGAAATGAGGAGTGCCCAACCGTCAATGAGCAGTGACCGCTGTAAATTAGGAGTCCCCCCATCATTGAGCAGTGTCCCCCGTCAATGACGAATGACCCCTGTCAATGAGGAGCGTCCGCTGTCAATGACGAGCGCCCCCCCGTCTATATAGTGTACCCCTTGTCAATGAGGAGTGCCCCCTGTCAACGAGCAGTGCCCGCTGTCAATGAGGAGTGCCCTCTGTCAATGAGGAGTGCCCCCTGTCAATGAGAAGTGCCCCCTGTCAATGAGGAGTGCCCCCTGTCAATGAGGAGTACCCCCTCTCGATGAGGAGTGCCCTCTGTCAATGACGAGTGCACGCTGTCAACTAGGAGTGCCCTCTGTCAATGAGGAGTGCCCCTGTCAATGAGGAGTGACCCCTGTCAATGAGGAGATTCCCCTGTCAATGAGGAGTAACACTGGAAATGAGGAGTGCCCAACCGTCAATGAGGAGTGACCGCTGTAAATTAGGAGTCCCCCCCATCATTGAGCAGTGCCCCCCGTCAATGACGAATGACCCCTGTCAATGAGGGCGTCCGCTGTCAATGACGAGCGCCCCCCCGTCTATATAGTGTACCCCTTGTCAATGAGGAGTGCCCCCTGTCAATGAGAAGTGCCCGCTGTCAATGAGTGCCCCCTGTCAATGAGGTGTGTCCCCCTTCAATAAGGAGTGCCCCCTGTCAATGAGAAGTGCCCGCTGTCAATGAGGAGTGCCCCCTGTCAATGATGAGTGCCCCCGTCAATGAGGAGTGCCCACCCCCCCCCCCCGTCAATAAGGGGTGAACCACCCAGTCAAAGAGGAGTGCCTCCTGTCAATGAGAAGGGCCCCCTGTCAATGTGGTGTGCCTCATGTCAATGAGGGGTGCCCCCCCCGTCTCTGAAGAGTGCCCCCTGTCAATGAGGAGTGCACCCCGTCAATTAGGAGTGCCCCCTCCGGTCAATGAGTAGTCCCCCTGTTAACGAGAAGTGCCCGCTGTCAATGAGGAGTGTCCCCTGTCAATGAGGAGTGCCTGCTGTCAATGAGGAGTGTCCCCTGTCAATGAGGAGTGCCTGCTGTCAATGAGGAGTGCCCCCTGTCAATGAGGAGTGCCCCCTGTCAATCAGGAGGGCCCCCTGTAAATGCGGAGGGCCCCCTGACAATGAGGAGTGCCAACTGATAATGAGGAGTGATCTCTGTCAATGAGGAGTGACTCCTGTCACTGAGGAGTGCCCTCTGTCAATGATGAGAGCCTTCTGTCAAAGAGGAGTGCCCACGCAAATGAGGAATACCCCTTGTCAATGAGGAGTGCCCCCTGTCAATGAGGAGACCCCCCTGTCAATGAGGAGTGGCCCCCGTCAATGAGGAGTACCCCCTGTCAATGAGGAGTGCACCCTATCAATGGGAAGTGCCCCCGGTCAATAAGGAATGCACACCCCCCCCCGTCAATGAGGAGTGCCCCCTGTCAATGAGAAGTGCCCGCTGTCAATGAGGAGAGCCCCCTGTGATTGAGCAGTCCCCTTGTCAATGAGGAGTACCCCCTGTCAATGAGGAGTGCACCCTGTCAATGAGGAGTGCCCCCTTTCAATGAGGAGTGCCCGTTGTCAATGAGGGAGTGTCCCCTGTCAATGAGGAGTACCCCGTGTCAATGGGTATTGCCCTCTGTCAATGCGGAGGGCCTCCTGTCAATGTGGAGTGACCGCTATCAACTATGAGTGGCCCCTGTCAATGTGGACTGCCCCGTGTC